>NC_081370.1:35135227-35451817 GCF_030684315.1 Stegostoma tigrinum
CCTAGACCCTTCATCAGGGAGGGGGATGGGGTGAGGGTTCTGGAATAAATAGGGAGAGAGGGGGAGGCGGACCGAAGATGGAGAGAAAAGAAGATAGGTGGGGAGGAGAGTATAGGTGGCGAGGTAGGGAGGGAATAGGTCAGTCCAGGGAAGACGGACAGGTCAAGGAGGTGGGATGAGGCTAGTAGGTAGGAGATGGAGGTGCGGCTTGGGGTGGGAGGAAGGGATGGGTGAGAGGAAGAACAGGTTAGGGAGGCAGAGACAGGTTGGACTGACAAAGGGGGTGGCCATGGGCACCCGCATGGGCCCCAGCTATGCCTGCCTCTTTGTAGGTTACGTGGAACAGACCCTCTTCCGCACCTACACAGGCCCCAAACCCCACCTCTTCGTCCGTTACATTGCTGACTGTATCGGCGCCGCCTCTTGCTCCCCAGAGGAGCTTGAACAGTTCATCCACTTCACCAACACCTTCCACCCAACCTTCAGTTCACCTGGGCCATCTCCAGCACATCCCTCACCTTCGTGGACCTCTCAGTCTCCATCTCAGGCAACCAGCTTGTAACTGATGTCCATTTCAAGCCCACCGACTCCCACAGCTACCTAGAATACACCTCCTCCCAACCACCCTCCTGCAAAAATTCCATCCCCTATTCCCAATTCCTCTGCCTCCGCCGCATCTGCTCCCACGATGAGGCATTCCACTCCCGCACATCCCAGATGTCCAAGTTCTTCAAGGACTGCAACATTCCCCCCACAGTGGTCGAGAACGCCCTTGACCGCGTCTCCCGCATTTCCCGCAACACATCCCTCACACCCTGCACCCGCCACAACCGTCCAAAGAGGATCCCCCTCGTTCTCACATACCACCCCACCAACCTCCTGATACAATGCATCATCCTCCGACACTTACGCCATCTACAATCCGACCCCACCACCCAAGCCATTTTTCCATCCCCACCCTTGTCTGCCTTCCGGAGAGACCACTCTCTCCGTGACTCCCTTGTCTGCTCCACACTCCCCTCCAACCGCACCACACCCGGCACCTTCCCCTGCAACCGCAGGAAGTGCTACACTTGCCCCCACACCTCCTCCCTCACCCCCATCCCAGGCCCCAAGATGACCTTCCATATCAAGCAGATATTCACCTGCACGTCTGCCAATGTGGTATATTGTATCCATTGCATTCGGTGTGGCTTCCTGTACATTGGGGAAACCAAGCGGAGGCTTGGGGACTGCTTTGCAGAACACCTCCGCTCGGTTCGCAATAAACAACTGCACCTCCCAGTCGCAAACCATTTCCACTCCCCCTCCCGTTCTTTAGATGACATGTCCATCATGGGCCTCCTGCAGTGCCACAATGATGCCACCCGAAGGTTGCAGGAACAGCAACTCATATTCCGCTTGGGAACCCTGCAGCCCAATGGTATCAATGTGGACTTCACCAGCTTCAAAATCTCCCCTTTCCCCACCGCATCCCAAAACCAATCCAGTTCGTCCCCTCCCCCCACTGCATCCCAAAACCAGTCCAACCAGTCTCTGCCTCCCTAACCTGTTCTTCCTCTCACCCATCCCTTCCTCCCACCCCAAGCTGCACCTCCAGCTCCTACCTACTATCCTCATCCCACCTCCGTGACCTGTCCGTCTTCCCTGGACTGACCTATCCCCTCCCAACCTCCCCACCTATACTCTCCTCTCCACCTATTTTTTCTCTCCATCTTCGGTCCGCCTCCCCCTCTCTCCCTATTTTTTCCAGAACCCTCACCCCATCCCCCTCTCTGATGAAGGGTCTAGGCCCGAAACGTCAACTTTTGTGCTCCTGAGATGCTGCTGGGCCTGCTGTGTTCATCCAGCCTCACATTTTATTATCTTGGATTCTCCAGGACCTGCAGTTCCCATTATCACTCTGAGCTACTGGTTGCCTGCCATTTAAACACGTCATCCTGTTCTCTGGCCAATGTTTTTGTCTTGGGCTTGCTACAGTGCTCCAGCGACATTCAGCACAAACTGGAAGAGCAACTTGTCATTTCCTCTTGGGAACCCTGTAACCTTCTGGACTCAATATCAAGCTCAATCATTTTAGGGATTGAGCACCTTGTCCCGTCTCCTTACGCCAACTCGCATGCACCAGTCCCTGTCATTGTATGGGCATCTACCATAAACAACCCATTGTCAACCACTAATGATCCCCATTAGCAGCTTTTCATTCACCCAGGCTGACCCTATGTCCACTCCTTTGTTCACTGGACCTGAAGCATTGACTCTGATTTCTCTCCACAGACGCTGCCAAGATCTGTGATTTTCCAACAATTTCTGTTTTGTTTCAGATTTCTGGCATCTACCGTTCTTTTGGTTTTGTGTTTGTCTCTCTTTCTGGGTTCCAACTCCACCAGTCATTTACTATTTTCTCCCTGCCCCCATCCATTCTCTGGCATAGGTGCCAATATTCTCCTAGCTACAGTCAGTCTGAAGAAGGATCACTGGGCTCTGTTAACTCTGCTTTCTCTCCACAGATGCTGTCCAATTTGCTGAGTCTTTCCAGCAATTTCTGATTTTGTCTCAGTTTATCCAATCTCTCTTCATAAGTCAAACTCTCCAATCCAGGCAACATCCTGGTAGATCTCCTCTGCACCCTCTCCAGTGTAGTCATCCGTTCTTTCATGTGGATTCTAGAATTCCAAATGATGCTTAAGCTGTGGCATATTCAGTTTTTTTAAACACAGTTCCAAGTAAACTTTGTTACGGAGATAGTAGGAACTGCTGATGCCGGAGAATCTGAGATAACAAGGTGTAGAGCTGGATGAACACAGCAGGCCAAGCAGGAAAGGTTCTAGACCCGAAACATCAGCTTTCCTGCTCCTCTGATGCTGCTTGGCTGCTGTGTTCATCCAGCACTACACCTTGTTATCTCCAGGTAAATGTTCCTGCCCTTAAACTCTATGCCTCAGCTGATAAAGGCAAAATCCCATTTGCCTTCTTTATCTTCTTAACCCTCAACCCTCTGTTTTCTACCACTCAGACAATTCTGGATCAAATTAGCCACATTTCCTTGGATCCCATGAGATCTTCAGTCTCCCATATGGGACCTTATCAAAAGCCTTGCTGTAGTCCAAGTAGACTACATTGAATGCATTGTCCTCATCTACTTAAAAAAATTTCAATCAAACTTGGTCATACATGAGCTCCCCTTAACAAAAACATACTGACTGTTTGTTTGATTTTGATTATTTCGTGCCTTTCCAAGTGCAGATTAATTTTGTTCCTCAGAATTGCATCCAGTAGTTTCCCATCACTGAGGTTAGACTGACTAGTCTGTAGTTCCCTGGCTTATCCCTTGCTGTTTCTTGAATAATGGTACCACATTGGCTGTCCTCCAGGTCAGATCTGACTGAGCATCTTTGCAGGCCTCAGTTTGAGAACCAGTGTCATTTTATAACTAATAATGTAAGTAAATTATTCAAAATGATAACTGTTTCTTTATTTTAATTGACAGAAGAAACATAGAAAGTTCATGCTACAGGAAGACGCATTTGACCCATCATTTTCAGTTATATGGCTCACATTGCTTCTGATCAATATCTTTTTTTGCTAATATAATTGTAAACATTTTTGCTGCTTTTTGGTATCCCTTGCAAGTTGCTTTTCATACTTTTATTTGTAGCTCTTTTATATTAGTTTTTCACTCTTTAATGTTCTTTTTATCTTTCCCTGTCTCCAGGCGAATGATATTTTGTAGTACTTATTTTTTAAAAAGAGTTGTCGCTTACTTCTTTAGTCATCTTTAGATAGGTAAAACTCTGCTCCTTAGGGATATAAACTAGTTTTGTATAATACTAAATTATTTTCTGAACACAGCCAATGTATTCTTTTGCTTTACTCATTAACAGATTTGCCCTGTTTATTATGGACTGCCTCTGATGTGAGCTTCACCTAAATCTTAAAAACCTGGTAGATGTTTCTGTCATTCGTCAAAATTCTGCAACTTTCACCTGACAGTATTGGGGGTTATCTTGAGCATATTGTGCTCGTATTTTCTCTCCATTTTCATCCCAGCAAAATTAATCATTGCATATTTCCTCATGTTGAACTTTATCTGGCACCTGTCTGCCCTTCCATCAACTTTTCTGTGTCCTTTTGAAATTCCACATTATCTTCCTCACAGCTCATAATGCTTTCAACTTCTGTATTATCTGCAAATTTTGAATAATGAACAAAATACTGGAAAACTTGAAATAAAACAAAATGGTGAAAATACTCCACTGGCCAGACAGCCTCTGTGGACGGTGAAACAGCATGAAAATTTTAGGCCAGTGACCTTTCATCAGAACTGAAAAATGTTAAAGGTGAATAGATTTAAAATTAATGCAGAACCAAGGAAAAGGAAATGGGAACAAGAACAAAGGGGAATATTTGTACTTGGATAAAAGGCAATAGAAATTAACTGATAATGAATTTGGGATTATGAGAATATTTTAAAGAGGGTTTTCTTTTTAAAGATCACATTACGTGCACTTACCCATGTTATGTCTTGACATGGGAGTAAGATTTCACACACTTCCGAACATATCACCTCTGAGCTTCACAACAACAAGAACGTTAATATGCTTCAAGTGTACAGTCACTTAGTGATAGAAATTACACTAGTTGAACAACTTGTGATAAAGATGTTTGCACAACCCAAAATATCTTGGTATAATTTAGCATTACGTACAATTATTTATAATGTTCTGTCATGTCAAGGAGTTTTTAAAATGGTTGTATTGTTGGTAAGGCTATGGTGTCTCTGGACACTGACAGTCAGAACTTTAATAAAAACCAAAAATACTCGGCCCCTTTCAAGAGTGAAGCACGTAAATGTTTGGGCCAGAGAGTTGAGGTTGACTTTGTTTTAAAATACCTTGTTTGGTCCACAAATGGAAGGCAATCTGTTGTTCTTACCTTGTCTGGCCTACGTTTGACTGCAGACTCACAGAAATGTGACTGACCCTTAAGTGACCTCTGAAATGGCCTAGCAGGCCAGTCAGTTGTATCCAAACTACTACAAAGCCCAAAGAAAGGAATGACACTAGGTGGAGTAACAAGCATCAACCTAGGCACTGGAAACTATAATAGCAAATACAGTCCTATTAACACTACCAAATCCTCCTTCCTAACATCCGGGGACTTGTTGCACAAAATTGTCAAGCAACAGCTTGGCATATTCATACTCTGGCAATCAATGAGGCAAACACCATCCACACCATCTCTGGGTATGTTCTGCTCCCAACCTCCAGGCCAATGATGAATCGGTATTCTTCCATATTAAACACCACTTGGAAGAAGCACTGAGGTTAGTATAGAGGACTTCACTGCTCATTACCAAGATTTGGTGGAGGTGCAACTGCTGGCATTGCTGTTAAACGGGGTCTGCAGAGGCAGTGAAGGAAACAAACAAAGGGAAAAAAACTTGCATCATCTTGTCCTCACCAGTCTGCCAGACACATTTAGGCTTATCCATGACAGTATTGATAGGAGCAACCACCACACAGTCCTGTTGGAGACAAAGATTCGTCTTCATATTGGAAACAATCTCAAAACTATGCAAGCATGAGAAATTGAGAACAATCAGCAGTAGAATTCTATTCACCTCAATTTCTAATGTCACTCTATTATTACTATCAAGCCAGGATATCCAACCTGGTTCAATGGAGAATGCAGGAGGGCATGCTAGCAGCAGCACCAAGCAAACCTAAAACTGAGGTTTCAACATGGGTGAGAAATTGCATACCAAACAGTAGCTGCAGCGTTCAGTGGTCAGAGCTAGGTGCTCCCAAAACCAATGAATCAGATTGAAGCTCTGCAGGACAGCGACATTCAGTTGTGCATGGTGATGAACAGTTAATGCACCTAACGAGAGGAAAAGACTCTGTAAATATTCCTTGCCTCAACGATGGAAGAGCCTAGCACATCAATGCAAAATACTGAAGCATTCACATCCATCTTCAGCCAAAAGTGATGAATGTATGATCCATTTTGGCTGTCTCCTGAGGTCCCACCATTATAAACATTCGGCTTCAGTCAATTCAGTGCGGTCTAAGTGGTATGAAGAAATGGCTGAAGGCCCTGGATATTGCAAAAGCTATGGGCCCTGAAAACATTCCAACAATAGTGGTGAAGACATGTGCTTCAGAACTGGCAATGCCTCTAGCTAAGCTGTTCCTGTGTAACTTCAGTACTGGCATCTAAACAATTTGGAAAATTACCCAAGTTTGTCCAGTGCTCAAAAAGCAGGATAAATCCAACCAATGCAGTTACCGCCCTGTTAGTCCACTCTTGACAAGGTGATAGAAGATGTCAGTGATGGTGCTATCAAGCAGTTCTTACAAAATAATGATCTGCTTAGTATTGCCGAGCTTGGGTTCTGCCAGAGCCACTTAGCTCCTTATTTTCTTCCTGCCTTGGTCTAAATGTGTAAAAAATCTGGACTCCAGAGCAATATTTCTTCTCAGCTCTACATGCATACACCCACTTCGACATTCCATACATGCCAATTAGCATGTCATTACAGATACAGCATTAACTTCCAGTTCAAAACATCACTGCCTCATATAGATCTTGGACGTCTATGGAGAAGGAAAAGAAAGTAGAGGGAAAGCTGCCCCAGAGCTAAGGTGATCGCAACTGCCGTTAACATCAAAGTAGAATTTGACTGACTTTGGCATCAAGGAGCCGTACCAAAATTGGAATTAGTAGGAATCAAGAGGTGGAGTTAAGGGAATATGATGGGTGGTTGTCATGGTGGTGTTGGTAGCATTCAAAGTTCTCCACTGTTTGCACACATACCTAGAGATTGGTGTCTGAGGCCCAGACATCTTCAACCACCTCATCAGTTCCCTCTTCCATTAAGGTCAGAATGGGGACATTTGCTGATGGATGGACGTTGTTCAGCAGCATCTTCAATTCTTTAAATACTGAACCAGTCAGCAGTCTACATGCAGTCAGATCTGGACAATATCCAGGCTTGAGCTGACATGTTACAAGTAACATTCACACCACACAAGTGACAGTTAGTGATCATCTCCAACAAGAGAGAATCTGACTGTTGCTTTTTGTCATTTAATTACGTTGCTATTGCTGAAGCTCCCACTATCAACATCCTGTGATTATCATTGACTAGAAATTAAACTGAACCAGTTATATGAATACTGTGCTTACATGACTAGGTCAGATGCGAGGAAGTTTGTGATGAGTGATTCAACTTCTGTCTGCCCACTGCTCGTCCTCATCTTCAAGACACAAGTCATGAATGTGATTGAATACTTTCCTTTAGAACATTATCGCAGGGTGAAAATCCTCAAACTCGCTTCCTAACGGCATTCTATGGGTTTCCCTGGACCAAGAATTGCAATCGTTCAAAAAGGCAACTCAATACTACCTGCTCCATGGCAATTAGGATTAGGCAACAAATGCTGGTCTAGCCAGCGATGCCCATATCCCTTGAGCAAATATATAAAAATAACTTTGAATATTTCCAGGGTTAAGTGAAAATGTGCCTGGGAGTGGGACTAACTGAACAGCTTTTCAATGAGCTGGTGTAAGCACAGCATATTAGATGGATTCCTTCTGTGTCGTATCATTGCGTGATTCTGTACAATTAACAGCTGAATTGCTGACTTGTCTCCTTGCAAACACTGAAAGCCCTGTATATTTACAGTATTCTCTGTTTTAGCTTTGGAAAGTAGTCTGTTTAATACCTTTAATCTTACTTATTGTGTGATTTTCTTACCAAGCTTACAGTTTTTAAAAATCTAGATCATTGATTCCAACCACACCAAAGCTGCCTCCACCAAGGCAAGCCTCACCTGGAGCTACGAGCTCATAAGATGAGTTTTAACGTGACCATAAGCTGGTGGCGATCTCTGACTGTACACCTGCACGGAATGCCAGTTATTCTGACATTAGTGAAAGCAGGCAGCTGCAGATAAAGTGTAATTCAATTGTGACTCCTCTCCATTAGAGATCTTTTCATCTATATCTGCCTGTCCTATTCTTCCTGTCCCTGTATTTGCTTTAAATTTCGAAGTTCTTGAAGCCATTGACTTGAAACTTTTAATTGTGTTTCAGTCTCCGTGGTTGCTTCTTGACCTGTATTTCCGACATGTTCTGTTTATATTTTATATTTTCAGCGAATGTTATATGTGGTTCGTTTCAGAGAAGGCATTGCTGCTGGATATTTACAGGTTGCAGTTGCTGGCTAACTGGACACAAGTCCAACAGAAGTACTTTCACTCCATCTCTTCATTGTCAACTTCTTAAAGCATTTGGTGTTTTGTTCCCATGCACATGAATGATAGGTTGATTTACAGAATATGCATCTTTTACAAACAAATGCATTCTGTTCCTTCTCTTCAGAAGATGGCATTCACCAGACACAGCCCTGCCGAGACTGGTGGTGGGATACAGCAAATAAAACCCCTTACCCGCTACAAGCGCATGAGGCTCACCGGCAGGGAGGACGTACAGGCCTGGGGGTTCCTGAAGTCTGTGGAGACAATGGTGCTCAAGGTTGGTACAGTGACTGCTAACACAAGGTCATAGTGACGGTAACTTACACTTTTGCTGGATTCACTGCATAAATCTGTAAATTCTTTCATTGTAGAGATAATGTACGTCAAGGTTTCTGTATTGACATTGTGTGGTTAAAATATATTCTGAAAACTCATGGATCACCATCTGTTTCCACAGGGAGACCACAAACCCAGGTGGAAAGCAATACAACAGGACCCTCACGCTCACCTCCGCAGTCTGTGTCACCAACATCACTAGGAGCAGCTGCCAGCCCTGACACGCATATGTCAAAGGGTATTAGTGAGTTTGAGGAGGGAACACAAGGTGAGACACAGATAAGGAAGGAACTGAGGTGATGGATGAAGAAGGGCAGGGGATTGTTGTGTAAGGGTTTAGGATAGATGCAGACCTGTTCAGTTATTGCAAATGTATTCACACTGAGCAGCCATGGCCACCAGTCATTCGGTCCAGGACAGTCAGACTGCTGTGTTCACTTTTGAGATCGTGTATTGGCTTCACATCTTTGGATAATGATATCTGAGAGTTTCGATGTAGCCTTCACTATCTCCTTTCTTCTGCTTTCTACAGTGTTAACTTCGCTCCCTGCCCTTGCAGTGCCAACTCCCTCTACCCCAACTAAAACCATCTCATCCACGGCCTTGAATGGATTGGAGGTAGCTGAGCAGCGCAGCTGGCTGTACCTAGAAGAGATGGTCACCTCATTGATGGCCACAGCTCAGCAGCTGAAGACACTGATTGAGCAAGCAAAGCAAGCCAGCATTGCTTCAAAAGATGGCGCAATTGCACAAGCTAAACTGCAGGCAGACCGTGAAAGGAAAGGGGTAAGTGGTATTAATCTCATGCCAAGTGAGGTATATGGTACAGCAGCTGGGATAATCTCTGTAAAGACATTAGCTTTGTCAGTCAGACCATGGGACTGCATCAAGTGGCCGGACCATTTATGTCATAGAGGCCAGAATCTTATTCACAACCTGGTCCCAACCAAGGACACCGATCTCTGATCTGGGAACATATTCCATGATCCGATCTCCCATTCCAGTTGCAAACTAACTAGCCAATGGGAGCTGGTATTTGGAGATGGTTTGTTGTTTCCTCACTTTTTTTTATTCCCCCCCCCCCCCCCGCCCCCACTTAGCCAGCTCCTCCCTCCCCCTTCTGCAGTCCCATTTTCCCTGCTGCATGACTGCTTTCCACTCAGCAGTTCCTTGTTTAGGGAGTAAGCCACCTCAGAGTTCTGTTCAACTCTGAGGCCACGTTTGATTCACCAGTAAGGCTGCTGAAGAAATGAAAGTCAGCACTAACTCAGCTGTTCACACCTCTTTTGCTGCTGAAACTCTTCACAATGTTGCCATCACTTCCAAACACGACCTAGTAATGGCTTCTCTTCTTGCTCCTGCATTGTTACCTCTCGTGTCCCCAAGGATCTATCCACGACTCCCTCCTATTCCCATCTCCATGCTGCCCCTTGGCAACAACATACAAAAATGCAACATTAATTTTCAAACGTATTCTGGTGACATCTGGCCAATGCCTCCACTGTTGTTAAATTGTTTATTTGATTTCCAGTATTGGATAAACAAAAATTTCCTTAAACCCACTCCGTGAAGATTGAACTTATTGTTTTCCGTTCCCATTCCAACTATCTAAAATTCAGCCAGTCTTTATATATCCTTACTGTTCCATCCGATCCCGATTGAAACCACTGACCTCATATTCTTCCCATTTTTTAAAGCTGTGTACATTTCTACTTCTGTAACACTGCCTGACTTCACCCTTTTTCTCAGCTTCCTTCTGCTGAGACCCTCATTCATGTCTTTGTTACTTCTAGACCCAATTGTTTCAGTACATTCCTGGCTGATCTTAAACATTCTATCCTCCATAAACTTGAAGTTGTCTCAAGTTGACTGTATCTTAACTCACACTGTACCCTTTTACCTGACACTCCTATATTCAGTGACTCACTTTGGGCTCTTGGTTTTTAAATTCATCGCCCTGCTTTCAAATCCCTCCATGGCATTACCCAACTTTGCCTCTGTAATCTTCTCTACCCCAGATATATCTCTCTACTCCTCTGATTCTAGCTTCTTGTGCGTTCCTAATTTTAATCAGCACACCATTGGTAGCTGTGCCTTCAGGTGCTTGAGTCCTAACTCTGGAATTCCCTCCCCACCCCTTTCCACTTTACTGTCTGGCGTTCCTCTGTTAAAAATCTCCTTAAAACCTACCTCTTTGACCAAGTTTTTAATCCTTTGACCTAACATCTCTTTTTCCTGCTCAATGTCATTTTAAAATACTTCTGTTAAACACTTTGGATAAAGACACAGTTTAAATATAATTTTTTGTTCTTTTATTTTCACTAGCCTCCTATGTACGATGCACCATAATCTCCATAACTGTCCAGAACAGATCCTTGCAACTGATTGCCTGCCAAGGCCTGTTAACTTGCTGATGATGTTCAATATTCAAATATAAAATTCTCCTTTAGTTCTCCTACCTTAGCCTTCTGTGAATCCCCTACGCTACACTATTTTCAATGAGAAAGCTTTTACCTTCACTGACCTTAATTTCTCAATTCATTCCATCTTCACAACATATCTGTTTTCCTCTCTACCACGTCTTGTTTTGAGGAACTTTGAGAGCTGCTCCTCTCTGGCTTGCCCTTCTTGTCTGACAAGCTAAATAATAGTTTCTTCCCATCAGTTATTTTGGTGGAAAAAAATAAATCCGACCCTAATTCAAGTCTCATTTTCCATATTTTTGCATAAAAACCATTAGGGAGAGGATTTCAGTCCTTCAGTCTCCTTGGTCATGAGGCTGAGCAGGTGGTGCTAACAAAGAGTGTGAATTAATGTCAACTTTGCTTGAAAAGAGATATTTAAAACAATGTTTTGAACATTAGGTTCAAATTGATTTAGGTTTTGCTCTGTTGATAAAAATTGGAAATGTTAAATGAGGCTGAGGTGCAATACACTGACAAATAGTTTGTTTCCTGTTAAACTTAGAATCTAAACCAGTACCAGAGCCAGGTGCCATTTCATTCAGCTGAGGATGTGGATGGTAAAACTGAGATCATCATTAAGGTGAGAAGAGAATTTTCACATTTTTCTGACTTATTGCTCCCTGCCAAAAACAGTGGGTTGGAGCTCATGTGATACCCACTATTAACTGTTACAGAAACTCAAACGTTTAGTCACGCTGTTGCTACTGGGATCACATCTTGCCACAAAAGAGTTTGACTACAATTCAAAAATAGTGCGACATTAGCTATAAAGTGTTGAATGACAACCCGTGGTTGTGAAAGGACTTGGTGAACTTGTCTTCTTATGTAATTTGACATCATTTTTAATTGTTTTATTGTAATAAAAGCGATAATCATCTGCTTTTCCACAGCTGCTGCCTAAATTAGCTAAGTATTGTCAAACATTTTACATCATCACAGGCATTGGTTACAAAGACTTGCAAACTTAAAGACTTAGCATGGTCAATAAAACTTCGGGCATTTATATACATCATGAATAGTTTGGGCTCAAGTATGAATCCTTGTGATACCCTGTTAATTACTTTCTGCCACTTGGAAAAGGACGCATATATTCCCACTCTGTTCCCTTGCTTTTAAACAATTCTCAATCCAAGCTAATTTATTACCTCCTATTCCATATGCTTTAACTTTGCCCATTAACCTCTTATGAGGTACCTTATCAAAAACCTTTCTGAAAATCCAAATACACGAAATCTCAATAGCTCCGTCGTTGGTTCCATGTGCAAATCTTTACAGACCATATTCGGCCCTGCTCCTTTTATTTTCTTTGTCATGATTATATACTATACTATAAATGACTTCTGTATTTCATTTTTGCAGTAGCTCACAGAGTATAGGGTTTTACAGCATAGAAAGAGGCCATTTTGCCAATCATGTCCATGCTGGTCATCAAGCACCAATGTACTGTCTCTGGACCAATCTCATCCTTGGTATAGTGTGGCACACAATATAGAATTGCACACAATAATCCAGCTACATCATAACCCTCCTTCTCTTGTATTTAATGCTTTGAGTAATAAAGGCAAGAGACCCATTTACTTTTTAACCATCCCATTCACATAGCCTGTTGCCTCCAAGGACCTGTGGGCTTGCACATCAACGTCGATTTGATCTTCTGTAACTATTACATTCCCAGCATTCATCACATACCGCCTTGCCATGTCATCACTAGATATCTTTCCAGATTTAAATTTGTGTGCCACTGTTCTGCCCATCTATATTGTCCTGTCGTCCAAGGCTGTCCTCCTCGACACAAAAATTGGTGCTGTGGTAAATATCATGTACAAACATATTGGTCAAACCTCCTTTATTCATGTCGACATCATTAAGGTACAGTACAAACAGCAAGTGAACAGCACCAAACTCTCTGGTATGCCACTGGACAGCAGTTTCCAGAGAACAACTTTTGATCATCACTGTCTGCCTCCTAACACTAATAAATTTTGGATTCAGATTGCCAAATTGCCGTGGATCCCAGGGGCTCTTACTTTCTTAACCAGCGTCCCACGTGATGCCTTGTTAAAAGCTGTACTGAAATTTTATGGAATACATCAACTGTATTACCCTCATCAATGCACCATCTTAATTCATTGAGAAACTCAGTCAAACCTGTGAAAGTTGATCACTTCATGACAAAGCCATGCTGACGAAGCTTGATTACTACTTGTCTGTCCAAGTGGCAATTAATCCAGCCCCCAGATTCTTTTTCCAAATGTTTTCCTACGACTAATGTTAGACTCACTGGCCTGTGAGTCCATGGCATCATAGCTAACATGAAGGTCACCTGTGAACCTGGCCTGGCATTGTGGAGTGAACCCCCGAACATTAAGATCCACGGGGAGACCTTAGAGAACGTTGGCCACTTTCGATACCTCGGGAGTGTCCTGTCAACCAAAGCAGCTATTGATGAAGGGACCCAGCATCACCTCCAGTGTGCTAGCGCAGCCTTCAGCCACCTGAGGAAAAGGGTGTTTGAGGACAACATCAGATCCGACACCAAGATCATAGTTCACAGAGCTGTGATGGTTCCTATCCTCCTGTATGGTTCTTAAACATGGACTGTCTACAATAGATACCCAAGGTGCTGGAGCAGCATCACCTACAAATCTGCTGGGAAGAAGGACGCACCAATATCAATGTCCTTGACGAGGCCGACGTGGCCCAGCATCAAGGCACTGACTATCATTGATTGGCCACAATGGGCTGGGTGTGTTGTTTGCATGACTGTCATGAGATTCCACAAGCAGATGCTCTACACCCAGCTTTGAAATTGCAAGCGAGCCCCAGGTGAAATGAGGAAATGCTTTAGTGATACCCTTAAGACCTCATTGGCGAAGTGTGACATCCCCACAGACACCTGGGAATCACTGGTCCAAGACCATCCAAAATGGAGGAGGACCATTCGGGAAGGCATTGAGCGCCTCGAGACTTGCCATCGGGAAAATGTGGAAACCATGCAAAATCAGTGAAAGTGGTGCTTTGCCGCACCAATGCCCAGTCCATCCCTTCCCACAACCACCTTCTGTCCCAAGTGTAATAGAGTTTGTGGCGGCTGTATTGGTCTGTACAACCATCCTCGAGCTCATTCTGAGAGCAGAAGAGTGTCATCCTCGTCTACGAGAGACCATCAATGAATGAATGAATGAGTTAATCTAAACCTTAAGATACTATAGAAAAGGAAAAGGAACAATCTAAAGTACAAAAAATATAACACAGAAATGTAATTGAGCAATTGATTCACTGGCCTGTAGTTCCCTGGTTTATCCCTACCATTCTTCTAGAATGATTGTACCACATTAGCTGTCTTCCTACCTTCTGGCAGAGACGATTTGAAAATTAATATCAGGCCCCTGCATCATTCTCCGTTGTCTCCCACAACAGCTTGGGACTCATTTCCTCTGGGCTTGAGGATGTAACCAATTTTAAGCTCACTAATACCTCTTTCCTCTCAATTGTAATTTGTTTATTTATGACAGTCGTCCTCCTCGATTTCTATACCAATATTAACATCCTGTATCGTGAATACAGGTGCAAAATGCTGATTGAAGTCATCACTTAAAATCTCTGCCTTCACATGAAGTTTGCCATTTTTGTTCTGGTTTACCTGCATTTTCTCTACTTCTCCAGGATGCCAAGAGTTTTGAGTTTTAGGTGGGTACCATAAGCTTCACTTTTATTCCTTATCCAATCCTGTGTATCCACTACAACAAAAACAAAAATTGCTGGAGAAACTCAGCAACTTCTATTTTTATTTCAGATCACCAGCATTCGCAGTTCTTTGTTTCATTTAATTGAATTTCCACTGGCTGGCAGTATCTTGTCACACTCTGTCTTTGATTCTCTTATTTACTTTTTCTCTTCTCCTCTCAGCATTCTTTATTTAGTCAGGTTCTGTCTGTGTCGTCAACCGAATGTTTGCCACAGACATCCTGCTCTCTGTCTCTTTTGTCACCTGAGGAATTCTGGCTTTGCTAGTCCCAACTTTTCCCCTTTGTTGGAATGTATCTTGCTTGTACCAAAGCAGCCTCTCTTTTAATGGCACCCCATTGTTTGATTACATTTCTATATTACATTTTCTTTACTTTTGCTCTTTGTCCTTTTCCAAAGCTAACCTGAACCTGTGATGCCATGGACACCGTTTCCTGGCCTATAATAGGAAAATATATCCCTCCATCATCTGCAGCTAATAGGTCTGGGCTTCCGATATTGTCAGTTTGGAAATTTGCCAGTTTAATTAATTGCAGGAATTGATCTATTGACTTATCACTGACTTGCTGAGAACTGCCTTTAATTTCTGGTCAATGTTTGACAATACAAATTTGCATATCTCTAATTCCTTTTGCAACCTCGGGGTATCCTGCAGCACTTCACAACCAATGAGGTTTAGTGACTGTGATAATATAGGAAATGTAGCAAGAATGTTTTGCCGTTAATTTCAATCTGTCTTAATGATTGAGGGATAATACACTGGGGACAACATCTTGCTGTTTTGTGTATTGTACTGTGGGATCTTTCCTGTGCACTGGAGCAAATAGAGACTCAGTTTAAAATCTTGTTCAAAAAATAGCAACTCCAACAGTCTTGTATTCCTTCAGTGCTTTTCCCTCAGGGGCAGCAAATACCAACAGTTGTTGCTCTGAATTTGTCCATACAGTCAGCAGAAGAAGGCTGAGAACCGAAAAGAAACAAACCCAAAAGCAGGCATCAGCCAGTGTCGAATAGTACTTTCAGTGCAAATGGTTCACAGGATATTAGCTTTATTTTAACTTGTTCAGATAGCTACCACCCTTTAATGCAAACAATCATCCTTAAATCATCCCTTCAATGTTTAATTCAGTGTTCAAACAGTGAGAGGAAACTAGGGTCACACCTCTGAGAAGAAGAAATAGAAGGATAAGTTTACGGTTTGATAGAATGGAGGTGTTTTTTTAAGGCTGTCATGGAACATAAATGTTGGCTCACTTGGCTCAAACATTCTGTTCCTATACTGTAAATTCTGTGTGATGATCTGTGAAATCCACTTTGTTGCGGAGGTTTTGGCAAAATAGGCTTTTGCAAATTTGTAATCCCAAGAACCCAAATCAGGGCAACTTCCGAGAGTCCAGTGAATGAATCTGTGGGCTCATCCTGATTGATGTACTGTGTGATGGTTCTGTTCAGTCTTAAACATTTGCAAGTGTATAAATAGCAGGTGACATTTACTGATTATTTTCTGAAGAAGCTGGCTTGATTCTCATAGTTTGTATCTCTTGAGTATTGAATTTGAGTTACCTGTTTTTCTTTTAAAGTTTATCAAAATTCAAGTAATGGTTTGGAGCCAAGCATAAAATGCAAAGCTTCCAAGGGACAACTATAACTCATCTTTTTCCTAACAAAATTCTTTACAGCAAACCTGTGTGAACTGTGGGCGGGAGGCTATGAATGAATGCACTGGATGTCACAAGGTACACTACTGTTCAACATTTTGTCAGCGAAAGGTGAGAAATAAAGAACTTCTATTTTTATAGCACATTTACACCTTCAGGAGCTCCCAAAGTATATTTTCCCCCAATTAAATACTTTTGAATTGTCGTCACTGTTGTAATGCAGGAACCTTAGTGCTAATCAGCACACAACAAATACTAATGACTAGATAATCTGCTTTTAGTGATGTTGATTGAGGGATAGATACTTGCCTCAAAAGTGAATAGAATTTGTTAGTTTCTTTTCAGTGGTGCTGTGGCATCCTATAAATCTGTCTAAGATGGCTAGCCAGGGCTTAGTTTAATATCTCACTGCAGACAACACCTCAGATCATGCAATACACCAGCACCGTCTTCTGCTAGTGTAGCACTCCTGCAGTTGTGCCCTTCCAACAGTGCAGCACCGCCGTAAAAACTGATCCTCTGACAGTGCACCACTCCCTCAGCGCTGGCTCTCCAACAACGCAATGCTGCCACTGCAGTGCTGTATTGACACACCAGCAGTGCATCGCTGTCTAAATACTGAATCTCGAACAGTTTAGCACTCTCTCAACATCGTCCCTGACATGCCGTGCTCCCTAAGCTTTACTCTATTGCAGTTCTGTTCTCCTTCAGTATTGAATTGTAGGCTTTAACCTGTATTATGTGCCCATTTCTCTGGAGTGGGACTTGAACAATGTCTTTGTGAAGCAGGGGAGAATGCTACTCAATGAGCTATGGTAGTTACTTTGTTATATTGTTTTTTTTTGTTTACTCTAATACCTATTGGAATAATGTCAGCATTAATTACACAATAACACTGCTGGGCTACATTGAGAGTCTGTCTTGTCAAACACTCCCAGGGAAGGTACAGCATAGGGTTAGCTATGGAATAAAGCTCCCTTCTATACTGTGTTATCTCGGATTCTCCAGCATCTGTAGTTCCCATTATCTCTTCTATACTGTCCTGTTTATGTACTAAGGACCTAACTCAGAAGACCTACTTATCTTTAGGATGACGCTTTTCCTGATTGTTATAATAGCTCTGAACTGTTTGACAACTCTTAATTGACAATTGGTTTTGAAATGGAGAGAGGTTTGCACTGTAGGCTGTTGGAACTGTGGGGAAATTCTCAGCTGTATATTCTAGGTTCCGGAGGATGGAGAATGTTACTGAGGGGTGTATAACTTAAGTTGTCCAGCTAGACTTGCAGATTCTAGCACTTATAATTTTTCTGATACTATAGACTACATGCTTTGCATAAATCAATACAGGAAAAGCAGTAATAAATAATATGAGCTTCAGGTTAGATCATCAGAATACTGATTATGCCCATTTATCTGTGTATAAAAATGGTATTTTTTGCCATCTTGTTTTCTAGGACTGGAAGGACCATCAGCACGTGTGTGGGCAACCAACAACACTCACTGTACAGGCAGAGGAGGTGCAGGTGACAGAGGTCGATGTAGAGAAAGTCAAAGTTTGAGTGTCCTATACAGTATAAGAACTCAGCATGTCAACTCAAGTGACTGAGGTAATGGCAACAAATATCTAGGTTGCAAGGACATAGTGTTCTTACCCTGAAGGCCAGACTTTTTATTGTTTGGATACATTGTATTCTAAGGGAATGCTGATACCTGCACATGAGGTAGTGACAAGTACCTAGGGAGGCAGATTCGGGGTTACTTCAATATCTCACAGACTGACTTTTCATTAGACTGCAGAAAATGCCCTGTGGAAATTTTGCAAAATGTGCAACAGTCAGATCCTTGACTTGTAACTCAACCATTGCTGCCTCTCCTTGATTTGCTTCTTCTGTTTGGCCTTACGCAGAGTCTGAGTTACTGGTCATTGTACCTACTCTCACCTGCAACCTGCTGCACTCACTCATGCTTTCAGAAACCCTCTCTAAATGCAGTCGTGCCCTCCCACACACCATCATCTGGTTGAAGTGAAGTAGCCAGAAGAAGAAAGAGAGTAACCTTATTTAAATGAAGGCTGATTTGGGGATGGGAGGGAGGAGTAGGCCTCTGGTTCCTCATTTTTAAAAAAAATTAATTTCAAGGCATCTGGTTGGCAAATTTCACTGCTAAGGAAATTAAATTGCTGTCAAGGTTATACCTGATGAGCTCTGGTTGATACCTTTGTCTCAGCCATTGAGGGCTACAATCTCCCATTATCACTTTCTGATCTTTGACTTAAAGATTGACCAAACTGTGTCCCAGTCTGATAGTTTGCCACTGGAAAGTTTGGTGGCAGGGAAAAGGCATGCCCTTGATGCATTGATTGATGGTGAACTTCTGGTTTTGAGGTAGCCTGAAGCAGTTTTCAGACAACTTAAATGAATGGAAATCACAGGCATGTGTAACCAGGTTGGCCATAGTTTTGTAACAGGCCAGTTGTTAATGAGGTTACACCATCACTGCAATCTTGGATTGTAGAACTGACAGATTGAAAATGTTGCAGTACCGTATTTGAGATACAATGTTACCTGTTTTGTTAATAGAATGATTTGAATTTTGCAGTGAGCTATATTATTAATCCAAATGATTGCTAATGGCTAAGCAAATCAAGTAATAAAGAAACACTGTAAGTTAGTGGCACAAAATATATCATAACTAGGCAGAAATTGTAATCATATGAGGGTTCTGACAAAATTTAATGAAATCAAGAGCAGTTTTCAGGGGATGTTAATCACTGTTGATTAAATGTTTGCTGTATCTGCCATGTTGCACTTGGAACAATTACAAAAATGCTTGTATGGATTAATCTTGGTAGTCCAGACATTAACTGCATTGTCATTTTTCTTAACTTGAAAACTGTGTTTCTGAATTGCTCCTTGTGAGGAGCTGCAAAATTTGCAATGAATGAAATGTCTCTAAGAGATTAAAGCAGAATTTCTTCTTTCTGGGAGAGTCAACCTTTTTGCCATCGGAAACGAGTGCTCGTAAATAGAGGTGTAAGTTGCTGTGAGGGGTTTGTGTACTTGGGGGGGGGGGGGGAATGGGGATAATTGTAACAATATCCTTCATACCAAGTGTTAATTTTGATAAAATGGGCATATTTGATGTACTTTATACAATTTCCAACTATGCCATTATCAAGTTATTCTTGTATTTTGTAAGTTTTTTTGTGTATTTTTAATTTTGACAAAGCATGCTTATTTACGTGTTCAATAAACAATGATAGTATTTTGTAGAAACTTTCTTCGTGTCAAATATTTTCTCCCCTGATTATCTAGAAGTTGCTTCCAACATCTGGTGCTGTGCCTTGTGGAATGAATATGCTTTCTGAATCAGAAGTCATGACTTATGTATCCAAGGTACTGTCTCCTTGGAATTCCAGGTCACAGAACAATCTCAAATAATTTGTTCTGGAGTCCTGGGCTCTGTCCCATTAGGATTTCTTGGGCTGTAGCATAGAATAATTAGAATTAAACAAGAGCTTTAAAAAAAACACACAAATAATCATCACAGACTGCACTGACCAAGCAGAGTCCCTTATGTATGAAAAATTAACGAGTGATCTAATTGAGGCATTTAAGATGTTGATCTGGTAATACAAGAAAACCGCTTTCTCTGGCTCAAGTTCAGAACAGGGCAAAATCTTAACCTGTCTCTAATTTTATCTGTGATATTAGGCAGTACTCATTCTCACAAAGGGTGGTGAAACTCTGCAGTTCTCTTCTTGAAAAACTTATGGATGGTAGGGTCAGTTGAAAATTTCAAAGCTTAGAATGGTAGATTTTTGTTGGATATGTATTAAGGCTTACTCAACCAAGGTCAGTGGATGGAGTTGAGATACAAATGAGACAGGACTGAACCGAGTGGCTTCCTCCAGTTTCCACCTGTGCAATCTTTGATAAAGTTCTCTAAAATTATTAAGAGGTTTGATGGAGTGGAATATTTCCATTTGTTGGCAAAACTAAAATGGAGGATCTTACATATTGACATGGTCATAACTCATAAATCTAGTAGGGAATTCAGGAGAAACTTCTTTCCCCAGATAGTATTGAGAATGCAGAATTCAGTATTGTAGGGAGTAGTTTAGATGAATACCCAAGATGCATTTATGGGGACCTGGATAAACCCATGAAGAAAGGAACAGAAGGAATACGCTGATCAAGTGCTAAGAAGAAAGGTGGGAGGAGGCTTGTGAAGAGCATTATCATTGGAATGGACCATTTGGACCAAGTGACCTGTGGCTCAACTAAAACTACAAGGTAAACATCATGTTCTGATAATTGTTCAAAATGAGTTATGCCTATTATACGCTTTTTTTAAAAGAAAAATAAGTTTTTGTGTCTTTTTTTAGGGAGATCCACCAAGTTTTCCTGGGTCTGCTCATTTTCTATTGGTGTAAAACAGATAAATTTGGTGTAAGCATCTGAATTGCTTAGAAATGAAGAGAGATGAACTTGCGGTCTGCATAGCATACTAAGCATCACTTGTTTTCCAATAACTCCACTGCACACAACAGACAAATGTTTATTAAGACAACACTTACAGAATTATTATTAATCATACATTATCTGAACCCAGAGGGCAGCAGGACTTGGCACCCGGCAATGTAGAACTTCACTGATTTGGACTGCTATTCCTTCTTGGAGATTGAAGGCTAAACATATAGATGCTTGCATGTGTGTGCTACTCAAAGCACCAATAAATGTAATTTGTGGTACCTGAATTAAAGTTCAACTGGTTTAGTCCTGTAGTGCACAGTACTGCCAGCTAAAAGTTCAATGACCTCACCGGGCCTGACCTACTACATATCTAACCTTCCTTGCCTACCTGTGCAGCAACACAATCTTCAACCTTCATTATAGTGACAGAAAATGACTTAATTTGCAATGTGGTGGCAGCTCCGGACAAATGAGACAGACTGCTTTAGAGCTGTGAGTGATCACAGATTCTTGATAGTCATCAAGAAAGCTAGAGCCAGTGTAAAAATTAAAAGGTCAAATTTGAAACCAATCGAAATAGCTGTTTCATGCCTTTCACTGTATTTTACATGAAGTGTTTATTTAAATTTACAAAATGAATTATTTTACAAATGGTCAACAAAACAAAATTGAACACCGACATTTCAACATTAATGTGACCATCCATGTCATCAACACTTGTCAGGGCCCATTAGACATATCACACTGTCATGAGGGAAGGTCGCATGTGTCAACTACAGTAAGTATGATCAACCAGTAATGCAGTGGCGAAGTAATTACGTGAAAAATTTTTTGCATCATCTGTTAAGCTCCAAAGGGAATGGAAAATCTGCCTGCAACACTTTGATTTCATTGGGTGAGTATTACGAGGACCTGTTACATCTTGCTGTTCAATGCCATGAAAACCATCAGACCTTTTGGGTGAGCTGTAACTTTAATGAGCAGACTTCTTACCTCTCAGTCAGAAGGTTGTGGAATTGAGTCGGTCCAAAGACTTGGATCCCAAACGCAGGCAGAAACTTGTGGAGTAGTACTGAGGGAGTGCTACACAGTTGGAGACAGTGCTGAGAGAGGGTTGCATTTCAGACATGGCAGGACAGAGGAATACTGCACTGTCAGTGGTGTTGTCTTCCAGGTGAGACAACAAACTGAGTTCCTGTCAGTGCTTTCAGTTGGAACCAAAAGACTCCATGACTACCGTTGAAGAGTCAATATTTCTTCCACAATTACAGGCTTTAAAACAGATTATCTGGTGATTATAACATTGCTGTTTGTAGGAGCTTGCTGTGTGCAAACAAATTGCCACATGTCCTACACCTGAACGGTGAAGACGCTTCAAAAGCATTTCATTATGAAGGGCTTTAGGGCATCCTGAGATTATAAAAGTTGCTACATAGATACAAGTTTTTGCAAATTAGCACATTTTGAACAGAACTTCCAATTCCACTCAGTTTCCTGCATGGATTGCATGCAGCTGTTGGTCATGGTGATTCATTGACCTGTCGGGACTGATTCATTTTCCCTCCGTTAATCTCCAAATGTGGAGATTCCTGAAAGTTATGGTTAGGAGAAAATAGAATGTCACAGCAGGAAATGCATTTAATCATCTATATAAAACAAGGAACTAACATTATTATGTATGTATCACTTCTACAATAGAGTTTCATGTCAGCAGCAGGGGTGCAGCACCTTTCTGAAGAAGTTCCTGAATTCCATGTTGAAGATGGTATAAATGATTGGATTAACAGCACTGTTGACATATCCGAGCCATGTTACAGTGTTGAGGAGATGAGGTGAAATGTGGCAGGTTTCACAAGTTGCTCTTGTTATATGGACCACAAAAAACGGAGTCCAACAAAACAGAAAAGCACCTGAAATGAGAAGGAGAATCACTGAACACAAGGAAAGAAATGTACTAGTTGGTATTGTCTTTTTGGGAGCGTCGGCAAATCATTCTTGCCATTGCTGACAGTAAACTGAATATGTGATTAGCAATGACTGGAATATCAGATTAGGTCTTTCTAATATGTGTTGGGACCCCCAAATGCAAGCTGATATTTTGGATTTGTGAATTCTGAGGCAGCAATGATCATTCCCATATCACACTCACCACCCACTGAGGGGGTCACAACAATTTTCAAGCCTCACCATGGGATTGCAGTGGGTTAGGGATAATCAATGGATTATCGTGCTGCATATTGTCCCTGTTTATAAACTAAATTGTTACTGTTTCCCTGTTATTTTCTCAAAGAGGCTGAAGGTTAGAACAACTCTTGCTAAGGGTGGAGTTTCAAAGAATTTGTGGAACTCCATAATCCGCCTCACATTTCACAGACTTCTCAATCTTGTTTGTGTTCAGTGGGTAACTTTATTGGAACTCACTCTCTGGGAGGCTGATGGAAGTGGAGACGATTTACGATTTCAGAAGTAAATTGGATAGGACACATCAAAGAAATAAACGTGGACAACTGTGGAGATAGAACAGAAGGCCCTTATGCCATGGTGGTAATGTCCCTACCTGTGGGGTCTTGAGGCTTTGGTTCAAGTCCCACCTGTTTCAAAGTTGCATTCACTGCATTATGTTTCTACATCTGAGTATAAACACATATCAAGAAAGGGAAAAGGGCCCTGTGGAACTCACTAATAAAAGATTTTTAGTCACAAAATCACCCCTCAACCATTCTACTTTCCTTGCTGTCACAGTAGTTTTGGATTCAACTTAACATTTTTTCAAATGCATTTGCAGGATGTGGGCATTGCTGGCTGGCCAGCATTTCTTGTCTGTCCCCAGTGGGCCTTGCGAAGGTGATGGTGAACTGTTGCCTTGAACGGCTGCAGTCCACCATTAGTCATTGGTTTCCATAAGCTTTTAGATTTCTGATTAATCTGTCACGTGGAAACTTGTCATCAAACAACCGGGCTAAAATCTGTGTGGACTGCATCAAATACGTTGCCATTCCTTTAGAAGTTAATTCCTCAAGAAATTCAATGGCGTTAGATACAAAGTTACCATAACAAATCTGCACTGATTATTTTGAATTAACCCATGTTCTCTAAATGACCATTTATACACTCAATTTTTTTCAAATAATTTGCCTGACACTGGGGTGAGGCTGATTGGTCTCTAATCATACCTCTTTCATTATTCTCCCTTTAAAACTGTGTGCTCCAATTATCAAGCACCACAGCTGTGTGAACCAGGGATCTTGATCAATTCCCTGCTATTTTTAGGTGTTTGATATTCAAAACGTTGTAACCTTGCGTAATTCAGTGGATTTGCAGGAAAACATATTCATTGCCGACTTTATCGGAGTCCAGTCCGAAAATTCGTGGTTTTAATTTTGATTTTGAAAATCTGGCAGAGAGTGTATTGTCACGATTGGAACATGCAGAAACATAGAATCTTCAACCAGAGAAAGAAATGATTTAGTCCATTATGGTTGTGCCAAATATTTTAAAAGTTATCCAGTTAATCCCACTAAACCCCAGTTCTTTCCCTGCAAACCAGTCATATTTCCCTTGCAAGAATTTGTCTACTTCCTTTTTGCAAGTTATATTGAATTTCCAATATCCTTTTAAGCAGTAGCATTCAGGATCACAGCAACTGAGTGAAGGAAAAACATTCCTCATCTTTCAAGTGTTGGTTGCTAACATTTGGAGAATGTGTGATTCATGATCAAACTGAGATATTCATTCCCACCTTCTCAATTTCAGACAGGTTGCAACAACGTGTCTGCTCAATACATTTCCATCTACAAATTCAGTTAATCAAATCCAGGCTAGTTTTCTTTGTCATTGAATCGGGATCAAACCTGATACAGTTGATTAAATGAACATGTAGCAGATTGAAGAAAAACTCTGGCCCAGTTTCTGCCTCTTATCCTTTAAGCCAAAGACTTTAAAGAAGAGATGTAGTGAGAAACAGATCAATTAGAGCAGAGAAAATTAAAAGGTGACATTAATAAATGTTCAAAATAGAGATTGGGGATCTTTTGACTGGCCACCTTCCAGTCTACTGGACTTAATACTGAATTCAGTAATTTTAGATCATAATTTGGTTTGTATTCTTTTGATGGTTGACTTTATTCTGTTCCTTAATCTCCATACTTTGTATTCAGACAGCAACTATCCTGCCTGTCATACCTCCACACAACCATTTGGACACATTTTGTTCCTTGACTTGGCCCTTTACCACTCACTTGGTTCGTACGACGGTCATAGACAAAAAGTGGACCGAAGGGAAAAAAGAATCAGAACTCCCTAGACTTCTTTCAATTGCTAGATTTTCTGAGACCTGGAAAACTCGACTCCCTCAACAAGAATAAGAGGCAGGAACTGGGCCAGAGTTTCTCCTCAATCTGCTGCTTGTTCATTTCATCAACCACATGAGGCTCAATCCCAATTCAATGACAAATAAAACTAGCCTGGATTTGATTAACTGAATTTACAGGTGAAAATGTACTGACTAGACACAATTTTTGGTTTAAAATGGAGATGAAATATGAACATGAGACATGAAGTCTCATTAAAATACTTGTAACAGCAATCTACCTCCCCATCCTACATCTCAAAAAATTGAAACTAATATCCCACAGGATCCAAAATACCATTTTTGAAGGATTAAAATTACTTACAATAAATTTATATTTTGCAATTCATTTTTTAGAGGATAATAATGGGTTAAATTCAAAAAATTAGAATGCTTCAATATGATCCTTCTCTGAATTACAATCTTGAAATGGTATAGCACAGCAGGGAGGCTATTTGAACCTCTGTGCCTGTAATGACTCTTTGTAAGAACTATACAATTAGTCCCGCTTGTATGTACTTGCAGTCCAACAAGTTCATTTTAATTTTGCCTCTACTGCTCTTTCAGGCAGCACATTCCAGATCATAACACTTTGTTATGTGAAAATGTTTCATTATGTTCCTCTAGATCCTTTGCCAGTCATTTTGAATTTATATCCTCTGCTTATTGATCCTCCTGCTACTGGGAACAATTTCTCCTTATGCATGTTATCAAGGACCTTCGTTATTTTGAAGACATCTATTAAATCGTTCCTTAATCTTCCCTGTTATAAAGATTTTCCCAATAAATGAAGTCTGCCATTCCAGGACCCATTCTAATGAATCTCTTCACCACCGATTCCAAAGCCATTGATATCCCTCCTAAAGTGTGACCTTAGAATTGAACACAATACTCCAACTGAGGTCTAATCAGTTTTTATAAAGTTTCATTATCTTCCTTACTTTTGTACTCAATGATTTGGCTTAGAAAGTCAACAAGTTCAACAGCTTTCAAAAAGGCATGTGCATTAACCCCAAGCCTCTCTGTTCCTCCAATCACTTTTAAATGTTGCCATTAGTATATAATCCACCTCCTCATTCTTCTTTCCAAAAGGTGTCACTTCAAACTTCTCTATTTCACCTGTCATGTATCTATCCATTTCACCAACCTGTCTACCCTTCTGTAGCCTGTAACTATCTTCCTCTGTTTCTGACATTTCTGGCTTTTGAGTTCAAATTTTGAACTTATGGCCTGTATACACAACTTCAGGTTATAATTATGTAATCCGAGAGTAGTGATCCTAATACTGATCCCTATCAAATGCCACCGTGTACCTCCCTCAAGTCCAAACAATGACTGTTCACCACTATTTTCTGTTTTCTGTCTCAATTTTACGTCCACATTGCCAGTGTTTCTTCAATCCTAAATATTTTAATTTTGCTAACACATCTATTACCCTGTATTTGTCAAACACCATTTGAAAATCCATATACGCAACATTATGCACACCAAACAAAAAAAAAGACAAAGAACTGTGGATGCTGGAAATCTGAACAAAAACAGAAGTTGCTGGAATAACACAGCAGTCTCGTGGCATCTGTGGAGAGAAAGCAGAGTAATGTTTCAGGTCCAGTGACCCTTCTTCAGAACTCAACCACACTATCCTCACGCACTCTCCCTATTACATTATCAAAAGGTTCAATCGAGTTAATCAGACATTGCTTTTTGTTACTATTATCTGTTAATCCTGCAATCTTTAACCCCTAAGCAGCACTTCAGTGTAAAAATAGGGAACATAATATTCCAAAATAATCATGCTCCTCCTCCCTTTGTGGATATGAATCTGGAGTACTACATTAACTGATAAATGAGTGGGTGGGTAAGCAGATTTAAGGAAAAATCAGCCTCATTGAGACAACTCAAAAGTCTTCTTCTAATTGTGGTAAGATGAATAAGGAACAAATCTGTCCTGAGATTTTACCTAATATTGGAGTTCCTCATCATTACAGAGGTTGGCATTTACCAAAATGTCACAGCATATTCTAAAACCAGTATTAATGGAATGATTTAAGTTTGATGTCAATAGATTAGAAGCTATTACAACGTATGAAGAGGGATTGATACAAAATTGCAGGGATTACAAAACAAGTAATACTATATAGGAGGTTTTAAATGGCATTTATAAACTAAATTGTACAAGTAGAAAAATCTAATGCAATGTAAGAGACATTAAGTCACTGTGGCCTTGATTTATAAAACACATTTTCCACAAAACATTAAAGATACAAAGTGTCCTGGAGTGTGGCACACATTACCTGCTCTGATGTCTGAGATAATAGGAACTGCAGATGCTGGAGAATCCAAGACAGCAAAGTGTAGAGCTCAACGAACGCAGTAGGCTTACCACAGTTAAAAGGCGACTTTTGAGTTGTCTCAAAGAGGCTGATTTTTCCTTAAATCTGATGTCTTCTCATTGGAATCCCAGCCTCAGCCTCTGAGTGTTTGAGAGGCAATATTGGACCTTTGACTTCCAGAACACAGCTCAGATTTTTAAAGGATAGAGGATGAACATGATTGAATATTTTTCGAAGCAATTACTAAACTAACAGATAGGGAAGTGTCTTTACATATTATTTCAGTCAATTTCCAGAATGTATTTCATAAAGTCCCTCCCATGACTGAGTAAGTTAAGTTTGTTTGCTCGTGAAAGTAAAGGGGAATTATTGACTTGGTTAAGAAACTTGCTTGTGAGACAAAAAGCAGAGAGCAAATAGTCCAGTTAGCAGGGTGTGACTGAGAGTGTTCTGTAAAGATCTATGCTGACAACTCAAATATTCATCTAGATAATGGTGTAGAGAGCCACAAATGTAAGCGATGGAGATGGAAATGTAAAATTGTGAACAGATATTGTTAAAGATTGGACAAATGGAGTCCAATATAGGCAAATGTGAGTTCATCCATGTTGGGCCCAAAAAAGACAAAATAAACCATTTACTAAATAGTGAGAAGCTCGAAACAGACTAATTTCAAAGAGACTTTGGTGCCCGGGTACATTATATTAAAACGATGGCCGTTATATCTAGAGAACGAGAAAAATCAGGAGAAAGGTGTTATGCTACAGCTATACAAAGCCCTGGTTGGAATCCACCTGGATTACTGTGAACAATTCTGGGTATCACACTTGGGAAGAATATATTAACCTTGGATGGAATGCAATGAATATTTACCAGAGTTTCAGCTGAACTCCAAGGAATAAATTGAGAAGAGGTTACACAATTAGGTAAATATTCCCCAGACTTTAGAAATTTAATGGTTGATACGATCAAAGTTTTCATTACTTTCAAGATATTGAGGGGCATAGACAGAGCAGATAGATCATGGGATGATTTCCACTGATTGATGTGTTGAGGACTAGAGACTCGGAGTCATAGACTCACGGCACAGAAGGTAACTATTTGCTCCACTGAGTAAATGTGAGCTCCATGTAGCAGAATCCAATCCCCACTCTATTCCTGGATGTTTTCAAATCAACTTGTTCAGAGATGTTATTACGTGTCTCTAGCATAGATAGGACTTGAACCCGAGCCTTCTGGCCCAGTGGTTGGGACATTACCTCCGCGCTATATGAGCCACATTCCACAGTATCCCCATAGCCTATTGGTTTTGTTCTCTCAGATGTCTATACAATTTCCAATTGCCTTCACCAACTCTATGGGCAACAAGTTCCAGAGACATTGTCTAAAAATGGTCTAAAATTAGAAACAATTCCACAGTCACAATGGTTGAAGTTTGGAACTCTTATGTGAATGACAAATGATGCTAGATCAATGTTAAATTTAATACTGAAATCGATTGATTTTTGATATCCAAAAGGTATTAAGGGATAGTGGGCACATGTGGATTTTTAGAGTTAAGCTGCAGATCAGGCACAATCTCAGACTGACGACATGAATACACATCAACAGTGGCAAGGCTCACATGATATGATGGGTCACAAAGCGAAGTTGACTGGAATCACTAGCAACAATGCATCCCTCCCCACTGAGCTTCATACATTCTATGCTCGTTTTGAACAGATCAGTGAAATGATGTCACCTTCCCTGACAGCCTTGGGTGTAACTGTACCCACTGTCACTGCTGCAGGCATCAGCTCAACCTTTTCGAGGATGAACCCACAAAAAGCGAGTGGCCCAAATGGAGTCCCTGGCCATGCACTCAGATTCTGCCCAGAGGTTTGTAAAGACACATGTCAACTCCAGCCTCCCAGACTGCCTCGATCCGCTACAGCTCACCTACTGCTACAACAGGTCTACAGCAGATGCCATCTCCCTGGGCCCGCACTCATCCTGGAACATTTGGATTACAAAGTCACCTACATCGGACTCCTATTTATTGACTTTAGTTCAATAGTCAATGCCATAATTCCAACAAAATTCATCTTTAAAATCTGTGACATAGGATTATTACCCCCTCTGCAACTGGATTCTCAACTTCCTGACCTGCTGACCACAATCAGCAAGATAGGCAACAACACCTCTTTCATGATGATCCTTAACACCAGCTTCCTGCAAGGCTGTATACACATCCCTTTACTGTAGTCCTTGTACATTCATAACTATGTGGCCAAATTCAGCTCTACTTCACAGACAGATTTGCTGATGACACCACTATAGTGGATCAGGTCTAAAACAAAGATGGGACAGAGGACAAGAAAGAGATAGACAGCTTAGTGGCATGGTGTAAAGACAATAATCTCTCCCTCAATGTAAACAAACAAAGGAGCTGGTCATTGACTTTAGGAAACGGAGTGGAGGACAGGTCCCTGTCTGTATTAATGGTGCTGAGGTGGAGATGGTCAAGAGCTTCAAATTCCTTGGAGCAAGTATCACCAACAATCTATCCTGGTCCATCCACATCGACACTACAGTCAAGAAAGCACACCAGTGGCTCTTTTTCCTCAGAAGTCTAAGGAAGATCGGCATATCCACAATGATTCTTACCTGTTCTTATAGATGCACCATAGAAAGCATCCTATCCTGATGCATCACAGCTTGCTATGGCAACTGCTCTGCCCAAGACCACAAGAAATTACAGGGAGTTGTGAACACCTCCCAGTCAATCCATCACGCAAACCACCCCTATTTCTACTGATTCCATCTATACTTCCCACTGTTTTGGGGAATCAACAACAATAAGCCAACATAATCAAACACTATATTCTGCATTCTGTTCCACTACCTTGAAACGTACATATGCAAAGTTTGATTTGTCTGGATAACACACAATACAATACTTTTCACTGTACCACAGACATGTGACCATAATAAACCAAATCAATTCCAATCTCGTAAGAATGGTAGGACAAGCCTGAAAGGTTGAACAGTATTCTTCTTTTCCAGATTGACCCACTGACTAAATACTTAATTTCTAAAACAATTCACTTTGCTGCACAATTTCACAGGTAAATGAATCAAAGATATAGAAGTGAATCTGGAAGAAATATCAGCCCGAATGTTTAAGCTGAAGTCCTGAAATGAGATTTGAGCTCAGAATTTTCTGATCCAGAGGTGAGAAGTGCTATCCAGTGATCAGAGGGTTCCACCAAAATCTAAATCCTTGAGCTTGTATGTTATCAAAAAAAGCTGAAGCTCTTTGCACAGTGTGTGGGATGAATCTAGAGGAAAGCTTGAAGACAGGTTTCACAAATAACTTTGTAAAGAGCATGAGCTCAATGCAGCTCAAATACAGTTTGAGGTAATGATTCAGAACTACAGATAATACAATGACCAAGCTCATGGATTAGGGAAAACAGCCAACTATGTGGGAATAGCAATGAAGTGAAAGGAGATAGACCAGTACAAAATATTTTCAGACAAATATAATAATGTTAAAAGGGGAGAGCAATAGAGTACAAATGAAATATCTGAACAAACTAACCAAGGCTGAAATACAATTTATAAGCAAAAAGATATCCTCCCTATGATAGCCTCTGATCTAATCCCACTCTCCTGCTCACTCTGTCGAATTTTTAATCATGTATCCAGTTTAATCTCTCCTGTTTACTCCCTCTATCCTTGAATATCCCACTCAATCCTATCCATCTCTGCTTTTCAATCTGCACGCTCTTTATATCCCACCCAATCTAATGCCACTCTCCTCCTGATTTCCATATCTGTTAATATCCCACCCAGTCTATTACTACATTCCTCACCACATCCACCCTCTACCCTGCCCCCACCCCACCATTTAACAGTCCACATTGTTTGTTGTTGATTGATTAACTTCCCTGTCAAATTCAGGGGTAGATAAAGTCAGTGAAAGCAATCTACAATGAAACCCCTTTTTAACATTGCCTCAGAAAATAAAGTTACTGGATTCAGACTGTTACAAATACATTCTGAAACAGTTAACTGGGGAATTTAAAATGAGTCATTTCAATGAAAAGCTAGTATCAGTAATGACAACTATGGAAATATTGAATTTTTGTAGAAAACCAACTGGTTCATGAGCGTTCTTTAGGGAAGGATATCAGTCATCCTTAATCTGGCCTGGCCTACATGTGACTCCAGATACATAGTAATGTGGTTGACTTTTAACTGTCCTTTGAACTGGTCGAGGAAGCCACTCATTATATTAGAACATAGAACATAGAACATAGAACAGTACAGCACAGAACAGGCCCTTCAGCCCACAATGTTGTGCCGACCATTGATCCTCATGGATGCACCCTCAAATTTCTGTGACCATATGCATGTCCAGCAGTCTCTTAAATGACCCCAATGACCTTGCTTCCACAACTGCTGCTGGCAACACATTCCATGCTCTCACAACTCTCTGCGTAAAGAACCTGCCTCTGACATCCCCTCTATACTTTCCACCAACCAGCTTAAAACTATGACCCCTCGTGCTAGCCATTTCTGCCCTGGGAAATAGTCTCTGGCTATCGACTCTATCTATGCCTCTCATTATCTTGTATACCTCAATTAGGTCCCCTCTCCTCCTCCTTTTCTCCAATGAAAAGAGACCGAGCTCAGTCAACCTCTCTTCATAAGATAAGCCCTCCAGTCCAGGCAGCATCCTGGTAAACCTCCTCTGAACCCTCTCCAAAGCATCCACATCTTTCCTATAATAGGGCGCCCAGAACTGGACACAGTATTCCAAGTGCGGTCTAACCAAAGTTTTATAGAGCTGCAACAAGATCTCACGACTCTTAAACTCAATCCCCCTGTTAATGAAAGCCAAAACACCATATGCTTTCTTAACAACCCTGTCCACTTGGGTGGCCATTTTAAGGGATCTATGTATCTGCACACCAAGATCCCTCTGTTCCTCCACGCTGCCAAGAATCCTATCCTTAATCCTGTACTCAGTTTTCAAATTCGACCTTCCAAAATGCATCACCTCGCATTTATCCAGGTTGAACTCCATCTGCCACCTCTCAGCCCATCTCTGCATCCTGTCAATGTCCCGCTGCAGCCTACAACAGCCCTCTACACTGTCAACGACACCTCCGACCTTTGTGTCGTCTGCAAACTTGCTGACCCATCCTTCAATTCCCTCGTCCAAGTCATTAATAAAAATTACAAACAGTAGAGGCCCAAGGACAGAGCCCTGTGGAACCCCACTCACCACTGACTTCCAGGCAGAATATTTTCCTTCTACTACCACTCGCTGTCTTCTGTTGGCCAGCCAATTCTGTATCCAAGCAGCTAAGTTCCCCTGTATCCCATTCCTCCTGACCTTCTGAATGAGCCTTCCATGGGGAACCTTATCAAATGCCTTACTGAAGTCCATATACACCACATCCACAGCTTGACCCTCATCAACCTTACTAGTCACAAATGTGGCTCACTACCATCTCTCCAAGGGTAAACACAGATAATTTATGATTTTACCAACGATACCCATGGCCTGTGAGTTAATTCAACAAGGTGTTTTTAGGTGTTGGTTTCAGAAATAAATATTGATCAGGGAAAAGCCTCCAATTCTGTTTTGAAATAAGGTCATGGAGCCTATACATAACCTGCAAGGACAGGCAGAGTTTTTGTTTGCTATCTCATCCAAAGGGTGACACATGAGACAATGAAGCTTTCCCGAAGCACTGACCCTCTAATAGTTCAGCCCCCTTCCTCTACTACCCTTCAGAAAATGCAATATTCTCTTTGCACTGATCAGCTAACAGTGAACCAGAACCTTAGTACAGTCTCTTTAAAAGTCAAGCTTTCTGTCAGTGCAGTCCCTCAGGCACTGCTGTACTCCCTCAGTACTGTCTCTCCAATACAGCAATACACTCTCAAAATAGCCCCTCCAACAGTGCAGCACTCCCTCAGTACTGTTCCTCTGACAGTACAACATGACCTCAGTACTGGCTCTCTGACAGTGCTGTAGTCTTTCAGTTCTACACTAAATAGCAGCTTGAATGTTTAAGCTGAAGTCCTGAATTGAGACTTGAGCACGAGCTCAACATAGTTCAAACATTTGGTCTGGTTCTGGTGTCATACTAAGATTGGCTATAGAGGGATGCAATGAGAAACCGAGTAATCAAACTGAGGGCTAGAATTAGACCCTTTTATGAGGAGAGGCTTTAGAAACTGGAGGAAATAATCACGTATAAGATTGACAAATAAGCATGTGAGATAAACATTCAAGGGCAGAACAAAGATAATTGGAAAGATGTTTAATGGTCCCCTTTCCACAAGAACAGGATAGAGCTTGGTGGGCGGGTGAAGGTTTAGGTTGAACAGAGGTGTTGGGAAATGCCAAGGAAGAGAATTCCACAGAAGGAGATATAGATGAACTGTAAGGAAGGGAGGTCCAGGATTTTGACCCAATAATAATTAAGGAGTGGTGATATTGTTCCAAATTAGGATGGTGTGCAATTGGAGTGGAAATTGGAGTCAATTATATGATGCTCACTATATAATATTGATAATTTGTTAATCTTGCTGAGGTGGTTTTTTGTCACTGATGCCTATAACAGTGATCTGGTTGAGTGACGTCTCATCAAAAAAAAAGTTACAAAACGTATTGTTTTAATTGAACATCTTGCTTTGTGTATTTCCTTGATTTGACAGTTGTTCCACTGCCAAATCTTATTGTAACCTTTTCAGAAAGCTGTTTACATGTTGGTGTGGGAGAGTGCTTGTGAAAATTCACTCAGATTGTGCATTTGGTATCACAATCCAAATCCAATACAGCATTATACAACTGCCTGATTGATGATCTGCCATGAATCACAGAATCCCTACAGCGTGGAAACAGGTGATTTGAACCATCAACTCTACACCAACCCTCTGAAGAGGTAACCTGCACATCCCTGAATACACTGGGCAATTTTCCCTGTCCAAGCTACCTAACCTGCACATCTTTGAACTGTGGGAGGAAAGCAGAGCACCGTGGGGAAACCCCACGCAGACAGGGAATGTGCAAACTCTACACAGTCACCCAATGCTGAGATTGAACCCAGGTCCCTGGTGCTGCGATGCAGCAATGTTAACCACTGAGTCACCCTGCCTCCTACAGATAGGCAAGAATCCAAACTGCTCCTACGCCCCATTTCCCTTTTCAAGGTTGGTCTCTGAGCCTCAGTATCTTACAGACTCAGCACATCAATCATTAAACAAATAATGTAACTGTTCACAGTTCATACCTTTACAAAAAAATCATTGTTAAAGGGTGTTAGCAAGGATTTGATCTAATTCAGTCTTATACTGGTAGAGATAGGCTGCTGCATTGTCCTTTGAAAGATAAATATGGAATATTCACAGAATCCCGACAGTGTGGAAACAGGCCTATAGTGGGATGTTCAGGAATCATATGCTCATAAGCCACACAATATGCTACATTTTATCACAGAACTATTTGGTTATGTTACAAATTTAAATGCCCTCCAGAATGAAAGATAAACTAACATTCTGTTTTCCCCCCCACTTTCAATCGTTAATAGCTTTGTGTTTAGAAAGCAGGTTAATGGGATTAGCCCAGCTCGGGCTAATGCTGCCTGGTATCTTGAGAAGGATCATTTCATGTGACAGAGACAAACAGTCATGTGATTAATTATTGGGAACTCCTGGTCTGATTGCTGTTCAAATTAAAACAATCTCATTCCATTAAGTTGCTGGTCTCAGCCAGTTTGCTCAATGACTGCTTTTCATCATTTGTATATGGCATAGGAAGAATGGTTAGTATGTTTGTAGATGACTTCAACATTGTTGGTGTAGTGGACAGTGAAGAAAGATACCTCAGAGTACAACAGTGCCTTGAAGAGATGGGCTAATGGGCTGAGGAGTGGCAGAGGGAATTCAATTCAGATAAATGTGAGGTGCTGTATTTTGGAAAGACATACCAGGACAGGACTTAAAAATTGAATGGTAAGGTCCTGGGGAGTGTTGCTGAACAAAGAGCCCTTGGAGAGCATAGTTCCTTGAAAGTGGAATCAGAGGTAGACAGGATAGTGACAAAGACATTTGGTATGCTTGCTTTTATTGGTCAGTGCATGGACAATAGGAGTTGGGAAGTCATATTGTATCTGTACAGGGCATTGGTTAGGCCACTATTGGAGTGCTGCAGGCAATTCTGGTCTCCTTGCTATAGGAAGGATGTTGTGAAAGTTGAAAGGGTTCATGGGCGTTGCCAGCATTGGAGGGTTTGAGCTATAGGAAGAGGCTGAATAGACTGGGGTTATTTTCCCTGGAGCATCGGAGGCTGAGGGTGACCTTATAGAGGTTTACAAAATCATGAGGGGCATGAATAGAGTAAACAGACAACGTCTTTTCCACGGGGTAGAGGATTCCAAAACTAGAGAGCATAGTTTTAAGCTAAGAGGGGAAAAGACTCAGAAGGCACCTATGGGGGAAATATTTCACACAAAGGGTGGTGCACATATGTAATGAGCAGCCAGAGAAAATGGTGAAGGCAGGTACAATTACAACATTTAAAATGGCATCTGGAAGGTACATGGATAGGAAGGGTTTAGACGGATATGGATGCTGGTAAAAGGGATTAGATTTATTTCAGATATAGGGTTAGCAAGGATGAGTTGGACCAAAGGGTCTGTTGCCATCTCTTTGACTCTATGACTCCATGACTGAACGAAGAAGAAGCACTTCCCCTGTTTGGAGTAAGAACCATTCCCCAGTTGCCCTGTGATATCTGCTAATGTCTGAGATACAGGTGAAACTGGCAACCTCAAACACTGCCAGAACACATCGATGTTTGTCAGTTTTACGTGGTCCGTAGGTGGAGTGGGTGAACTGATTGAACGGGTGGAATGATGTTGTTCCAACTTTCTTATCAAGGAACTAAGGAGCTAAGTATAGAAATATCAATATCCAAATGTGATCACCCTCAATTTTCAAACCCTTTCCTCATTGTAACTAAGACTGCCTATTTTCACCTCTGAAACGCTGCCCATCACCAAGCTGCCTCAGCACATTTGCGGCTGACACTATCTCAGTTATCCAATGCTCTTATGCCTAATTCACAGCGACTTTCATTCACCCATTATTGGCTTATTGATCTACATCAGCAACATCTTGATTTTTAAAACTCTCATCCATGTATTTAATTCTTCCACAGACTCACCCCGCCCTACCTCTAATCTTCTTAGGCCCCACACCTCTTATGATCTGCATCCTCCTCCAAGTCTGCCTCATGCCTGTTCCCGATTTTTTTTTTTTTAGCCCTACCATTTGCAGACTTGCCTCCAGCTGCCTGGATTCTACATTCTGGAATCCTAAATTGTCAAAAGGTTAGTCCTAATGCCCTCAACGTGCTGCTGCTGCTGAATACAGCAATGCATTGTGTCTGCTAGGATTAATGCCTCCGATACAAGATTAGACAGACGGTCAAACACTCATGTCACTAACTATCTATGACGTGTGGATTCTATTCACTCAGGATTAAACCGGACATGTCACCTCATCACCTTAAGCGATTCAGTAACGGAAATAAAATATTAAGCTAACCCCTCAGTGAGGGACAGAAAAGTTTGTCGCCACCAAGATAAGTTGGCTACATTGGTAAAAATGTTAACTAAAAATTGAAGCAGAAATTAATATGTTGACATACTTTCCTCAAGTACACAGAAGACATACACAAGGACATTATTTTTCTCACAGAGGTTCATCAATCTTTAGAATTCTCTGCCTCAGAAAAGTGCTGGAAGCTTTGAATCTTTCAGCGTAAAGGTAGAGAAGATTCTTGAATAAGCAAAGGGGTGGAAGGTGTTCAGGGGTTGGTGAGAATGTGGTGCAATTAGATCAGCAATGATCTTATTGAATGGTAAAGCAGGCTCGAGGGCTGAGTGGCCTACTCCAACTCCGAATTAATGTGTGTATCCAATAATTTAAGTAGAGCTTTTTTCCTGAAACTAGGTAACCAAGTAATGTGTCCTTCTAACACAAAAGTTACAGTAAAATGAAAAATCTGCCAATGAAATTCTAACTCACAGCAACTTCCTAGAATGAGACAAGCCAGATAACAATATTAAAATCAATGATACAAATATTGATACAGTAATCTATTAAAGTAGCTTTAACAAAATACTGGGTAAACCACCGAAGTACTGCATCCAATTCTGGGCACAATACACTTGAAGTGGCCTTTGAAAGGCTGTCAAGCAGATTTACTAGAATGTTCCCATGGATGAGGGACTTCAGATACTACAGATGATGGTAGAAGACTGTTCTCTTTAAAGCAGAGGGAGTTAAAAGGAAACTTAACAGCTGTTCAAAATCATGCAGGGTTTTGATAGATTAGTTAAAAGGCGAAACTGTGATCAAGGGCAGATGGGTCAGTAACGAAGAGACACTGATTTAAAACGATAGTCAAAAGAACCAAGGGGAGAGAAAGAGAATTTTTTTAGGCAGTGACTTCTTGTGATCTAGACTGCATTGCGTAAAAAGCTGACTCAATATTCCAAAAGGAAGTTGAAGAAATAATCAAGGGGAAAGTTCTGCAGGGGTATGGAGGTAGAATTGGAGGGGGTTGGAGTTGCAGGTTGGCCTGTTTGGATAACTTCACAAAAGAGTTGGCGAAGTTGAATGGCCTGCTTCTTTGCAGAAGGGATTCTGTATTTAAAGCGTCATTAGAACTGACCGGAACTTCCAGCTGCTCTGGAGCAAGGCTGAATTTAAACAGCAGCCACGGAACAAAATATGAATTGGTGACAGAACCAGATACGACGTGCACAGTGCCTGAGACTCACCTACAACAATGGGCAACACTTTCATTGCTTTGCGTTCCCTTCCATTAATCTTTGCACGCTTCCTCCTGTTCACGGGGCGTGAGCGAACGTACTTCACTTCTGAAAAAGTTACAGTCTGAATGGACCTGTCCACGAACTGTCTTGATAAATCACAGTCTGACTTTTGAAAGAGATGCAGTTCTTCACGTTTGACATGCGTTGGACTTCGGTCTATTAGTGGGGGAGGACTCTGCGGCTCCGAGGGGTCTCCATTAATTTTCCTGAAACCATGCAAATTATGCCTCAGCTTGCGTTTCCGTGCTTCCTCCCATCGTCTGAGGCCTCGGAACATACCACAGTACAAAAGCAGCATAATTGGGCAGGGGAGGAAGAAGGAGCAGACCGAAGAATAAATGATATAATTGTTATCCTCCAATTGACACACGGCCTGATCTCTGTCAGGAACATTGTTCAGTCCAAAGACAATCGGTGAGGCAACAGCAAACGCCAGGATCCAGGTCATGGAGATCAAGACTATCTGCCGGAGATCGACATGTTTCCTGTTGTAATTCAGTGGGATCAACACAGCAATAAACCTGAGAGAGGGAGAGACAGAAACATTCCCGTTGAGTGAAGCCGCCACCAAACAGGGTCCTCGTGAGGGCATGAGTGAAAGATCCCCTGGGAAAGAGTGGCCATACCTTGGTAGAACTTAGCACTCAAACTGAGAGAGAAATAAAGAACTTGGGCTGCAAATAACTTTGTTGAACTTAAATGATGGTTATTACAAAGAAATGAAGGCAAAGCTGGCTGGAGTGGACCGGAAAAGTGGTTTAACAGCGAATACTGTTGAGGAATAATGACAGCTGTTTAAGAAAATAGTTCGTGGGTCGCAACAAAAATATATTTCAGTAAAAAAAGGTTCTCGGAAGGGGATAAGCCCACCATTGTCAACACTAATAGCATTCCAAAATTACTCATAATCCCTGGGCAAAAAGGTATAAGAAATAAATGCAATAAATATAACTAGAGGAAGACAGCCACACCCATTTAAGTCAGAGATAGAGGAATTTGTTCTCTCAGGGCGGTGAATCTGTGGAATTCTTTATCACACTGTTGTCGAGGCTGGGTTATTGAGTACATTCAAGGCTGAGATAGACAGATTTCTAATCAATAAGTGAATAAAGAGTTATGAGAAAAAGCAGGAAAGTGGAATTGAGGTTTATCAGATTAGTAATGATCTCATTGAATGACGGAGCAGATGGAATAACCTATTTTTATTCTTGTATCTTAGAGTTATCCCCGAACCTCCTGCTGGTGGACTTTCTGTGTGCCTTTTCATTTCCTAACTCCATAAAGAACTCTAGTCTACCGAGGACTACTGTACAAAATGCAGTCAACTGACTTTTCAGCTTCTGTGTTCTCTGTTGTGGGCTTTTCTGTGATTTTACAATATTGCTTGAGGTATCCTCTCTAAAGTCCAGTGACAGGGTTGGTCTCAAAGTCCTTCACCCAATAGGCTTCTCTTCTAGCTTTGCCCACACTTCTGCAGTCAGATTGGTGAGCCAGCCTCATTCTTCACCTATGGTGCTTTACCGAAACTGGGCTTCTCTTCAGCTGCTCCCCTGCTGCCAGCCACTGTTTCTCTCGATCTGATAATCATCAACTGGATTATTGATTGAATGTAGTCAACAACCATGTTAGTGAACATCAACGACCTTATTAAAGTATCTACACTGTGTGCAGGAAATGGCAGGAGAGGACAACACTCGAACGCTACACACTTGAGTCACAGACCCGTGTTACCTGATGTCATGACGTAATTCATTGTGACAGTGGTTCAATGGCTAGCACTACTGTCTGGCAACACCAGGGACCTAGGTTTGATCCCAGTCTTGGGCGACTGTATGGGGTTTGCACATTCTCGCTGTTTCTATGTGGGTTTCCTTCAGGCACTTTAGTTTCATCCCACTGTCCAAAGATGTGCAGGTTAGGTGAATTGGCCATGCTAAATTGCCAGTATTGTGCAAACTAAGTGAGATTGCAATGGGTTTGAGGGTGATGCTAGAATGCTGTTTGGATGATTGGTGCAGACTCAATGACCTGAATGGTCTCTATCTACACTGGTGGAATTCTATGATTCTACATACTCAGCAGCTAATATTAGAGTAAAGGTACACTTAACTCTTTAGCCCGAAGCCTGAAAGTTGTCCAGATCTAACTGCATAGATTACCTTAGTACCTGAGGAATGAGAAATGCTTCTGAATAGTTTTCATTTTTATGTTGTCAGAGCCAGAACATTTGTAATTCAACACTGATGACCTAAGGACAGAAGAGTGGCATGGGCCCATCCCTGACTGAAATCGCTACATTTGGCAGGTTAGTTGACAACTCTGGTTGGACCTATTCCTGGAGGTTTAAACACTTAGCTTCACATTTCTAACTGCCTAACCTGGTCCCAAGTCTGATATTTTTACAATTAAATATATTTTAGACCGCATGGAAAGAAACAACTTTTAATTCCCAATGGTTTTTCTTTCTCCTGAGATTTGACCACAGCATTGCCCTCCAGCTGAATCTTCAATTCTGAGACATCAGGGTATTCCTGGAGAGCTGGCACCTCTGGAAACTCCAATAAATTATTTATCTCCCTGTTTGATGCTTCTGTCAACATTTCGTCTGATCTCAGTCAGATCCCAATGTTTTTTGTGAGGCATGTCATGGATTTTTTTTTAGTTCAAAGTCCATCTTAGGATACAATGATTTAAAATTTGGAAAGTACTTACCTATCCACACTGATCGAACACAGATTGAAAATTGAAGCTGTACACAGCATCACATCCACAGTCATTAGATAATCACAAAGACCTGAGCCAAGTGTCCAGACTCCACCCTGAAACTGAAAACAGAACTTCCTCACAACTGCACCATCAGATGGGCTTGATTGAGTCAATGTAAACAACAGTGGTATATATATTTAACAAAATGCAATATCCCAACTATTTCACAGGAACAAATACGACAATGAGACCGATAAGAAGATATTAGGTAAGATAAGCAAATGCCTGGTAGATTTAAAGTAGTGTTTTTAAACGAGGGAAGCAAGATAGAGAAATGGAGAGGCGTACGAAGGGAATTTCTAGAGCCTGAGCTTCAGACTACTAAAGGCCTATTCCTGTTCTTAATTTCTCTGTTTCTATGTTTGAGGATTGGGTTGCTGGAGGAGATGCCAGAAATAGTGAGGAGCAAGGATATGGAGGAATTTGAAATGAAGAATGAGAACGCTCATCTTAATCTCAAAACCAGGAATCATTATAATTTACTGAGTAGGAGGGGATAAAAGAATAAGACTTGGGCAAGTTAAGACATGGGCATCTTTGAATATTATGATTGTTTGCATGGGACTAAAAGACTAACAATTATGTCCCCTGTAACTGTTGTCTTGTGTGCAATGATTTAAAAAATAAGTGGCTGCAGTGATGATGGATTCATCAGTTACAATCTTCCAAAATGTTCTTGATTCTGGAACGATCCCAACTTTTGGAAAGTACCAAAAATAGAATGGCTGCTATTCAAGAGAAGGAGGGAGGCAGGTAGAAAGACAATGCAGTCAGGTTAGCCTAACATCTATCAATGGGAAGTACACCCGATTGCTTTTTCATGTTCTTAGGATCTGTGTTTATATTTCTTGCCAAAGAATGGTACATTCATGCATTCAAATTTATTCTCCTTTGTTTTAGTTTAGTTATCCTCTGCTGGATTCTGAAATTTTCACTATCTTTTGGCCAACCACGATTCCACACAGCATTGAACATCCTTATTTTCAATTCAGTATGAATGGGGTGGATTTTATGGGCTGATAGAGTACTCACTCTTGTGACTTAAAAGGCAGTTGGTGCCTTACCAACATGAAATTGGGTTATCCTGCAGTTATAATACACTAGTGTGGCCTTCATGAGTGAAACTTCTGCCCCCTAAGAGTCAGAACATCCTGTCCTAGGAAACTACTTGCAGCTAAAAGAGTAGTGGCCACAGCTAGAAACACAACTGCAAAACTAAAATTATTATCTAGGAGATAGAGGGTGGTGCTGGAGGGTTGCTTTTCAGACTGGAGGTCTCTAACCAGCAGTGTTCCACAGGGATCGGTGCTGGGTCCACTGTTGCTTGTCATGTACGTAAATTATTTGGATGAGAATTTAGGATGCATGGTTTGTAAGTCTGCAGATGACGCCAAAATTGCTGGTATAGTTGACAGTCAAGAAGGTTATTTAAGATTACAAGGGGATTATGTTAATTTGGGCGAAAGAGCTGAGGAGTGGCAGATGGAATTTAATTTGGATAAATGCGAGGGATTGCTTTTTGGAAAAAATGAACAAGGGCAAGGGAGGCAATGGCCTAGTGGTATTATCACTGGATTGTTAATCCAGAGACCCAGATAATGTTCCAGGGACCTGGGTTCAAATTCCACCGCAGTAGATGGTGGAATTTGAATTCAATAAATATTTGGAAGTAAGAATCTAATGACGACCGTGAATCCATTGTTGATTGTCGGAAAAACCTATCCAGCTCACTAACGCCCTTTCGGGAAGGAAACTGCCATCCTTACCTGGTCTGGCCTACATGTGACTCCAGACCCACAGCAATGTGGTTGACTCTTAACTGCCCTCTGGGCAATTAGGGATGGACAATAAATGCTGCATTGGCAGTGATGCTCGCATCCAGTAAATGAATAAAGGAAAATAAACTTAGCTAACGGTAGGGCCTTGGGTAGTGCTGTCTAACAGAGACCTAGAGGTTGTTTGAAAGTTGCGCCACAGGGGGACAGTTTGGTTATGAAGGCATTTAGCACGCTTGCCTTCATTGCTCAGACTGTCAATATAGGAGTTGTGATGTCAGTTGAGTTTGTACAGAACATTGGTGAGGCCACTTTCGAAGTGCTGTGTACAGTTCTGTTCGCCTTGCTGCAGGATGGATATAATTAAATTGGAGAGGGTTCAGAAAAGATTCACCAGGATATTGCCGGGACTGGAGGGTTTGATTATAAGGAGATTCAAGATAGTCTGGGATTTTTTTCACTGGAATGAAGGAGGTTGAGGGGTGACCCTATAGGGGTTTATAAAATCATGAGGGGCATAGATATGATGAATAGCAAGTCTTTTCCATAGGGCAGGGGAATTCAAAACTAGGGGGCATATTTTAAGGTGAGAAAGATTTAAAAGGGACCTGAGGGGCAACTTTTTCACACAAATGGTGGTTTGTGTGTGGAATGAACTGCCTGAGTATGAGGTGGATGCAGGTACAGTTACAATATTTCATAGAATCCCTACAGTGTGGAAACAGGTGCTTTGGCCCAACAGGTCCACACTGAACCTTGGAGCATCCCACCCAAATCCATCACCCTGTAACCCACCTAATCTACACCTCCCTGAACACTGTGGGCAATTTAGCATGGCAATCCACCTAACCCGCACATCTTCGGACTGTGGGACAAAACTGAAGCACGTGGAGGAAACCCATGCAGACACAGGGAGAATGTGCAAACTCCACACAGACAGTCACCTGAGGCTGGAATTGAACCTGGGTCCCTGGTGCTGAGAGGTAGTAGGGCTAGCCACTCTGCCGCCCCATTTGAGAGACATTTGAACAGGTACATGATTAGGAAAAATTTAGAAGGATAAGAACCAAATGCTGGCGAGTAGGATTAGTTGAGCTTGGGAAACTTGGTTGGCATGGGTGAGGTGGTCCAAAGGGCTGTTTCCATGCTGTATGGCTCTATGAAGTCGCTATCTCATTCCTGCCTGACAACAGCCCATACTATTAAAGCTGCCAGACTGTGCACAGTTATTTTGCCATCACATCACATGAAAAGTTGTGACAAGAGGCAGAACAAGACCTTTGATTGGGAGTTAGTTGTCTACATTTGGGCCGTTATGGACCTAAGAGCTGGCGATCTGCTGATTGCCTTGTCCGCTATCCTTCCACCCACGCTGTAAGTGGGAGACAGGTCAGGAGTGGGTTGGCAGGCAGTGGGCAGGCTTTATTTTACATTCCACCCCTTTCAAATATGCCAGTGGAGGGCCATAAAATTAATCCTATAGGAAACTTGCTGTGTTAGCGACAGATGATTCATCCTTCTTGTCGACTATTCCTTTCTCATCAAAAGATATCTTTGCTGATAATTATGAATCATTTCCTTCAAAGTTTGTAACATTCTCTGCCTTACTTTTTAATCTATTTTCCTGGTTTACTTTAGCCAAGTCTGTCTTCATGCCTTTGTCATTGCCTCAAAGTTTAAGGCATTAGTTTCAAATCAAGGAATTTGCAAAATTGGAGGAATCTTAAATGAGGTAAGAAAATAATCTTGGACAGGTCACAAATGGGAAAATCTCAAACTTTTAAAATTCTGAAAGACTTGAGAGAAAAGTCATCAGTCTATATATCAGCTTAGCATTTGTTGCCAGCCGTTTCCATGTTCTCAGCTTTTAATCAGTCAACTCAGTTAATTTTGGAGCTTACATTCACTTGAATATTTCATTTAAGTCAGGGAATGTGTTGCTTACTCTGTCATGGGAACAGTACACTGAGGTTTGCTTGTGATATTATGCATGTCTTGGATTAGTCTCTGGGATCTGGGCACCATCAAAAATGTAACTGGTTTTGTCCATAGGGATGGGCACCAACATAGAGATCAATTAACAGTCACGGGAATAAAGGAGTTGGTGGCCACACGGATACTAAAATTGGCTGTGAAACAGAAACAGGCAGAAGTCATAAACAAATTATTTTTTCAGAATGTAAGGAAATGTACTAAGGTGTCCCACCAGGGGTGGAGGGGTTGTATTGGAACCACTGCTCTTCTTGATGTATATTAATGAATTAGGTAGTAACAGACTCCAGGAGGATATAGATAGACTGGAGAAATGGGGATGCAGATGGCAGATGAAATTTAAAACAGGAAAGTGTGAAATGATTCATTTCTTTTGAGAAGAATGAACAGTGACAATAAAAAGTACATAGTAGAAATGTAAAAGCAGGTGCAAGCACAGAGACTTGGGCGGTAATGCACAAATCTTTGAAGGCAACAGGACAAGTTAAGAAATTTGTTTAAAAGACAGCTTCATAAATTGAGAAATTAAGTTCAGAAGTTAGATAGCGCAATTAGTTTCAAGAGCAAGGATGTTAGACGTCTTAACTAAAACCAGCAAGTGCTAGAGAAACTCATCAGGTCAGGCACCATCTGTAGAGAGAAAAACAGAGTTCAATATGACTCTTCATCAGAACTGACAAAATGGAAATGTGATGGGATTTATACAATGGAGACAGGGGAGGGCACATAGTGTAGAAGGGCAGGGAGACTGGAAATCAACAATCTTCACGTTCTACAGCCTGACTTGGTCCACGTAAACATATGAGTTCGGAATGGGAGTAGATCATTCTGCCCACAAATCTGCTCCACCATTTGGTAAGACCAGTTTTGATGAAGAGTCACTGGACTCAAAAACATTAACTTCTTGATTTCTGTCCACAGATTTTGCTTGGCCTGCTGATTTTTTTCCAGAGGGTTCTGGAATAAATAGAGAGAAAGGGGGAGGCGGACCGAAGATGGAGAGAAAAGAAGAGTTGCAGTGGGAGAGAGATTCCTCACCCCATCCCCCTCTCTGATGAAGGGTCTAGGCTCGAAACATCAGCTTTTGTCCTCCTGAGATGCTGCTGGGCCTGCTGTGTTCATCCAGCTTCACACTTTGTTATCTTGGATTCTCCAGCATCTGCAGTTCCCATTATCTCAGATGGTATTGAGATGGGAAAGAGTTGATGGAACTATCAAAACGGAGAACCGACTTTACAGCCTGTTGAACTCAATGTTAAGTCCAGAAGGCTATAAAGTGCATGAACAGAAAATGAGACACTGTTCCTCATTGGGCTTATATTGGGCTTTGCTGCAGCAGACCTAGGACAGAAATGTGAGCATAAGAGCAGCCACAAGGTTGGGATCATACTTATGGACTGACAGAATTGTTCTGCATTGTGATCAGTGAATATAGCAGACTAGACTGAAGGAGGCAGAAGGTAAAGAGGCAAGTGTTCCACCTTTTGTGCATTCATGGGAAGGTGAGGAATGAAATGCTGGGGGTGATGGAGCATTGGATCAAGGCATCACAGAAGGAATGGTCTTTAAGGAATGCTGACAAGGGAAAGAAGATGTATATGTTATAACATCATATTGGAGATGTTAGAAATGATTGAGGACAATCTTTCATTGTAGACATAATTAGCTGGAATATGTTACTAATTCCAGGCACAACGTCTCATGAATAACATCAGTGTCTCATGAAGGGTACACAGGGTATTTAACAAAGTTGTCCCAGTCATAAGGGACTTCATTTTTGTGGAAAGAATGGAGAGCTGGGGTTGTTCTCCTTACAGTAGAGAAGGCTAAGAGAAGATTTAATCGAGGCATTCAAAATCATTAAGTGTTTTCATTGGGTAAATAAGGAGAAACACAGTTTCCGTTGGCAAGAGGGTCAATAATCAAAAGGTATAGATTTAAGGTCAGAGGCAGAAGAAACACAAAAGAGAGGAGAAATATTTTTATGTCGTGCACAAATAACATACTTACTGAGGCAGATACTAATAATTCTGTGGTAACTGACCTCCTGACTCCTCAGTGCCTGTCCACTATCTCAAAAGCAGAAGTCAAAGAGTATGATTGAGTAATCTCCGCTTGGCTGGATAGATCCAGTTTCAAGAATACTCAAGAAATTTGACACTATCATGGTTACTAGATCCTCTTCCACCAGCTTGAACAGTCACACCCTCCAACATAGTGCTGTAGCAGCAGTGTGTACCACCTACAAGATACACAGCTGTGACTCAAGAAGGCACCTTCAATGTCATCAACCAAACTGATGACTTAACCCACCAAGAAGGATGAGAACAGCAGAGATAATGGGAACTGCAGATGCTGGAGAATCCGAGATAACAAAGTGTGAAGCTGGATGAACACAGCAGGCCAAGCAGCATCTTAGGAGCACAAAAGCTGACATTTCGGGCCCAGACCCTTCATCAGAGAGGGGGATGGGGAGAGGGTTCGGAAATAAATAGGGAGAGGGGGAGGCGGACCGAAGATGGATAGAGGAGAAAATAGGTGGAGAGGACAAGACAGTTGCAGTGGGAGAGAGATCCCTGAGGTTGGTCCGGAGGGAGGAGGGTAACTTATTCAGGTTAGGCATCCTGGCAGAGGCTTCACAGTGAGGTTAAAATTGTGATCAGAGATAATGGGAACTGCAGATGCTGGAGACTCATGAGAACAGCAGCTGTGTAGGTAAAACTGTCCTGTCACTGAGACTGCATTGCAAACCCTTAAACTGAGACAGTCAGAGCCCCTGACCCTATAAAACTCAGAACTCTTAATGCTATAATTAAGATTTTAAAAACTACTTTAAAATTCCATTGCATTCTCTTCTCTGTCTCTGTGCTGAGTTGCACCAAAGTAAATTTATTTGTGAATGGAAGCTTCTTCCATGTGGGAACTGAATCTAAATATCTTCTATCTGCCAACTCTCAAATCCAGTGTAACCCAGGTCATGCCTGGCATTAGGAATCCATGGGCACAATTGAAAGCTGAGAAAAATATCTAGTTAAGATTCTGGAAGATCCAAAACTGTCAGGAGGCCAACTCCCATGGAAATATGAAATGCTACCCACCACCTCCTCTATGGTCATCTGCTGGATTGGTTCAAAATGCAGTCATAAAGTCATACAGCATGGAAGCAGACCCTTAGGTCTAACTAGTCCACACCAACCATATTCCCAAAGCAATCTAGTTTGATTTGCCTGTGTATCCCTCCAAACTCTTCCTATTCATGGACTTACCCAAATGTCTTTTAAATGCAATTGTACCTGCGTCCACCACTTCCTCTGGCCGTTTATTCTACACGTAAACCACTCTCTGTGTAAAAAAGTTTTCTCTCACGTACCGTTTAAAATTTTCACCTCTCAGCTTAAAAATATGGCCCCTATTTTTGAACTCCCCCACCCCAGGGAGAAGAACTTTTCTGTTCACCTTATCTATGCCCCTCATGATTTTATAATCCTTTAAAAAGGTCATCCCTCAACCTCCTGTGCTCCAGTGAAAAAAGTCTCAAGCCTATTTTTATAACTCAAACCCTCCATTCCCGGCACATGCTGGTAAATTTTTCCCCAACCCTCTTCTATTACATGGCAACAGTACCCCAGAAGAGGCCTCACCAATGTCCTGTACAATGTCAATGTAACATCCCAACTCCTAGATTCAAAGGTCTGAGCAATGAAGGCAAGAGTGCTAAATGCTTTCTTAACCATCCTATCTACCTATGACACAAGTTTTAAAGAACTATGTATCTGAGCCCCTGGGTCTCTCTGTTCTGCAACTCTACCCAGGGCTCTACTACTAACTGTAAAAGTCCTGCCCTTGTTCATTTTACCAAATTACAATACCTCACATTTATCCAAATTCAACTCCATCTGCCATTCCTCAGCCCATTCATCTGATTGATCGAGATCTCTTTGTAATCTTAGATAACGTCCTTCACTGCCGACTATACCACCAAATTTGCTGTCATCTGCAAATTTACTAATAATGGCTCCTATATTCTCAACCAAATCATTTATGACCCACTACCGATCCCTGGGGCACATTGCTGGTTACAGGCCTCCAGAAGAAGAACAACCCATCACGACCACCTTCCATCTTTTAAAAGGGTGTACTAAATATTAATTTACCTCTGGATCAGATGATGCAATAATAAAATCACCATCGGGCCAGACCATCACCTGACGGTTTGTTAAACATGGTAGAAACATTTTTTTTAAGAACTGTGTATAAGCCCACCAGTGGTCTGGGCTCCAAACGGTGCTCCATTACGTTCCACTTTCCCTTCTGTACCCAGTCTTTCTATACCCCTGGAACCTGGTCCCCTCGCCACCCCATTCCCGTGGTCTGCGTCGCTCACCCCGCACCCCCCACCAACACCTGGGGTCTGCGTCGCTCACCCCGCACCCCCCACCAACACCTGGTGTCTGCATCCCTCACTCCCCCCACCAACGCCTGGGGTCTGCGTCCCTCACCCCACGCCCCCCCCACCAACACCTGGTGTCTGCATCCCTCACTCCCCCCACCAACGCCTGGGGTCTGCGTCCCTCACTCCCCCCACCAACACCTGGGGTCTGCGTCCCTCACCCCGCCCCCCCCCCCACCAACACCTGGGGTCTGCATCCCTCACTCCCCCCACCCCCCACCAAAACCTGGGGTCTGTGACCCTCACTCCCCCCACCAACACCTGGGGTCTGCGACCCTCACCCCACGCCCCCCCCACCAACACCTGGTGTCTGCATCCCTCACTCCCCCCACCAACACCTGGGGTCTGCGTCCCTCACCCCGCCCCCCCCCCACCAACACCTGGGGTCTGCATCCCTCACTCCCCCCACCCCCCACCAAAACCTGGGGTCTGTGACCCTCACTCCCCCCACCAACACCTGGGGTCTGCGACCCTCACTCACCCCCCCAAAACTCCTGGAGTCTGTGTCCCACACCCACTCACCCACCCCCCCCCGGGGTCCATGTCCCTCAACTACGCTGCCACCCCACTCCTTCGGGTAAGTGTCCCTCACTATGGGGCGGAGGATGTGGTGGGGGTGGTGGTGCTGTGGGACGGTGACCCCTCCCCGGGCGGAGGTGGGGGGGGTGGTGTTGTGGGACGGTGACCCCCCTCCCCTGGCGGAGGTGGGGGGGTGGTGTTGTGGGACGGTGACCCCTCCCCGGGCAGAGGTGGGGGGGGTGGTGCTGTGGGACGGTGACCCCTCCCCGGGCAGAGGTGGGGGGTGGTGTTGTGGGACGGTGACCCCTCCCCGGGCAGAGGTGGGGGGGGTGGTGCTGTGGGACGGTGACCCCTCCCCGGGCGGAGGTGGGGGGTGGTGTTGTGGGACGGTGACCCCTCCCCGGGCAGAGGTGGGGGGGGTGGTGCTGTGGGACGGTGACCCCTCCCCGGGCAGAGGTGGGGGGTGGTGTTGTGGGACGGTGAGCCCCCCCGGGGCGGAGGTGGGGGGTGGTGTTGTGGGACGGTGACCCCTCCCCGGGCGGAGGTGGGGGGTGGTGTTGTGGGACGGTGACCCCTCCCCGGGCAGAGGTGGGGGGGGTGGTGCTGTGGGACGGTGACCCCTCCCCGGGCAGAGGTGGGGGGGGTGGTGCTGTGGGACGGTGACCCCTCCCCGGGCAGAGGTTGGGGGGGGTGGTGCTGTGGGACGGTGACCCCTCCCCGGGCAGAGGTGGGGGGGGGTGGTGCTGTGGGACGGTGACCCCTCCCCGGGGCGGAGGTGGGGGGGGTAGTGGAGTGGTACTCCCTCTGTGTCTCTGTGCCTCTCTTACCTGTGAGTAGACATAGAGCGGGAGGACGAGCACAGCCAGCAGCAGGTCAGACACGGCCAGGCTGACGATGAAGAAGTTGGTGGTTGTCCTGAGCGGCTTCTCGGTCCAGACGCTGAGACAAACCAGTAAGTTCCCGGCGGTGATCAGGAGGATGAGCAAAGTGCCGAGGATCAGAGCCGGCAAATCACGTCCCGGGGACTGGGAGCCCGGCTCGGTCTCATTGCTGCTCACGTTGTTCATCTCTCCAGCTCCTGGGATCTCGGCAAGTGAGTGCAGTCTCCGCATCTACCTGCCCCGGAGTCCCCTCACATCTCACCGCCTCCCGGAGCCCAGACAGCCGTCCCGACCCAGAGAACACCCCCCTCCCAAAACACAACCCAGAGACCCCCCCCACAACACAGCCCAGAGAACACCCCTCCCAAAACACAACCCAGAGAACCCCCCGCTCCCAAAACACAACCCAGGGACAACCCCCCCCCCAAAGCACAGCACAGGGACACCCCCCCCTCAAAGCACAGCACAGGGACACACCCCCCCCCCCCACAGCACAGGGACACCACCCCCCACAGCACAGCACAGGGACCACCCCCACCACCCACAGCACAGCACAGGGACCACCCCCACCCCCCACAGCACAGCACAGGGACAACCCCCCCCCTCCCAAAAGACAGCACAGGGACACCCCCCCTCCCAAAACACAGCACAGGGACACAACCCCCCCTCCCAAAACACAGCACAGGGACACAACCCCCCCTCCCAAAACACAGCTCAGGGACAACACCCCCCCTCCCAAAACACAGCTCAGGGACAACACCCCCTCTCCCAAAACACAGCTCAGGGACAACACCCCCCCTCCCAAAGCGCAGCCCAGGGACAACCCCCCCCCCGCCCCCAAAGCACAGCCCAGGGACACCTCCCTTACAGAACAGAGTCCTGAAGCTGGGAGGTGCCTAAGCCTAACCGCAGAGACCCGAACCTTGACCCTTAAAGCCAAAATCCGCACAGACCCCGCAATCACGTCAACGAGACACTAAACCTGGGCAGGGAGCCCCGAACAACCAGAGACACCGAGCACACCCGATTTTAAGCCGAAATTTACCCCTATAACGTGCCCAAACGCCAAAGGCAGATACTGCATAAATGCCTATACACCAGAGACATTGCAAAACCAAGACTAGACTCTCTAAAACCCACACAGCGAAGCCCCTACAACCGAGAAAGACGACCCAGGCTCAACCTAGTGACCCCCGAATGGCTCCATTATTCCTCAGACTCCAAAACCCAGAGGCAGCCCTCTCCCCGACAGCACACCTTTACCGCCGTTTAAAGATCTCTATCTCTGCCCGCTGGCTAGTCCGTTTGCAATCTCCTCCTCGCTCCCGGTATCGGCTCGGTTCCTTTCCTCAGCCTGTGGAATACTGACTGATGGTTCATTGCGCTCCGCCAGACCCGGTCAATACTCCGAAATTGGAGAGCGTGCTTTAAATCCTGCTCCGGCTTACAGCAGACAAACCTGTACAGGAACGTACTCAAGCAGCTCATACTCTAAATATATCGATAATCTCCAGGTGTATCTATGTACAGGTATCCCCTCAGGTAGCTGGAACATCCTTGCTATTTGGATGAAAATTAGGGAAGTACATTCTCATTTTCTGGACTATATTGATCCCTCAATCAACATCTGACATTCATCCCATTTCTCCTCATGGGATCTTGCTGAGTGCAAATAAATTGGTGTTTTCTGCATTATAATGTGCTTAATTTACTTTAAAGCACTTGACAGCAGGGGCACCCCTATAGAAATAAAGACAAGTTCTTTTTAAGATAGAGATATAGAAAGTTAAAGGTTTAAGAGGAGATACATACCTGCAGTGAGACTGTTCATCTGCAGTACGTGATGGTAGCTGAAGTATAGGGTACACAGTAATTAGGCATTCGTTAGAGTAATAACTAGCAATATTGAGAATGCTATGATCTTGATGATGAGTGTCTTGTGTAAATCCAGAGAAAAGCTATTGTTATGAGACTAAACAAAGTTGTTTGCTCAAGGAGCTAGCAGAGCACAATAGGCTGAATGGCTTCCATTGTACCATACATTCTGAAAGAGTTGGAACCTCTGCAAGCTGGACAGTTTGCACCTGAACAGAACAGCAATTTATTAGGGGCGCTGCGGAGGGTTAAAACTAACCAGCCCGGCATTGGGAGCCAGGACGTAATATTGTAAAAGAAAACCTCCGTGCACAAAACATTGCAGGATTCATATAAGGGGACGATTCACTGACCCCTCAGTGTTTGGGCACCCGCATAAATCAGGACAAAATTCACAGTCAGCGAACCAAATGAGTGTTAATTCATAAAAGGAAGAACGGATTTCATAAGGGCAAACCATGTTTAATCAACTTGCTTGAGCAGCTTGATGAGGTGATGGGATGATGGTAATACTGCTTATGCGGTATATACCTTCTTCCAAAAGGCAAATGATAAAATGCTGCACAGGCATAAAAGGGACAACGATGAAAGCATGGATGAAAAATGATCTAAATGATGGTGAATAATTTTGTTTTGGACTGGAGGAATGCTTATTGTAGTCTTCCCCAAGGTTTTGATACCTGTGTTCTCTCTGATATGTATTATTGATATGGAATGCAGGGCACCAATGCAACATTTGTGAATAAAGAATAATTAAAATTGAGAACTGTAACATGGAGAATAAACTTCAAAGGAATTGGGCACACAAGTGACAGATGTAATTTAATGGAAAGAAGTATGAAGTGATTCAAAATAAAAACAGAAAGTGCTAGAGGAGCAAATCAGATCCGGCAGCCTCGACAGAGAGAGAAAATCAAAGTTAGCACTTCAAGTCCAATATGACTTCTCCAGAACATATGAACTGATTCCCTGCGGTAAGAAGTATGGAGTGCAGAAGAATATAATTCTAAAAAGACTGCAACAATGGACATTCCTGGCTGTATATGTGTAGAATTCATTGAAGGTGGCATGGCAAGTTCAAAAAGTAGCTTGCAGGACTTTGGACTCTATAAATAACAGCACAGATTACAAACCAAGGAAGTTGTGATAAACTTAAGAGAAACACCAAAATTAAAGCACAATACAATGGGTGCTATAAATCTGAACTAAAAATACAAAATGCTGGAAATACTCAGCATCTCTGGAAAGAGAAATGTACTACAATGTGAATGAATATGTTAATACTAATGATGAACATCCTGATGTAACTCTAAGGAGAGCAAACTGGAAGCTGTCTCTGTGACATGTATTTCAAATGTTTTTAGTTTTAATTTTATATATCCAACATTTGGTTTTATTCTGCTTATAAATACAGAACTTTTTCTCTAAAGTGAAGGAAGCAGTTCACTGGTAACTTTAGGTGATCCTTGTGCTTGGGCATTGGAACTTGGTGTTCAGTTTTGAAGAATTTCATAATGAAAATGACACACCTGCTGAACTAGCAGGCCTAGATTCTCTGATCACTGTGGAAGATTTGGAATGAATGGCAATGAAATAGTTTTCGAATGTTAGCTTGAAAAGAGCAATAGTAAATTACTACACTGTCTCACACACCATCCAATGTAAGATGGGTTGTCAATTGATAATGGTTCTTTATTGAGTTTTACTGTAATAAATGAATAAACTACCAAAGGAAAGGTGACCGGAAGAAAATACACAGACGTTTCTAGGCTTGGTAGTAGAGTGTGCAGATTTCATATGGATGCTTCAAGTTGTAGTTCCCATTAATACTCACAGATCTCAAGCTGCTAATTCTTACAGATTTTTTTTGTATTATTTATTCATCAAGAAGAGACCAGTACATTGGAATAGCAGAAGGCTATTTGGCACCTCAAGGTTCTTCCACCATTCATTGTGATCTTGACTTTATTCCATATAAAGGTAAAGTGACATAATCCTAATGGACAATAGGGTTGCTGTCTCATTAGTGACAGATGTCTGGTGAAGGTTTAATCTGAGGGTCACCACACCTCAAGTGAGGGGAGAGGTTGAGAAGGAGAGTCCTTCATGGTAATCTCAGCTGTGTGGGAATGGAACCCCTGGTGGTGGCACTATTCTACATCGCAAATGAGCCAACAGCGCGGGTTCAATTTCTACACATGAAGGACTTTACACTTTACCATCTATATTATTGACAAAGAAACAGATTTGTGATATTTTACAAAATCATTTAGACAATTGTTAATGTCAGATCTGTACAAGTCAAAACTCAGATAGGAAGATATCTCGATAACCTATAAATTTTATTTTTGTAATTTGCTTACAATGATGATCAGTCAATAAATATTTTCACAAGAGGCTGCCAGTATATCTTTATTTATTACACCAATTTAAAAAACAGTGGTAAGACAATTTTGAAAGTTCTTACCTCAAACAATAAAATAAAAATCCCATATCTTTTCCCAGCAGTATCCTTTGAAAATACTCAACCCCAGTAAAGTATCACTCATGTCTTCACTTTATAATTCATTACCCAATGACCATAAGACCATAACACACAGGAGTGGAAGTAAGGCCATTCAGCCCATCAAGTCCACTCTGCCATTTAAATCATGGCTGATGGGCATTTCAACTCCACTTCCCTGCACTCTCCCCGTAGCTCTTGATTCCTTCTGAGATCAAGAATTTGTCGATCTCTGCCTTGAAGGCATCCAATGTCCCGGCCTCCACTGCACTCTGTGGCAATGAATTTCACAAGCCCACCACTCTCTAGCTGAAGAAATGTCATCTCATTTCAGTTTTAAATTTACCCCCTCTAATTTTAAGGCTGTGCCCATGGGTCCTAGTCTCCCCACCTAACAGAATCAACTTCCTAGCGTCCACCCCTTCTAAACCATACATTATCTTGTAAGTTTCTATTAGATCTCCCCTCAACCTTCTAAACTCTAATGAGTACAATCCCAGGATCCTTAGCCGTTCATCATACGTTAAACCTACCATTTCAGGGATCATCCATGTGAATCTCTGCTGGACACGCTCCAGGGCTAGCATGTCCTTCCTGAAGTGTAGGGCCCAAAATTGGACACAGTATTCTAAATGGGGCCTAACTAGAGCTTTACAAAGCCTCAGAAACACCACTGCTTTTATATTCCAACCCTCTTGAGATAAATGACAACATTACATTCGCTTTCTTAATCACGGACTCTCCCTACAAGTTAACTTTTAGAGAATCCTGGACCAACACTCCCAGATCCCTTTGTACTTCTGCTTTACAAATTTTCTCACCATTTAGAAAATAGTCCATGCCTGTATTCTTTTTTTCCAAAGTGCAAAACCTCACATTGAATTTCATCAGCCAATTCCTGGACTACTATCCTAAACTGTCTAAATCTTTCTGCAGCTTCTCCACCTCCTCAGTACTACCTGCCTGTCCACCTATCTTCGTATCATCAACAAACTTCGTCAGAATGCCCCCGGTCCCTTCATCCAGATCATTAATGTATAAGGTGAACAGCTGTGGCCCCAACACTAAACCCTGCGGGACACCACTGGTCACTGGTTGCCATTCTGAAAAAAGAGCCTTTTATCCCAACTCTCTGCCTTCTGTCAGACAGCAAATCCTCAATCCAAGCCAGTAGCTCACCTCGAACATCATGGGCCCTCACCTTGCTCAGCAGCCTCCCGTGAGGCACCGTATCAAAGGCCTTTTGGAAGTCTAGATAGATAACATCTACTGGGTTTCCCTGGTCTAACATACTTGTTACCTCTTCAAAGAATTCTAACAGGTTTGTCAGGCACAACCTCCCCTTACTAAATCCATGCTGACTTGTTCTAATCTGACCCTGCACTTCCAGGAGTTTAGAAATCTCATCCTTGACAATGGATTCAAGAATTTTACCAACTACCGAGGTTAGGCTAACCGGCCTATAATTTTCCATCTTTTGCCTTGATCCTTTCTTAAACAAGGGGGTTACAACAGCAATTTTCCAATCATCTGGGACTTTCCCTGACTCCAGTGACTTTTGAAAGATCACAACCAAAGCCTCTGCTATTTCTTCAGCCACCTCCCTCAGAACTCTAGGATGTAGCCCATCGGGGCCAGGAGATTTATTAATTTTTAGACCTTTTAGCTTTTCTAGCACCTTCTCTTTTGTAATGCCTACCATACTCTACACTGCCCCCTGGCTCTCCCTAATTGTTGGCATACTACTCATGTCTTCCACTGTGAAGACTGACACAAAGTACTGAATAAGTTCTTCGGCTATTTCCTTATCTCCCATCACTAGCCTTCCAGCATCAATTTGGAGCGGTCCAATGTCTACTTTTGCCTCTCGTTTGTTTCTTATGTATTGAAAGAAGTTTTTACTATCATTTCTAATATTACTAGCTAGCCTACCTTCATATTTGATCTTCTCCTTCCTTATTGCTCTCTTTGTTATCCACTGTTTGTTTTGTAGCCTTCCCAATCTTCTGATTTCCCAGTGCTCTTGGCCACTTTATAGGCTGTCTCTTTCTCTTTGATATATTTCCTGACTTCCTTTGTCAGCCATGGCTGTCTAATCTCACCCCGGATAATCTTTCTTTTCTTTGGGATGAACCTCTGTAATGTGTCCTCGATTACACCCAGAAACACCTGCCATTGTTGCTCTACTGTCTTCCCCAGTAGGCTCTGCTTCCAGTCGATTTTCGTCAATTCCTCTCTCATGCCCCTGTAATTACCTTTATTTAACTGTAACACCATTATATCCAATTTTGCCTTCTCTCTTTCAAACTGCAGACTGAACTCTACCATATGATGATCGCTGCCTCCTAAGTATTCCCTTACTTTAAGGTCTTTTATAAAGTTTGGCTCATTACATAGCACTAAGTCCAGAATAGCCTGCTCCCTTGTGGGCTCCATCGCAAGCTGTTCCAAAAAGCCATCCTGCAAACATTCCATGAATTCTCTTTCTTTGGATCCACCGGCAACATTATTCACCCAATCCACCTGCATATTGAAGTCCCCCATGATCACCGTGACCTTGCCTTTCTGACATGCCCTATCTATTTCTCAGTGCATCTTGCGCCCCTGGTCCTGATCACTGTTCGGAGGTCTGTACATAACTCCCAGTCTAGTTTTTTTGCCTTTGTGGTTCCTCGACTCCACATCCTCCGACCCTATGTCATTCAGTGCCGTAGATTTAATTTGATTCTTAACTAACAAGGCAACCCAACCCCCTCTGCCCACCTCCCTGTCTTTTCGATATGTTGTGAATCCTTGGATGTTTAACTGCCAGTCCTGAACTCCCTGCAACCATGTCTTTGTGATGCCTACCACATCATAATCATTCAAGAGGATTTGTGCTGTTAGATCATCTGCTTTGTTGTGAATACTACAAGCATTTAGTTAAAGTGCCTTAATGCTAACTTTCTTATCATTATTAGAGAGATTGGAAATCCTCATATGTTTTAAACTGTCCTTCCTTTTTGCTGTATTCCTAGTCTGCCTCGAGCTTAAACCCACCTGTACACATGCTATCTTGTTGCTTATCTTTCCATTTAACTCCATACTCCCTGTCTCTTTCACTTTCTCTTCCCCCCGACTCAGAAGTTTAAAGTCCTACTGACTACCCTATTTATCCTTTTTGCTAGTGCACTGGTTCCAGATTGGTTCAGGTGGAGACCGTCCTAACGGCACAGATCCCCCCGGTTCCAAAACTGATGCCAATGCCCCATGAAATGGAATCCCTCTTTCCCACACCAATCCCTTAGCCACGTGTTTACTTCCCTAACTTTCTTTTCCCTATGCCAATTGCACGTGGCTCAGGCAGTAATCCGAAGATTATGACCCTTGAGGACCTGTACTTCAATTTCTGTCCTAGTGCTTCATAATCCCTGAAGAGGTCCTCTACCCTAGCTGTGCCTATGTTGTTAGTCCCAACGTGGACCACAACAATTGGATCCTCCCCTTCCCACTCCAATATCCTTTCAGCTCGGTGGGAGATGGCCTGCACCCTGGCACCAGTCAGGCAACACACCATGCGAGACTCCCGATCCGGCTTGCATAGGATACTATCTGTCCCCCTAATAATAGAATCCCCTATAACAACTACCTGTCTTTTTGCTCCCCCCTCTTGAATGGCCTTCTGCACCACGGCGCCATGATCAGCTGGCATCTCCTGTCCACGGTCCTTTCCCTCATCCGTACAGGGAGCAAGGATCTCATACCTGTTGGTCAAGGTCAAGGGCTGAGGCTCCTGCACTCCTGAACTCGGAATCCCCCTACCTGCCTCACTTACAGTCACACCCTCTCCCTGAACACTTTCTGAATTTGAGTTATTTAATCTATCGGGTGGTACTGCCTCCTGAAACAAAGTGTCCAGGTAACTCTGCCCCTCCTGGATGTGCTGCAGGGTTTGAAGCTCAGATTCTAGATCATTTACTCTGATCCGGAGTTCTCCCAGCAACCAACACTTGCTGCAGATGTGGTCACTGCCGTTCACAATGGGATCAGCCAGCTCCCACATCATACAGCTACAGCACATCACCTGTCCAGCCATTACTACTTATTTTGTTAACTTTTACAATTTATGTATTAGATGCTTTCTAGTACTTCTCTGCTGCACTCTTTTTCAATTAAGCAATTAAACTTTTAATCAATTACACGATACACAAGGATATAAATTGAAAAGCCTTACCTTAACAACACAAGAGAGTCCTTCTCGGTTAGAGCTCCTGCTCTTTCTGCTGCTGGAACAGGAATGGAGGGCTCCGCTGGTCGAGGTAGGTATTTGCTAATCTTTAAAGCAAAGACTCACCCACCTGTAGGCCTCTGATTGACGCTCCCGCTCTTCCTGCTGCGAGTCTGTGGACTTTTAATTAGGTTAGAGGAGGAGGGAGGGAGGCCCTACTGTGTAGGACCTGGGGCTTCGTGGTAAGTGCTTAAATAACGGTCACTTACCTTCCCAACTGCCTCTCTGCTCCGACTTCACTTCCGCCCAGCTCCCGCCGCTCTCTGCTGAAGAACAGGACAAATGACAAGGGACAAGCAGTTCCATTTAGGAACTTGCTGCACAGTCAGCAGATGTGATTCTGTCTGTTACTATCTCTCCCCAAGACACACTGTCAAAGACTAACTTACTGATTTTTTTCACTAAATTGTCGAAAAAAAGCCTAGGATCCTAGATTGTCCTGCATCTTAGAGCTTTGTAATCTGTCACAATTGTGATACTATGCTTCCTTGTTGTTTTTATTTTAAAAATAGAAAGTTTTACTTTTCCACATTGTATTCCATTTGTTAGATCTTTGACACCTCAATCAATCTATTTGTATCCTTTTGTAGCCTCCTTATGTCCTCTTCACAACTTGCATTTCTGTCTATCTTTATGTCATCAGCAAATTTAGCTAATAATACCTTCAGTTACTTCATCCAAATCACTTAAATAAACTGTAAAATATTAAGGCCTCAATAGTTGAGCAGCACATCACTTACTACATCTTGCCAACCGGAGAATTATGCCTTGTCTCTGTTTCCCGTCATTTAATAGATCATCTCTTCTTTCCAGCACATTTCCCCTACTCCATTAGCTTTTATTTTCTTATTTTAATGCAACAGCTTATCAAATGCATTTTGGAAATATAAATGCTTCCACTGGATCCCCTTTTTCCACAGGACATGTTATTTCTTCAATTAACTCTAATACATTGGTTAAACATGATTTGTCTTTTACAAAACTGTGTCAACTCTGCTTGTTTACCTCAATGTGCATTGCTATAACATCTCCAATAATGGTTTCCATTATTTTCCCTATGACAGGCATTAAAATAGCTGGCTTGTAGTTTCCTGCTTTCCGTTTCTGTCCCTTTTTGAATAAAAAAGCTATATTTACTATTTTCCAACCTAACAGAACATTCTCAAATCTAAGCATGTTAGAAAATTTTAAATCAACACTTCGACTATCTCACTGGCCACTTCTTTTAAGAACCTCAAATGGAGATTATCAGGTGCACTGAGGATAGACTTAGAATTATAAAGTCATGGAGCGGTACAGCAAGGAAACAGACCCTTCTGTCAACCTCATCCACTTTGACCAGATATCCTAATTTAATCTAGTTCCAGTTCTCTGCCCACAGTTGCCACAATTTGCTCAATGCCAGTTCCCTAATGACTGTAATTTTCTTGATTCGCTCCTTCCTTTCCATTTCCCAATTTCAGCTATTTCTGGAATTTTATCTACATCGTCTAGAGTGAAGATTGGTGGAAAACACTTGTTAATTTGTCTGTCGTCTCGTTATTTTCCATTAGTAATTCTTCAGACTCATTTTCTATAGGACCAATGGTCACTTTATTGAAGTTTAATTTTTATTTTTGAGATATCTTTAGAAACTCATACTCTCCGTCTCTGCACTCTTAGCTAGCTTTCTCTCACACACCGATATTCCCCTTTTTATTAAGGTTCCAGTTGTTCTTTGCCATTTTTGACTGGAGAACAAAGCATATTGGAATAAAATAACTAAACAACAGCTCACATATCACTCTGTATCAATGAATAGCAGTCACTAATAACTGAAAGAACTTACTAATAACTGGAGTAAGCCACAGGGAATGATATATTTGAATGATTTACTTTTCCCTTCATTTATTGATTGAAAGTCTGATCAGACAGACTAGCACAGAGCCCTCCAGGTAATGAAGAAAATCACAGTATTGCTATCATCTAGTGATGTTGCTGCTGCTGTTTTTCTTCATTTTGTAAAGCATTGATGAGACCCCATCTGGCATATTTCATTCACATCTTGAGTAATGTATTCATGTCTGGAATATTACAGATTGAACAGGGGAGTGGAACGGACTGGGTTGTTCCTCTGAGACCAACCTTTAATACTATATTCACATCCAGAATCATAGAATAAAAGAAGCCCCAGAGTGTAGAAAGAGACCATTTGGCCCATCGAGCCTGCACTGATCCTCTAAAGAGCATCTTACCCAGACACAATCCCTCACCCTATCCTTGTAAATCTGTATTTATCATTGCTAAACCACTAACCACCTGATCGGCACTTCCCTGGGCCAATTTGGCATAGCCAATCCACCTAATGTGCACCTGGATTATTACAGTCATATCTAGAGTACTATATTCACGCCTGCAATTTTGCATTCACATTTGGAGTATTGCATTTACATTTGAAATATTATATTCACAACCTGCAAACTGTTAATATAATTCTACATTCACTTTGGCATTGAATTCACATCTTGAGCATTACATTCTCATTGCCATGTGTTAGGAAGGATTTTTAACATCAGCAAAAGATTCACCAGAATTATGCTATGTTGGGCCAAAGTTTTAAACTATGAGGGTAGGGTGGGAAGAGTGGGCTTTGAGTACCTCGAGAATCTAGGATTAAGGGATGATAGAGTAAATAGAGAGAAAATAATTCATCCTGTGGGAACAGTCCAGAACAAGAGACTGAACCTTCAAATTTGAGCCCTGTGCGGTTCATTTATTCCTTGGTTTAGGTATTTAGTATGCTGACTGATGTCAGATTGTTCCTTCTGTCAATTTTTCATTTCCAAACCATTAAAACTTGTTTTAATCGTAATGCATTGACCCTAAAGGGAGGTGCCAAACTGTTGCTTAGATCTTGATATTTTTCTGTTTGTGTGAAAGAAGACTGGAAGAAAGGTCTTGTAAATGCATTGGAATCATAGAAGAATCGTAGAATCCCTACAGTGTGGAACAAACCCTTTGGCCCAACAGTTCCACACCGACCCTCTGAGCATTCCACCCTGACCCATATAACCCACCTAATCTACACATCCCTGAACACTAGCGGCAATTTAGCATGGCCAATCCACCTAAACTGCACATCTTTGGACTGTAGGAGGAAACTGGAGCACTCGGAGGAAACACACGCAGACACGGGGAGAATGTCCAAACCCCACACTGAGAGTCGCCTGAGGCTGGAATCAAACCTAGGCCCCTGGTGCTGTGAGGCAACAGTGCAAACCACTGAGTCACTGTGCTGCCCATTGTTATACATATCAATGAATGACAAACCTGGAACATAGGTGGGACAATGAGATTTGCACAAAATTATGCAGTAATTCCAATAGAGACACAGACCATCAAACCCAACTGGGCCATGTCATTGCTTATGCTCCACAAGAGCCACCTCGCACCCTACTGCATCTCATGCTATCATGTTAATTTTCTCAACCTTTCTCTCTCACATTTACCCAGCTTCCTCTTACGGCAATGGTAGGGAAGCTAGTTAACCCCAACCCACTGCTGGTGATCTGAAAAAACTCCCACCTCCTATTTTTACTTTATACCTTAATTGGAATATTTTCAGGTTGAAGATGTAAACAACACCTGCACCTATCAAGCTTAGAGACAGTAAACTTAGATTCAGAAATCACGCATGTTTGTCTTTGAAGAAGTTGTTTTTAGCAGGGAGACAGCGATGAAACAAAGACTGCAAAACTGAAACCAGTTGGAAAAAGTGCTCTGAGTTTCTCAAGAAGAAAAAGTACCTTTTGATAATATAAATTAAAAAGAAACATTAAAACTTCACGCAGTTGAAACAAAACTGAAATATTTGCCACTGTTGATGAACCAAGACAACGACTAAAGAACCATGGTCTAAATCATTACCCCTGAAGAGGTCAAGGATCGAAAATCTTATACCCTCAAGGGCATTTGAAAGACTTTAACCATATGTTCCTATAATTTTCCTTTTATACGGGACATAATCCTGTTTTAACTTTGTACATAATTATGTCTCGGGGGCATAATTTTAAAGTCAAAGATTTAGAGGGGTTTTGAGGAAAAGTTCTTTCACCTAAAGTGTGGTGGGAATCTGGAATGCATTGCGTAGGAAGGTCGTTGAGGTGGAAAGCCTCAGACTTTTAAAAATTACTTGGGTGAGCTCTTGAAATGTCATAATATTCAAGGCTATGAGCCAACTGTTGGACAGTGGGGTTAGTGTAGATGTAGAGTAGATTTTTATTGGCTGGTGAACCAAAAGGCCTCTTCTGTGCTGTATAGTTCTATCATTTTATGGTTCCATGTGTTTGAAGTCATGACTTTATTTTCAGCATTTGCAGGTAATAAAATTGCTTTATATTTCACAGCTTGTAATTGGTTCTTACTGATACAATGGATTGTGTTAGTTTATTTGTGGAGAGGTAGGACCGTGTACTAAAAAGAGCATAAATCATTATTGTAGCAATGATGTTGTAAAGCGGAGAACTGATTAACCCCACCTCACCTGATTGTAACATAAGTTTAAAGGTCTCAGTTTAATCATCTCTTCATGATTTTAGATAGTTTGAGCTCCTAGTTTGTTTTATTCCCCAATTATTTCTATGTCCCTTTCCCTTTGTCTGCATGTCTATTTCTACAGTATCTATAATTCTTATTGAACAATGTTGCAGTATACATAGGTTTAGAAAGAAGATGGGCTAGCTCCAGATCTGTCCAAACTCTCAGATCAAACAGAAGAAGAAAATAGCAACAGAATGGGCAAATGAGATGTAACAAGTGAACAGAAGAAGAGATGCTGAAAGATTAGTAACACAATCAACAGCACAAAAATATTTGGTAAACGGGGCCCAGATTGGCCATGATCTAATTGAATGGCAAAACAGTTTTGAGAAAGTGGAAGGAATCTTTCTGAATAATACCCTTTAGATTGGTCCTTTGAGTGCAGACTCTGTTAATATGAACAGATGCCTGGCAGCCATTCACCCAGCAAGATCCCATGATAATTAGAAGAATAAGAAGCATATATGCTTTTGCAACTGTAAGTTGAGGGAGGACCTATGACAGTTGGAGAACTCGTCAAACTCTTCTGCAACTTGATACCATGATATTTTCAAACAAGACCATGGTTAATCAAAGCATCCGAAAGATGCCTTCTCTGACAGCCATCCCTCAGTATTGCACCATTGATAGTGCAGTACCTCAGGGCTTGTGTGAGAGTTTTGCAACAAGCAGGATGGCTCTTGGAGCTCAAGAGGAATTCTGTGGTGAAACCTCAGGCCAATACACAGTCAGAGGAAAGCTTCATGATAGAAACATATCGGTCACGTACATGAGGCAGCTAATTGAGAGAGGAGAGGTATATATATTTGAACATATAATTAGGAGCAAGAGTAGGCCACTCAGCACTTTGATCCTCTTCCACCATTGATAAGATCACAGTTGATCTGACTGTAGCCTCAAGTCTACTTCCTGTCTACACTGATACCTTTTTACTCCGTTGATATCAAGAACCTACCTAACTCAGTCTTTCAAATATCCAATAGACCTTTCTCCACCATTCAGATCGACAGACTAGTGACCTCTAAGAGAAAATAGATTGCCTAATTGCCTCACTTTTGAGCAAGAGCTCTCTTATATCATGCAGAAAGCACAGGGGATAGGAACAGGTAGATAGGAAAGGAGAAGTGCAGAGGACGGTTACATGGGGCAGGTACATGGTAGAGGGTATGTGAGATGTGTATAAAAACAAAGCTGCTGGAAAAGCTCAGCAGGTCTGGCAGCATCTGTGAAGGACAAAACAGAGTTAACATTTCGGGTCCGGTGACCCTTCCTCAGAACTGCTGAGCTTTTCCAGTAACTTTGTTTTTGATCCTAATTTGCAGTATCTGCAGTTCTTCTGGTTTTTATATGGGGTGTGTAGTCTGGATTCCTGGTCAGCATTCTTATTATCCAGAGAGGCCAGTTCCACTCTGGGTATTGTTACTTCACCATGGGGCCAATTATAGACATGCTACTGTCTCAGCTTGCTTTTGTACCTTCTGTGAAACTTTAACAAGTACATGAAGGAAAGTGTCAATGAATAAAATTAACCAGCCTCTGAGACATTTGCTTCTTGAAAATAAGTGCTGTCTGTTCAAGTTTCATTGATTTATTTCAGAAATTGAGTATTGAATGAGGACATTTATGATGTAGTTTGCTCTGTTATTTACGTTTCATTACAGTTTAACACTTGAATCACGTAGAATCCTTGCGATGTAGAAGCAGGCCATTCAGCTCAATGAATCACACTGGCCCTCCAAAGAGCATCCCATCCAGACGCACCCCCTACCCTATCCCTGTAACTCTGCACTTCCCTTAATCCACATAACTCGGACATCTCTGGACGCTACTGGACAATTCAGTGGAGCCAATCCACCTAATCTGCACATCTTTGGACTCCATGATGTGGAGGTGCGGATATTGGACTGGGGTGGACAAGGTCATTGAAGTGACTTCACTCAGTGAAGGGGCTGCACTCTGAAAGCTTGTGATTTCAAATAAGAGAGTTTTAAGATAGGAAAGATGTGGAGGCTTTGGAGAGGGTGCAAAGGAGGTTTACCAGGATGCTGCCTGGACTGGATGGCTTGTCTTACAAGGAGAGGTTGACTGAGCTTGGACTTTTCTCTCTGGCGAGAAGGAGGAAGAGAGGTGACCTGATCGAGGTGTACAAGGTAAGGAGAGGCATGGATAGAGTCGATAGCCAGAAACTTTTCCCCAGGGCAGGATTGACTGCCACGAGGAGTCATAGTTTTAAGGTGTTAGGAGGAAGGTATAGAGGAGATGTCAGAGGGAGGTTCTTCACCCAGAGAGTTGTGAGCGCATGGAATAGTTTACCAGTGGTAGTCATGGAAGCGGAGTCATTAGTGATATTTAAGCAACTGCTGGACATGCACATGGACAGCAGTGAATTGAGGGGAATGTAGGTTAGGTTATTTTATTTTTGGATTGGATTATTCCACGGCACAACATCGTGGGCCGAAGGGCCTGTACTGTGCTGTACTTTTCTATGTTCTAAACCTGTTGGACCATGACCCTGCTGTTGTGTGATGTCATCTTTGGACTATGGGAGGAAACTAGAGAACCCAGCAGACATTGGGGAAAATGAGCAAAGTCCACACAGACAATCATCTGAGGGTGGAATTGAACACAGGTCCCTGGCGCTGTGAAGCAGCAGTACTAACTGCTGAGCCACAATGCCTCATATATTGAATAATTCTAATGCCCAAGGCTTGGATGTTAACTTTTCTGACTGACTGGGTCTAAGTGAATGTAGTAGAGGCACAGTAGTGAGGCAGGGGTTAGTTAGATCAATTAGCAAGACGGCTGGTTTGCAGTACAGAGTGACAGCAACAGTGTGGGTTCAATTCCTGCACCAGCTGAGGTAATCATGGTGAGCTCTCCTTCTCAGTCTGTCCAGCCATCTGTGGTGTGGTGAACCCCAGGTTAAACCACCACCAGTTGTATTTCTCCATTGAGAGAGCGTCCTTATGGTCTGGCAAGTGTATGGTGATTTTTCCTTTGCCTATGATGATCAATTTGAAATGACAAACTTATATATAAACTTCTTAAATGGGAAGTACACCTGATGACGTGAAGAAAAATGGTTGAACGTAGGATATCGAGGAACGTCTGCAGCAAAGCCCTGGGGATGAGATAATTAAAGTGTAACAAACACCAACCATCTTTCTTTATACCAGGTATAGCTTCATCTAGCAAAGAGCATCCTTCCAATTCCCATTGAACTTCAATTATGCCAGGGTTCCTTGATACTGCCTTGATCTAAAGGACAATCACTTACCTTCAGTCTGAAGTTTAGCTTTTCTATCTATATTTGGACCAAAACTGTAAACGAGGTCAGGAGCCAAATATACTATTGAGCAGGTTATTGCTGAGTAAATGCTGCTTAATGGCATTATCAACAACATCTCCTATCATTTTGCTAATGATCAAGAGAATAGATTTGTCCTGCTTTTGGTGGCTGGGTCACTTCTGGGCAAACTTCAACACTGCCAACTTGATGCTAAAGCGGTAACTTTGCTTGAGGTTCTTGGCTAGAGGTTCTGGACCATGAGTGTTCAGTTATGGTAAGCTGATATTCTGATTTGAGAACTGCAGTACCTCGTTAGGATTACATGTTGGAATCAAGCCCTGCTATTCCTGAGACCTTCACAAAAATAACACTTTCATAAAATGCAAAATGTACCAATTTATTCTGTCTCTTAGATCTAGGTTGACAAAAGCACACACTAAATTTCTGTCATTAACAAGGAATACAGTAATTGCAAACCCAATTGTGAACACTTACTATGTAACTCTGCTCATTAATATTTAACCCCCTTAATTAACTTCTTTTGCACACATACAGACAGACACAAAATACTGAGCAGAGGGAAATTTGGGAAGGAAATCAAATAGTTCCTATTCACAGGGTTGACTGAGATGATACTTCACCATCTCAGAATTTGCAGCTTCTCAATCTACCTTCTTTAGGTATTTCTACTTCTTTGCAAGAGGTGTAGGGTGTCTGGGTAACACTTGTAAAGTCTCTCACTTATTTGTTAAGAACCATGGTTTACAGCATCTGATGAGAGGAAATAAACTGGCTTTTTTCAGGTCTGAGGTGTTTTATTACTGCACAGAGAAGGACACCTCCTTCTTTCCTGGAGATCCAAAAGCATTCATATCCACAAACTGTTCAGCTACTGGGAATCAGTCACGTCTTTGATGGTAGCAGAAGGCCATCATCGTTGACAACTGATCACCATTCCACAGATCAATCAGCTACTTGTAGCCTGCCAAAGCTCCATTCAGACACACCCCCTGGTGCCAGCTTGTCTACACCTAGACGTTACCCCCTGCTTGAACAAACAGCTATGTAAGCAGCAATTTCAATCAGTACCAGGTAACTTGCTTTCAAAAATGCAACAATCCTTTCCACCGCAATGAGAAAAGAAGTTTCTGGAAAAGCTCAGCAGGTCCAGCAGCATTTGTGAAGTAAAATCAGATTTAACATTTCAGTACAGTGACTCTTCCTCAGAACAGTTCACCAGACCCACAATGTTAACTCTGATTTTTCTGCATAGCTGCTGCCAGACCTGCTGAACTTCTCCAGCAATTTCTATTTTTATTCCTGATTTACAGAATCTGCAGTTCTTTGGGTCTTTAATCCTTTCCACTATCCTCAGTTCCTAAGACAGTGGTTTTCTCATGTTAGTCCACAAACAAAAATACAGAAAAAAAAATGGCTTTATCCCTATCTAGTATGTTTTGCTGTTTCTTGATACACATCTCCAGAGCTTTCAGGTGCTGTAACACTAACAGGTTTCCTAATCCAAAGGACAATGAGTGAATCAGATAGGGTTTGCAACAGTTGTGTGAAAATCATTACCGAGGCTTGTTGTTTACCCCAGATTCATTTGAATAACCAAATTTAAATTTCCCATTTTCATTGAGTTTTTTCCTTTGGCTGTGTCGGCATCACAGACCGAAACCTATATTTTATATCATGAATGTGGTTAACAATGTGATAATAACAAGATAACCTGTTTTGTTTTGTGAAATTCATTAAGGGGCTGATATTGGCTGAGAAGAACCCCTTGTTCTTCTTCCATGCTGCCATGGTGGGATTTACATTTATGTCCAGCTACTGGGATGTTGAGTTGCATATTCTCAGGAATATAAGATGACTCATAGAGTGTGAGACTAAGGCTACACTGAGTATGGATTTATTCCAATATGCACGTCACTAAGGGGCGTGCCAAGAATGAGACACAGCATAGAATTATTCACTTACTCACGGTCCAACCAACCAGTAGCTGTTTAAAGGGGTTCACAGACCTCTTGGTAGTTTTGAATGAAAGTCAGTTGCATAAAGTCAGAGAGATCCAGTAATCCATAGGATTAGCCATTCCTTAGCCAACAGTTGTGAAACTTTGTGAGTGGATTAATCAGAAAAATAGATTTTATTTTAACTCACTGAAAATCAGTTTTTATTTAGAATTAGAGCTCTGAATGAGAGAATGTGGGAGAAATTAATTATCAGGATTCTGGGTATTGCTTCAAGGAATAGAGGAATTGTAGTTAGCAGAGCGTATCATCTTTTTAGTCATCTGACCCATCATGTTTGAGTGAAGATTCTATTTCAATCTCTTCACTGTGTTAGTTTCACTGCATCAATTAGCATGCAATAAATCTGGAAACCAAAGCTGTTTTAAAAATTGTTCTCATTGGTATTCAAACGAATGAACGTTGACTGGAGCTGGGTAACTGAGTGATTAGGGGCATTTGAATGAAAACATCTTCATATAGCTTTTGCTTAAGGTGTGGAGTTCAGTCTGTAGGAGTGGCTTGTGGTCCATCCCTGGAATAATCTCCAGGTATGAAGGTAAGCAGATTGGAGCCATTCATTATACAGTTCAATACTTTGTTTAGGAAGATGTCCAGGGATAGTTGGATCCTGTTTTGTGACTGTGTTCCTTGGGTACTTTCATCCTCTTTCTGCAATGATGAAACATTGAATTGAGGTCCTTTCTCAAGTGGACATAACAAGATCCCATGCACTATATTCAAAAAAGAACATTGCAATTTCTCCTAGACCTATACTTATCCCTCAACCAAAACCTGAAAACAGGTTATCTGGCCAATTCACAATGCTGTCTGTGGGGCTTGCTGTTTGCAAAATGGCTGTCATGTTTCCAACATTTCTTCATTGACAACAATTTAAAAGTTTACTCCACCTTCCACATTCAGAGGTCTGGACAGGAGTGATATGTATGTATTTAAAATTGTGACCAAAGTAATGTTGGGTTAATTTAATCTAGAGTATGTTAATTCAGAATGACATGAATGAATAATGTTGAGTGAGAGTTCCTACAAAATAATGAAGTCAGGAAACTGCTTCACATCTTTATATGGTAAATGATAAGGCAAGGTGGTATCTATAACTGTGAAGACATATTCACTGCGATTTTAGCTGTTAGATCTCATTAGCAACACAAGCAAGTTTCCTTTTAGTTTAAATGTGCTTGCAATGCAATCGTTAACCTTCATTGGAAGAGATTAAAAGAGCTTCAGGTGGAGATTAAGTTTAGCTGTAAATTCTGTGCATGTTTCTCAGGGCTATTTAAAAACTCACGGCATGACCATCTCAACCATGTCTTATGTTCTGTTCAAATCAAATTCAGATGATTTAAGACAAAAACAGATATTGCTGGAAAAGCTTAGTAGGTCTGGCAGCATCTGTGGAAAGAAATCAGAGTTAACATTTCAGGTCCAGTGACCCTTCCTCAGAGCTGATGGTTTGAGATCTCATTTACTAGTGGTGTCTGTTTCTGATAAGTAAGCAGGGTCATTAGACTAATTCTAGATCGGTACACACACAAACTATAGCTGATTGGAGATTACCCTGTTCACTTCCACATTCTACCTTCAGTTCATGCAACAGCATCCTCTTCCCTATCACTGACCCCCCTTCCACTTCCTCCACCTGCTCTGCTACTCCAATGCTCCCCTGGCTGACCTCTCAACTCCATCCCTTTGTAAATTTCAATATATGCAAAACCCTGCCCATTGCCTCCAAGATACCTACCTGCCTCTCTAATTCTCACACTTGGGCATTCCCAATTGCAATTGCTCCACCATTGGTCAGGAATGAGGGAGTATAGCATTGTCATAGGGACAATATCGAGGCAACATTGCACTCTGAGGGACAGGACTGAGGGAACGTTGCACTGTCAGAGGGACAGCATTGAGGGAGTATTGCTCAGTTAAAGGGGCAGTACTGAGGGAGTATTGCTCAGTTAAAGGGGCAATACTGAGGGAGTATTGCACTGTTAAAGATGCAGTACTGAGTGAATAATGCGCTGTCACAGGAACATTACTGAGGGAATATTGCACTGTCAGAGGGACGACGGTACTAAGGGAGTATTGTACCGTTAAAGTGGCAGTACTGAGGGAGTATTGTGCTGTCAGAGGGATGGCACTGAAAGAATATTGCACTGTCACAGGGACAGTACTGAGGGAGTACTGCACTGCCAGTACTGAGAAAGTGTTGTATTGTCAAAGGGAAATTGCTGAGGATGCAAAAGATAAAGTCACCACAGAGTGTCTAACTCAATGGAGAGCGGTGACAGATGGCATTCTAAGGTGGGGGTCACCACATCTCATGTGAGGTGAGAGATTCAGAGAGAGTCCTTCTTGGTAACCTCAGCCAGTGCAGGAATTGAACCCGCACTGGCATCACTCTGCCACATAGCCAACTGAACTAACCAACCTCTGACAAGCAAGCATGAAGTGACAAAGAAAGTATTGCACTGCGAAATGGGCAGTACTGAGGAAGTAAGGGTTGGGATTGCTCAGTTGGCTGAACAGTTGGTTTGCAATGTGGTGTCATGTCAATGGCATGGGCTCAATTCCTGCATTAACTGAGGTTATCATGAAGGGCACTCCTTCTCAATCTCTCTTCTTCCGTGAGGTTTGGTGTGGCTCATGTTAAATCACCAACAGTCATCTCTCTCTAATGACAGAGCAGCCCTATCGTCTGGGAAGACTATGGTGATTTGACTTGACTGAGAAAGTACTGTCCTCCGAAACGGGCAGTATTGAGCGAGTGTTAGAACATTGATAAGTGCAGCACAGGAACAGGCCCTTCGGCCCAGGATGTTGTGTTGAACACAATGCCAAACTAAACAAATCTCATCTGCCTGCCCTTGGTCCATATTCCTTCACTCTTTGCATATACATGTGCTGATCTAAAAGCTCCTTATATGTCCCTGTTGTACCTTCCTCCATTGCCACCCTGGTAGTGTGTTCTGGACACCTATCACTGTCTGTGTAAAACAAAATCCCCACATCTCCTTTGAGCTTTCTCCCCTCACCCTAAATGTGTGTCCCCTAGTCTTAGACCTTTCAACTCTGGGAAAAGCCCACTGAAAGACGGGCAGTACTAGGGGATTACTAGACTGTGAAATGGGCAGTACTGAGGGAGCATTGTACTCTCAGGTGCTGAATCCCAAGAGAGAGCTGCAATATCAGAAGTATTGGCTAAGAAGCACTTTGTGATAGCCAGAGGTTGTGACAGTCATTGCAATAATGGATATCTTTCATTTCTTTCATTTACAGTCTTACTGAGGGTTCTGTATCAGCATTTGTGTGATTATCAGTGGAAAGGTCATTCCTTATGTCACTGTCTGAGAATAGGAGATAAGTGAGTTGAGCTGTAGCTTTGTTAGATGTGAGCAACTGAGGAGAAAGCACAGCTGCTCACTGTCCATGTGTCCTTCAGTTTAGCGGTCATTCAAATAAAGCTGCTTAAAATGTGTTAGCGTCTTGCACTGATTCTGCCTTCCATGACTGTTGTAATCAAGTTACAGTCCAACATTCAGAGAAACAGAGTCTGTATGATTTATCATAGAATCCATACAGTGTGGAAACAGGCTCTTTGGCCCAACAAGTCCACATTGGCCCTCAGAGCATCCCACCCAGACCCATCCAGCTAACTTACACATCCCTGAACACTACGGGCAATTCAGTATGATCAATCCACCTAGCCTGCACATCTTTGGACTGTGGGAGGAAACCAGAGCGACCAAAGGAAACCCACACAGACACAGGGAGAATGCGCAAACTCCACACACAGTCACCATGGAACCCAACCTGGGTCCCTGGTGTTGTGAGGCAGCAGTGCTAACCACTGAGCCATCATGCCGTTTCCACTGTGTACATCCACATCATTTTTATTTTAAAGCAGTGTTATCCACACCTGAACTAGGAGCTAAACAAACTATTGTTCAAAACCTCACACAAAGCTGCAAATGCTGGAAATTTGAAACAAAAACAGTAATTGCTGGAGAAACTCAGCAGATCTGGCAGCAAGAGTGGACAGAAAGGAGAGTTAATGTTTTGAGTCCAATGAAGGGTCATATGCTTGTAGACTCATTCTTAAAATTCTATATTCAGGCAATAAGACAAATTAAGATGTGATTAAAATAACAAGAGCAAAGAATTTCTAAACAATGACATCCAAAAAAAGAAAATGTCAATATTTTTGGCTTTTTTTTCAGAACTGTAAAGCCATTAAGGTCTATTCTGGGTGGCAAAGTAGAAGGTAGAAGAAAGGGGGTCTATCTTGGCTTAGTCAGATGACAGACATCACAGATATGCAGGCGAAAGGTCATTGGACTCAAAATGTTAAGTCTGCTTTCTCTCCACAGACGCTGCCTGACCTGTTGAGTTCTTCCATCAATTTCTGTTCTTGTTTAGAATCTGTCTTGTTTGTCCATCTCTTAAATCCTAGATATTAATTAAAACCTCTACTTTGTGGAAGCTGCAATGAACAAGCAAGTTATTCACACCTTGAGTGGTGATAATTACAGCTCATAACCCTTATGTGACAGAACTTTTGTGCAGAGCCTGATCCTTGAATATATCAGCCAGCATTGCTACAATGGGCAACTAAACAAAACAAGAGATGAGACTGAAAGGGTTAGGGGTCACAGTCACACGACAATGTAAGTGAGAGATATCTGACATTCCTTCAGCTACTGCTGCTTGTAGCTTCCCCTAGCAGGAGACCAATAGTCATGGTATGTGATGCGTGTCTGTCTTGTGGCGCCCTCACCCATCCATTGTATCTTGCCTGCACTTCTCTAATATTTAATATCTGACTTAGCCCAGATTGACCCCACTCTATCTGCCCTCTATTTTGTCCTCAAGAATAGACCTCTGTTCTGAAGAAGGGTCCAGGTCCGAAATGTCAGCTTTCCTGTTCCCCTGATGCTGCTCAGCCTGCTGTGTTCATCCAGCTCTACACCTTGTCATCTCAGATTCTCCAGCGTCGGCGGTTCCTACTATCTCTGGATCTCTGCAGCTTTTTGGTTCTTAAAAATAGACAAAACATTGCCATTTTCTTTTCTGGACGTCAAATTTTTCAGAAAACATTTTGCTCTTGAAATTTCAAGCACATCTTCACTTATCTTATTGTCTGATGATAGAATGTTAAGCGTATGTCTAGAAGGATATGAACTAAGTGCCTCAGGCACGGCCTGGGTAGAGGATGATATCAGGACTGAAGTCTCTAGGATGCCGGCTGTGTTAGGGACAGTGGAGCCACTGTGTCAGATTGGGTGTAGGGACACATTGTTTGGCCAGTGAGTAGTGGGCCTGAGCTAGTTGCAGCACCAGTGCCCGTGATTTCTGTCCCTGGTCCTGCTTCCTAGGCCATTTCAAAAGGTAGTTATGAATCAATCAACATTGCTGTGGTCTGGGGTCACATGTAGGTCAGACGGTGTAAGATGGTAGGTTCTATTACCTAAAAGACATTAATGAACTGAATTACAAGAATCAATATAATGGGGTTAACAGGCACTATTACTGAGACTAGCTTTATGTATCAGATCTATTTATTGAATTTAAATTCTGTCAACTGCCATTGTAGAGTTTGAACCTGTGTCCCCACAGAATTAGCCTGGATCTCAGGATTACTGGTCGTATGACACAGCCACTACATCACTATCATTCCCTAAGTGACCCGGAGGCAATCTCAGTACCTGAGGTAAAGGCAGACAGCAGACATGCTGGGGCCTACAGCTGTCTTTTTGTTTCAGACAGGCAGGGTGTGGCAGTGGAATGAGGTGGACAAAGGTCTTTCACAACAAGATACAGTCCAGTGCACTTAATGGAACTAGTTGGTTTCTCAGAGTCGTTTCCATGACAATGTGTGGTTAAAGATTTGTGGGAGATGTAGTATACGGATTTGAAATGGCCTAGAACAATGTAAATGACACTTCCCATATGATATAACACGGTGTGAAGCTGGATGAACACAGCAGGCCAAGCAGCATCGGAGGAGCTGGAAAGCTTGAGGTTTCGGGTCGAGACCCTTCTTCAGAAATGGGGCAAGGGAAGGGGATTCTGGAATAAATAGGGAGACAGGGGGAGGCGGATAGAGGATGGATAAAGGAGAAGATAGGGTGAGAGGAGACAGACAGGTCAAAGAGGCAGGGTTAGAGCCAGTGAAGGTGAATGTAGGTGGGAATAAGGGGCGATAGGTCAGTCCAGCGAAGACGGACAGGTTGGGGGGAGCGGGATGAGGTGAGTTGGTAGGAGATGGGGATGGGACTTGAGGTGGGAGGAATGGTTAGGGAGGGGAAACTAGCTGAGCTGGATTTGGAATGCGGTCGGGAGAGGGGAGATTTTGAAGCTTGTGAAGTCCACATCGATACCCTTGGGCTGCAAGGTTCCCAAGCGAAATATGAAATGCTGTTCCTGTTTGCATGGCATCATTGTGGCAATGCAGGAGGCCCAGAATGGACATGTCGGCTGAGGAATGGGAGGAGGAGTTGAAATGGTTCACGACTGGGAGGTGCAGTTGTTTGTTGCGAGCTGAGCGGAGGTGTTCTGCAAAGCGGTCCCGAAGACTCCGTTTGGTTTCCCCGATGTAGAGGAGGCCACAATGGGAACAGCGGATGTCTGTTTGATGTGAAATGTCTTCTTAGAGCCTGGGATGGGGGTGCAGGGGCAGGTGTAGCACTTGCTTCGGTTGCAGGGAAAAGTGCCAGGGTTGGTGGGGCTGGATGGGAGTGAGGAGCAGACAAGGGAGTCATGGAGAGAGTGGTCCCTCTGGAAAGCACAGAAGGGTGGGGAGGGAAAAATGTCTTTGGTAGTGGGGTCAGATTGCATATGTGGGAAATGCCGAAGGATGATGCGTTAGATTTGGAGGTTGGTGGGGTGGTACGTGAGGACAAGGGGGATTCCATTTTGGTTATTATTACAGATAGGGGGTGTGAGGGATGAGTTGCGGGAAATGCGGGAGACATGGTCGAGGGCATTTTCAATCACTGTGGAGAGGAAGTTGAGGTTCTTGACAAAAGAGGACATCTGGGATGTTCGGAAGTGGAATGCCTCATCTCAGGAGCAGATGTGGTGGAGATGAAGGAATTGGGAATAGGGGATGGCCTTTTTACAGGAAGGTGGGTGAGAGGAGGAATATTCTATGTTGTTGTAGGTGTTGGTAGGCTTAAAATGGATATTGGTTTCCAGGTGGATGCCAGAGATGGAGACGGAGAGGCCCAGGAAGGAGAGAGAAGTGTCAGAGATGGTCCAAGTAAACTTAAGGTTGGGGTCGAAGGTTTTGGTGAAGTGGGTGAACTGTTCGAGTTCCTTGTGGGAGCACGAAGCCGCACCGAAACAGTCATCAATGTAATGGAGGAAGAGATGGGGGATCCAGTGTAGCTTTGGAAGATGGACTGTTCCATGTACCCTACAAAGAGGCAGGCATAGCTTGGGCCAATGTGGGTACCCATGGCTACCCCCTTTGCCTGTAGGAAGTGGAAGGAATTGAAAGAGAAGTTGTTGAGGGAGAGGATGAGTTCGGCTAGGCGGATGAGGTTGTCGGTGGAGGGGGACTAGTTGGGCCTGCGGAGGGCCTTTAGACCATCTGTATGGGGAATGCAGGTTTGTAGGGACTGGACGTCCATGGTAAAAATGAGGTGTTGGACACCAGGGAATTGGAAGTTCTGGAGGAGGTGGAGGGCATGGGTGGTGTTGCGGATGTAGGTAGGGAGTTCCTGGACCAATGGAGACAAAACGGAGTCCAGATAGGTGGAGATGAGTTTGGTGGGGCAGGAGCAGATGGAGGCAATGGGTCGATCAGGGCAGGCGGGTTTGTGGATTTTGGGAAGGAGATAGAAGCGGGCAGTGCAGGGTTGGGGAACGATGAGGCTGTGGGTGGGAGGTCACCTGAGGTGATGAGGTTGTGGATGGTTTGGGAGATGATGGTTTGGTGCTCGGGGGTGGGGTCATGATCAAGGGGGCAGTAGGAGGAGGTGTCGGAGAGTTGGCGCCTGGCCTCAGCGATGTAGAGGTCAGTGCGCCATACTACAACTGCGCCTCCCTTGTGCGTGGGTTTTATGGTGAGGTTGGGATTGGCGCAGAGGGAGCGGAGGGCTGTGTGTTCTGCGGGGGAGAGGTTGGAGTGGGTGAGACGGGTGGAGAGGTTGAGGCGATCGATGTCTGGACAACAATTAGAGATGAAGAAGTTGAGGGAGGGTAGGAGGCCTTGGGATGGTGTCCAGGAGGAGGTTGTGTGTTGGAGGCGGGAGACGGGGTTGGTAGAGGGATGGTGGGGCTCACGGTTAAAGAAATAAGTGTGGAGGCAGGGGCGGCGGAAAAACTGCTCAATGTCCAAACGAGAGCTGTATTCGTCGTTGTGTGGGTGGAGGGGGACAAAGGTGAGCCCTTCATTGAGGACTGACCGTTTGTCCTCAGTAAGGAGGAGGTCTGGAGGGATGGTGAAGACTCGGCAGGGTTGGGTATTATTGGCTTGTCTGGAGATGGCGGTGGGCGGAGCGACGTTGGCAGTGGGCGGAGTGACGTCGGCCGTGGGCGGAGTGATGTCGGCTGGCAAATCGAGCATGTTGGTGGAAGCGGCGTCCCCAATGCTTGTGTTAGCGGTGGCGGTGTCCTCGATGTCTGTGTTGGCCTCGGAAACGGAGGGGGTGGCATTGGCAGTGGTGTTGATGACATTGGTTATACTGGAAACGGCGTATCGGGTGACAGCGGATGTGACATCATCTGTGGAAACTGTTGGTGCTCCGAAGGTGGCCACATGGCTAATGGTGGCGGGCACATGGTGGGCAAGGCTCTGGGTATGGTGGCAAGCACCAGTAAGTTTAAAGTACTTTCCCCCATTCCTCGGACGACATGTCCATCCTGGGCCTCCTGCAGAGCCACAATGACGCCACCCGAAAGATGCAGGAACAGCATCTCATATTCCGCTTGGGAACCCTGTAGCCCAATGGCATCAATGTGGACTTCACAAGCTTCAAACATCTCCCTTCCCCCTACCGCATCCCAAAACCAGCCCAGCTTGTCCCCACCTCCCTAACCTGTCCTTCCTCCCTCCTAACCCCTCCTCCCACCTCAAACCCCACCCCCATCCCCTACCCACTCACCTCATCCCGCCTCCTTGACCTGCCCGTCCTCCCTGGACTGACCTAACCCCCTAACTCCTCACCTACATTCACCTTCACTGGCTCTAACCCTGCCTCTTTGACCTGTCTGTCTCCTCTCACCCTATCATCACCTTTATCCATCTTCTATCCGTCTCCACTGTTTCCCTATTTATTTCAGAATCCCCTTCCTGTCCCCCACTTCTGAAGAAGGGTCTCAACCTGAAACGTCAAACTTCCCTGCTCCTCTGATGCTGTTTAGCCTGCTATGTTCATCCAGCTCTACACCGTGTTATCTGTGTTAAAGCTCCTGTTTTAGTAGTTGCTGTGTTTGGGGTTTTGATCCATTTTGAAAAATAATCAATGCAAATGAAATAGGATTAAATAGATCCACTCCATGCTCTGATTGGAAATTGTGTCATGATGGTTGCGTCTCCTTTGCTGTATGCATTGCATGTACTTCGCAATTAGCAATTATCTATTCCACAGATCTCAGCATACCTGGCCACCAGTCAAAGGACAGAAATGAAATCAAAATGCTGTGGATGCTGGAATTCTGACTGAACCCATGGTCTGCATTTCATGAGACCTGTGGTTCCCTTATACATTTTCGCCAACATATAGTTAGCTAGATAAGACTGGAATCATTAACCTTTTGTTATATACCAGGTAAGTTGTACACAGTAATAAAGTGTTTCCTGCACTGAAACAATGTTTTCATCACCGTTCCACTGGGATACTGATAGAGTTATATAGTCAAAGAGATGTACGGTATAGAACCAGAACCTTTGGTCCAACTCATCCAGGCATACCAAACACCTTCCTCAGTACTCCGTGTACCTGCAACTCTGCTTTCAAGGATCTGTGAACCTGCATCTCAAGGTCTCTTGGTTTGGCAACCCTCCCCAGGACATGGTGGTGTTTTGTGGTGACCATTATTTGATTATTAACAGAAATAGATACATTCCTTAGCTCACATAGAATCGTAGAGTCATAGAGATGTACAACATGGAAACAGACCCTTTGGCCCAACTCATCTATGTAGACCAGATTTCCTAAATAAATGTAGTCCCATTTGCCAGCATTTGGCCCAGATCCGTCTAAACTTTTCCTATTCATTTACCCATCCAGATGCCTTTTAAATACTGTAATTGTTCCAACCTCCACTACTTCTTTTGGTAGCTCATTCCATACACGCACCACCCTCTGTGTGAAAAAGGTACCCCTTACAATTGTGGTCAGTAGTGAGGAGTTTATTGTGATGTGGTAAATATTGACTATCGAATCTGAATTGTTATACCTAAAGCCTTTCATAGACTAAAAGTAGTTTTTAAAAATGGCAAGTATTGACCTAACGTGGCTATCATGATCACCTGGCCGCATATTGCGATAAATCTAGGAGATCCATGTGGAATCAATGAAACCATCTATTTTGAAATTATCATTTAGAGTAATCAAAATCAGTTTACTAAGTCAGCATCAAGAAATTCACATATCCTATTTAAGTTTGTTCTTGACTGATAATTTAACAAATGAAAGGCTCACCGTCGGTTAGCCAGCTTAGAAAGACAATGGAACCAGACTTGGGAATATACAAATCAAATAAAGGGAAATCAAAGGGAAAGAAAAATGGATTGGTAAAGCAAGGACTGAAAGTATTTCTGTCCTTGTTTCTCTCAACCTTTCCAAATATGCTACCCAGTGAGAAAGCAAATTGGGGAAATAACTGTTCAGTGAGAACTCTATATATCTATAAACTTTTCCACTGCTGAGGATGCCAGTCAGCAATTAAACAACTATGGTCTCAGGTTAAAAATCTAACTGATTCCTAAGTACTAATTTGACCTATTTTCTAATGAGCCTGCTCAGAGATGTTATTACATGCCTCTGAAGCAGGTGAGATTTGTGTTCAGGTTAAGTCATATGTCTTGAAGTTTATTCAGCAACAATAACTATATACACATGTAGCCTGGCCTCAGCCCTTGCCATTTGCACAGTTACAGGCTACTAACAAATGCTGTTAACACGTTGCTCCAATTCTAACGGTATCTCCAGTTGACTGATCAATGTGAGATAAATGCCTTTTGTTCAGGAATGTTGCAAGTCATAGTGACACCCCGTGTTTTAAAGGTACACTGCTTGTCTAATCTGTGATTTATACAATAACGCAGCAATGTTGTTTCACAGAAACACAGGCTGAAAGCAATGTTTGTAGCATTATAGGTGAATTAAGCCTGCTCAGGCATGACCATCGACCAGAATGGTTCTCAAGAGTTGATGTCCAAAGGATAGGTGGCTAATGACTATTTTAAACAGGCAGAGAGAGATATCAGTATCCTTTCCGTGGCCAGCCTCATTCATGATCTTGGGTTCATGTTGCACTCCATGTGATCCACTACATTGTTCTCTATCTGTAAAATCTTCCTTACTGTCCTGTTTTGATACTATCACCTTGATAAATTGTTACAATCTCACTACCTTAATTAGTTTGTATAGTTTTAGATTACCTACTACTTTGGTTAAACCCTCAGCATACGACTCTTATAACTGTCACGTTATTCCAGTCATTTGGCTTGTCTCCAACACTAGCCTATTTTTAATTTTTTGTAATTATCTCTCTGTCTCATTTAATTGGATTATAGGTCATCCCTTCATTGTTATTCAGCTGTTAACAGTTTATTCACACAGTCTAACACATTGGATCACATGCAGGGGATTTATTATTCGGCACTCCACTCACAACATTGTATGATCTTTCGATTTCTCTGCCTTTGATCTGTCTCTGCCTATAAATTCTGTGTTCAGTGTGCTTCACTCTCATTTCACCTGATGAAGGGGCTATGCTCTGAAAGCTTGTGATTTCAAATAAACTGTTTGGACTGTAACCTGGTGTCATGTGATTTTTGACTGTCCACCCCAGTCCAACACTGGGACCTCCACATCATAGCATTCTTTGAGACGCTGAGCACTCGCAGACCAGGCAAATGTTAAAACTGAATGATTTTATGCATGGAGACAAATTAAATTTTAAGACTCCAAAAAGGGCTCACTAGGAAGCATATCAAGGTGTGATGGGTGAAGTTCACTTTGAGAATGCATTATTACAGGTTTGGTATTAGTTTCTATGTATTAATCTGGCAAACCTTCTCTGAACTGTTTTCAATGCATTTATATCCTTTCTTAAATAATAATTAATTGTTAATTGCCAGACCAATACATAGAAGCATTTACATAACTATCCACAGAAATACATATGTAACACAGGAACAAATTACTGCAGATGCTGGAATCTGTACTGAAAACAACCAATGCTGAAGAACACAACAGGTCAGGCAGCATCCATGGAGACAGGACAAGCTAACATTCTGAATCCAGACAACTCTTCACCTGACCTGACATGAAGTGTGGAGGGGGCAGCATTTATATTATAATTGGGGGGTGGTGTTGGAGTGTAGAGTGCTGGGAGAGAAAGGATATTGATTGTTCAGAATATGTGATCAGAACTACAAACATCCTTTCTCCCCCGGCACTCTGCACTGAAACACCCCTCCCCGACTACAGTATAAGTACTGTCTCTTCCACACTTCACGTCAGCTCTGATGAAGACTCATCTAGTCTCCAGATGTTGGCTTGTTCTCTCTCCATGAATGCTGCCTGACTCTCTGTGTTCTCCAACATTTGTTGTTTTCAGTAAATACATAACATAACTAGGTCAAAATGTAGTAGCCAAATTATAAGCTTTTCTTGAACAAAAGAAAGATTTCATTAACAGTCCCATATGTGAAGATGTTGCCTTTAGAACCCATGAAAGTTGATGTTTGACACTCTGGCACATCTTTCCAAAATGGCCAGTGTTTTTGCAATTAAAACTTTCTGCTTTGTTTGAAGGCTGTGATGTTTTAACGGCAGCACCGTGCTGATGGAATTTTATAGCATCTTGCTTTTTCCCTCTCAGTTGTAAATGCTTTTCTGGTGCTACTTTTTAAATAGCCCTGTGCTCAAAGAATTGCATAATCACTGGAGTTTTCCTGAAGTATATCTTCATTTCTCAGAATTGCTGTGTTCTGCTTTTAGATATTAGCTTTTTTCAGAAGAAATATTGTTTTTTTTCTAGACTGAGGATTTCCTTTGACTGCAATACTTATGATGGGGAGTCATCAGCAATACCTACTTCAATGCAGTCACATATTAATTCTGCTTTCAGCTCTTCACAGTTGCATCATTCACTTAGCCTGTAAAGGTCGACAATAAAATCATGTACTTGTTCATCTTGTTTATGGATCCTTCTGTTGAATGTATCCCTTTTTAGAACTTCTTTGCTTCTCCTGTTCAGATAATTAATAAGGACTTTTAAGATTTCTTTAAATACACCTGATATTTCATTAATGCCTTATCTTGCAAACAACATCATCTGTTCCTCCTCCTGTGGAATTAAGTAGTGAGTTGTCATGTTGTGTTTCAGGTTTGTGTCTAACTTTAAGAAAAATGTTGTCTCTGAATTCCCACTTCGGAGATTGATTTGGTCCTTTCAAGTTTACATTAATTCAGGATCCATGGCTTTCTTGAGTTTTCTAATTTACTTGCGGTTTAAACAAATCTTCAAGTATTCAAAATTTTCCTGCACAGTTCAGCCTTACCTTAACTTGCATTGTGATCCTGCCTTCCTTTAAAGAATCTTTCTAGCAGCCTAATTTAGCCATCTCTTCACTCCTTGTCATCAGAGCATTTGATGTATGCAGGTGTTTTTTGGTTTTGCTTTCCTTTCTATCTGCGGACCCAACATGAAATGCACCGACATCAGATTTTTATAAAGTTGCCATTTATAGAGAACAAAATTTCCCAGTTCTGCCTGTCCAGTGAGCTGTTAAAATGACATTTTATTTTGTTTAAAGATTATTAACAGAGCCTTGACAGTTGTTTGGTTCTCTGACTTAAGCCTATGATTACTAGTTTGAGATGCTTTTCACACCCTACCAGGACTGTGTGTGCAGCCTGAATGTCTTTGAAAGTTGATTTTATGACGGTGTGCCTCCAGTTGGCCTGTGGAGCAATTTTAGAGTTCTTCATTGCTCCTGCAGATTTATGCTGATTTTTTGGTCCTTCCTTTCAGGTTTGATTTTTCAACCTGCTTAAAAGTTTATTTTCAAAGTTAACAGTTGCCAACACAATTCTGTCACCATTCACCATGTTTGGTTACTCTAGCTAGAAGAGACTACTGATCCTTCAATAGGTTTGAATAATAACTAGTTTATTACATGCCAAGGATTATATACGGTTTTAATGAAGCAGAGTAACTCTGTTGAAGCCGCATTACTTCCCTGAGTGTCTCCTTCAAGCGATCTTTTACAACATCACAGTGAGAGGTATTACTCGCAATGTTCGAGATGTTAAACCTTCCAAGTGCTTAAATTACAATTACAGCTTGATTTATAGCTTCAGACATCCATCACACCAACTTGAAACTATGGTTCGAATTGGATGCTTCTTGCTGGAGGGGGATAGCAGACAGGGGGAGGGATGCATAAGATGAAGTGCTATGCCTGTGGCATCATGCTCATTATCTGCCAGCCACTGCTGGGATTCTTGCCATGGCAACAGAGGCACATTGCTGGGTCTGTGATAGTGGTTGGTCCCAGTGAGACTCTGGGTCCACCTCATCATCTGGGCTTCATTACTTGGCATCTTCTGCGGGGACTGCTGCAGATTGAGCTAGGTCCACTGCTCCTGATGTGTTTCAAGGTTCTGGTCATTGATTAGCTGCCAGGTCTCTGAGGTGGACCTTCTCCCATGGTTGACCTTCAAGTTAATGAAAGCCGAGTAGCCGTTAATTGGCTGCACGGTGAGCCGAGAAGTTTCAGGTTGGTCTGCCAGTGACTTTTAGGTCTGGCATGCAGAGGCTGTGTCCCAGCATAAAATGTGGTCCCTAATCACTGATCCTTCATTGGTTCTGCATAAAATCCTGGAACCCTCTTCCTAATAGAGTGTTCCAGAGTGTACTTAAACCTCCACAGTCCATGTGATATAAGAAGGCAGATCACCATTACCTTCTCAAAGGTAATTAGGGATGAGCAATAAATTGATAACAATGCTCATACCCACAGATTGAATTAATGAAAATAATCCTGTTTTCTCACACACAATTCAACATAATGAAGCCCTCATGCTTTGAAATTAAAAGCTAGTTTGTCATTTTCTAATTATGAAAACCAGATGTACGGTCAGTTTATTTTACTCATTTCTTTCTGATCTTCACCTGTTTCTGAAAAGATGAATTAGAACCCCTACAGTGTGGAAACAGGCCCTTTGACCCAACAAGTCCACACCGACCTTTGGTGCATCCTACCCAGACCCATCCCCCTTTTACCCACCTAATATACAGACCCCTGAACACTATGGGAAACTTAGCTTAGCCAATCCACCTAACCTGCACATCTTTGGACTGAAGAAGAAGAGTTTTGAGTCCATGATCTTGTGAGTGAAAATCTTTCAGAAAATAAGCTTCTGTTTCCATTGGTGCATGATTGTGGGGATCCTCACAAGTTTTCTGGATCCTCAGAGCAGTTTGTTTTGAGTGATAATTAGAGTAGGATGATTTTGCCATCAAATAAAGGCTTGTCCGTCAAACTGATATCCACATTCCACACCTGAGACCTGCTATCTCCCAGAGGGACCTCGCTACTTTAATGTAATGGGTTTCATAAGATCAAAAAATGTGCAATCTCTCCTTTTGCCTTCTCAATATTTAAAGGAAATTCATGAGCAAAATGCTTTGATTCATTTCTGTGATGTAGTGAGATGTTACACAAATATGAGTCTTTCTTGTTTCTCGTCACAATCTCCTCAACCAAATGTATCATTGAGTAAATATCCATGTATATCATCTGTAATGAAAGCTTGTTCATAAAGAACATCTTTCTGATTCCACCACACATGGAGGAAATCTCATGTTACAAATACAGGTGTGGCATCAGTGACATTGGGGCCAGGCTTCCAGCTTTTACATTTGCTGCACACAATCTGGATTAAGACTGCTGTGGATGTTATGATGTGCCATGTGCCCCTTTATCACAGCCCCTTAGTTGGCAGCATAGTGGCTCAGTGGTTAGCATGCTGCCACACAGCGCCAGGGACGAGGGTTTGATTCCAACCTTGGGCGACTATCTCTGTGAAGTTTGCATGTTTTCCCTGTGTCCAAGTGAATTTCTACCGGGTAGTCCAGTTTCCTCCCAGAGTCCAAAGATGTCCAGGCTAGGTAGATTGGCCATGCTAAATTGTCCAAAGCATCTACAGAGGTGCAGTCTAGATGGATTAGCCATGGTAAACATGGGGTATGGGGACAGGGTAGGGGGCTAGGTCTGAGTGTGATGCTCTCCAGAAGCTTGGTACGAAGTCAATGGGCTTGATGGCCACTTCCTCCACAGTCATGTTCTCGGTTCTGGGTAATTCTAGGACCCTGCAGACTCACTCAAATGTTGTCCAGTTCAGCTTATCTCTAGAACTCTGTGGACTCCTTGACCAGTGTATGCAAAACTGATTTACCCAGAAATCTTTGCGTGTATCATGGAAAGGACTGCGCAGCATGAGGCAACTGTCAGTCAGGCAGGTCACAACACTAGTCAAAGACAACAAAGGCAAGAATTAAACCTTACAAGTATAACAACTCTACTTCATTGAGTAATTTTTAATATTTATAATTTGTAACATTTGCTTTTTTTTCTTTATTCATTCATTGGATGGCGGTGTTGCTGGCTAGGCAGCATTTATTGCCCATCCCTAATTGCCCAGAGGGCACTTCAGAGTCAACCACATTGCTGTGGGTCTGGAGTCACGTGTAGGCCAGACCAGGTAAGGATGGCAGTTCCCTTCCTGAAAGAACATTAGTGAACCAGGTGGGTTTTTTCCTGACAATTGACAATGGATTCATGGTCACCATTAGATTCTTAATTCCAGGTTTTTAAAATTGAATTCAAATTCCACCGTCTGCTGTCGTGGGATTCAAATCTGGGTCTCCAGAAAATTATCCAGATCTCCGGATTAATAGTCCAGCGATGGTACCACAAAGCTATTGCCTCCCCTACTTAATAACGTAATGATGTTTTACTTGTAGCCACCTAATTTTTTGGAAACTTGAATATTCCTGAGGTACTCATTGCATTTGTCAGTTCATTGAATTCTTTGGTCTGCTCCTCCCTCTTTCCAACCCTCCCTCCCCCTGCCCTCCATTCAGAAGTCTAATAAAAATGTTCTTCAAAAGCTGTTCTAGAATCTATTTATACCTGTGTTTAAGCCTTTGCCTGATGGAAAAGGTAGAAAGAGGTTATAACCAGGGTAAGAGAGGTCTTTGATGATGTTGGCTGCCTTTCCAAGGCAGTGAGAAGCGTAGATGGAGTCAGCGGATGGAAGGTTGGCTAGCATGATGGACTGGGCTATGTTCACAACTCACTGTAGCTTCTTAACGATCCTGATCAGAGCAGTTACCGTAATTAGTTTTGTCACCTTGAAATGTTGTTAATGGTTTTTGATGGCTTGCGAACAGTGAAACCTTTGTGTTTGCTTTGGGTCCTAAATGTCTGGGTTCGGTGCAGAATATGCAGCTGGCCTTTTGTTTCATTGAGTCATGCCTGCCCCTTGTATCACCCCATTGGTGGCCTGTTTGTCAGGAACTATTGAACTGTCCTTTTGCGCTTGTTAATGTGCCTCTGGTGCCTCTGTCATTTTTAGTTGACTGGGCTTGAAATTTGCAGGGGCCTGAAAGAATCGTCACTGTATGTTTGTATGTCTTAGACTGAGATATTCCTAGTATATCTTGCTTTTTGATCAGTTTCTACGCCTATTTGTTTCAGTTGCTGTGCTTGAATTTCTGGCTTTGTTATTGTTGTATCTGATTCCTTTTTAATGATTTTATTTTACTTCAGCATCATAGTAGGGATTCTATGAGATCACTTTTATCTCTAACAGGTGACAGGTTCCTTCAGTTCATTATTCGGGATTCTATGGTCAATCTTATGTCATACAGGAGAGTTGACAACCAGGAGAAAATTTGTTAGACTGGTGAAGCCATCGACCTGTTGTGAGGATCACCGCTGACATTAACAGTAAAAAAAAGTGTATTATTTCAGAAGCATACCATCACCAGGCATGAAATATGTATCACATAACCCCAGCTTCAGTGGCAGAAGCTTCTCTTCAACCTGTGTGATGTTCTCTCCATTTCACTCTCCAATGATCCAATCTGATAGAAAGTGGAAAGTAAAATTGGTTAAGTATGTTTGCTATGACACAACTGATGAGCCAATGAAATTGCATCTCTGGAAATTTTGGTCAATGCCTGAATAATATACAATTAGGCACCTGGCCCTGTCAAATGGCGAGTAGCAGGAACTCCAACAGCTCCTGAAAGAAGGCAATGAATCTGCGATAACACAGTGTAGAGCTGGATGAACACTTTGTTATCTCAGATTCTCCAGCATCTGCAGTTCCTTCTATCTCTGAAGCAATGAATATGATGTTTTGTTATCAGATCGAGAGTTTCTGGTGAAGTAGAGAGAGATGGTCCAGTGAAATGATTTACGTGATGACATGATCCCACATCACCTCACTGGTATGGCAGATACGACAGTTAAAGAGAACTGCTAATTTTACTGGTAGCTGTGCATATCATAAACTTGTCAGGTGCTGATTCATAAGAAAGTATCAGATTTGCAGAACTTCACAAAACTTATTAATAAATGCTAACGAGGACACATTGCTCTATAAAAAGAAGTGGAAACACACCTTCCCTAGGACACTTGTCATTTCTAGATTACTTATCGCTAAACAATAATTGTCATCTAAAGACTCAGCAAAGTGACCAAGGTGAACAGTCACATTGAGCAGAATTAGTATGAGAATTATTAAAGGCTAAGGTGAACAATGTAGTATCTTATTTCGATGGGAGCTGTTAGGGTTAGATTCTATATTATTGTTTTGCTTTGTTTTGTTAATAATAAATGCCAGATATAATTGGCTGTTATGAAGTTCACAGTCACATCACTGGACCCATCTTCATTTACAAGCAGCTTCTGAGACATCACCATGCCAACACATCCCCCTGATTTTTTAAATGTGAGTCATCTGTTAACAACCTGTCACAGCATCGACTCTTCAAATGTATGTAAATATAATCTTGTACAAGGAACAAATGTTTGTTTGCTGGACAGAATCAAACTCCAATGTTTGCTTCTTTCTTCATATGTTACTGCACAGAACCAAGCTGCTTTGAGACTGAGTGTATATAAAGATTTTTATGAGGAAAGTATATTTTTGAAATTAAAAAAGAAACTCCTCAATTTCAGTGTCTGGTTTTATTGAATGATAACTGATAGAGCGTAGAGATTAGAGTTTGTTTTTACACAATGTTGTGAAGCCATCTTTTAAAGGAGTACTCCATGGTGGGCGATTTGGGATTGTTTGTGCCTAACCTTTATGCTATTGAGAGCAGGAATATTGTCCCCTTTTGCTTAATCCGAATCTCAGTTTGGAAGTCCTGCAATATTTAATGTTCTGTGGGTGTTGAAGTGTGATAAGTGAACAACCTGATGACAGACAGTAATTTATCAGCTAACCATTAGCTTAATTTCGAATTGCAATTCAGGGTGTGGATTGGTATTCGGCTGGTTCAAACTACTCCTGAAATATTCCAACCTCTATGTTCACAGTTGCTGAGGGAAATTTGCTGCTCTACCTGTCACTTACACTACAGTCCACACAAGGTACCATCTTGAGAAGGACATTCACTGAATTGATACCATCTTGATATTATGCAGTCTAACAGTGCAGGTCTAGTGAAATTGCATATCACTTGTACAATGGGACAGGAAATATTGTTTCAGAAATGACCTGAGTACTAACCATCTAGATAAGTGTGTTTGATAATCTTCTGCTATTTGCAGAGTGGAGGTAGTGTGAAATCTTTTGTTTTGGAAAAGCTAGGCTGAGTACCTGGTGTCCTGTTGGACCCCGTCCATCTTTAATCTCAACATACAAGAACATCGAGAGCACAAACAACTGGTGATCTGGAGAGGGAATGGTGCTCCCATCTACCCATATTCTGCCTCACCTTGACAATACACTTCTCCCAAATTTTGGCCCCTCCAAACCATGTACTCCACACCTTCAGATAATACACTGTCCTGACACTAAGGGGTATAAAGGATCAGTTGGCCCAGTTCCCAAAAAATATGGCCTCCATTTACCTTGGCACCTGAGGCAAGATTGAACTGGTTGCAAATTCTCAAATGCACTGACAGCAGATCTGAGCAGAAAATGGTGGCATTGGCCATATATAGGGAGGTCTTCACCTGCTGGCCACTGCTGCCTGGAATAGTTACCCCTCTCAAACTTGTATCTTTCTGATAGATTCTGCAAGACGCTGTATATGAGCCAGGAAAGAGTAGGCAATCCTGCCTGATTCCAGATCTTCAGTCCAACTTGCCCATGTTGATCAGATATCCCAATCTGACCTAATTCCATTTGCCAGCGTTTGGCCCATATCTCTCTAAACCATTCCTATTCATATACCTGTTCAGAGCCTTTCAAATGTTGTAACTGCACCTGCCTCCCACAATTCCTCTGGCAGCTTGTTCCATACATACACCACTGTCTACATGAAAAAGTGGTCCTCAAGTCCCTTTTAGATATTTCCCCTCTCACTTTAAACCTATGTCCTCTAGTTTTCTACTCCCCTACCCTAAAGAAAGATCTTGTCAACACACCCTATCCATGCCCCTCATGATTTGATAAACCTCTGTAAGGTTACCTTTCATTCTCCGACGCTCCAGAGAAAATAACCGCACCCGATCCAGCCTCTCCCTGTAGCTCAAACTCTCCAACCCCAGCAACATCCTTGGAAACCTTTTCTAAACCATTTCATGTTTCACAATATCTTTCCTATAGCAGGGAGACCAGATTGCATGCAGTTTTCAAAAAGTGGCCTAACCAATGTCCTGTACAACCTCAATATGACATCCCACCTTTACTTAATGCACTGACCAATGAAGACAAGCATGCCAAACACTTTCATCATCGCCCTGTCTACCTGCAACTCTACTTTCAAGGAACTATGCACCTTTGCTCAGAGGTGTCTTTGTTTGGTAACACACCCCAGGTGTTGTACAGTAGAAATCCTGCCCTGATATGCCCTGCCAAAATGCAGCACCTCACATTTATCTAAATTAAACTCCATCTGCCACTCCTCAGCCCATTGGCTCATCTGATCAAGGTCCCATTGTCCTCTAAGATAACCTTCTTCACTATTCATTACATCGCTTAAATAATTGTGTACAAATTTTTCTGTTTTACAACCCCAAGTTCAATTGTCAACTCAACTGCCTTTAAGAACAGACAGTGGTTATCTGAAAGCAGGAACTCAGAAGGGGAAGATTGAGGTCAGGGAAGGGAATTGGTGTGCATGTCTGATCATTTGACAAAAACGAGGTCGCAGTCACATCATCAATGGCTTCTTTATCTGCATAGCAGGATGGGGGTGAACTGGAGTCTGGGAAAGTGGCATTAGGTGAAAAAATGCTACCATCCTGAATATCGTCAATGATGTTGGAAGAGATGGACCCCATTGCAGTTACTACTTGAGGCTGAGAGCCATTTCTGGCATCAAGTCCAGACCCTTCTATGTCCTTGATCCTCTTAGCTCTGCTCTACTGGGTGCCACCTTGCAGAGAGAGGACAGAATACCACTGATTTTAATGCACTTCGTTTGAGTGATGTACCTGCCCCAGTTGAATAGCTGAAGGTATTTGGAGGCAGTGAGAGGAGAGTGAAGCAAATACAAAAATTTCTGGAGAGATTCAGCAGGTCTGTCAGCATCTGTGGGAGAAAGCAGAATTAGTGTTTCAAGTTCAGTGACGCTGCTCTAGAACACAGGAGAGGAGAGTGAGTCAGGCCATACTGCCAAGTGTTTGAGAGTGAGCTGGAATGCCTGGATGTGAAAGTCTCACACAGTCAGAGAGTCATACAGTCATGCAACATAGAAACAACCTCTTCAGTTGAACCAGTTCCTGCCAACCATAATCGCAAACTAAACCACTCCCACCTGCGTGCACTTGGCCCATATCCCTCCAAATGTTTCTTATTCTTTTACTAATCTAAATGTCTTTTAAACGTTGTAACTGTATCTGCATCCACCACCTCGTCTGGAAGTTCATTCCACATGCTAACCACTCTGTGTGTAAAGAAACATTGCCTCTCATGTCCTTTTCTAAATCTTTCTCCTCCAATCTTAAAAGTGCGCCTCATGGTCTTGAAATCCCCTGCCCTAGGGAGAAGACACCTGCCATTCACCTCATCTATACCCCTCATGATTTTATACGACTGGGAAAATGATAGAGATGTGATGTAGTGTGAGGGCATAGTGGGCAGGAGATGATGCTTTCAGTATGACTTTTGACTATGACTACCTTGACTATTCATGGGAAATCATTGACTTTCTTGTGGTACAGATCTTCAGTCCAACTTGCCCATGTTGATCAGATATCCCAATCTGACCTAGTTGGAGTTAGTGCTGATCTGTGTCAGTTGGGTTTCAGTTTAGTTGGGTATCAGGATTCAGCCAAATTCAGCCTGAGACAGTTGCCGAGGAGGAACAAATAGTCTGTGGCAATGACAGAAGGTGAAGATGATGATTTTTAACTTTACGTTGTTTAGTAGGAATGCTTGATGGTGACAAGGAGCGTGACAACACTGAAGTGGGAAAATAGACATGGGCAGCAGTAGAGAGGCAAGAGTGATCTCTGCCTTTTAGTTCATTGTGGAGTCTAATTTGGAGCTGGTGAACCGGGTCACAATTGTTATCTCTTCAGATAAGCCATGCTTTGACGAACTCTCTGGGTAGCCAGCGAAACAGCTGTCTGAATTTCCCCAGAGCTGATGCCTGGTGTTTGTTGTAGTAGGATAGGCAATGCGACTCATCCAGGGTTATTCACAGAGGAGTTCAAGCTGTTAATGGTCTTGTACGACATACTGAAAAGTGATTGAGCCTGGGGTATCACTTTCTGATGGTGCTGATGTTATTCTACGTTCTACTGCCCTCTACTCTTTGGCTTCCATGGGAATTAGATTTCCACTGCTTGTGATTTCCACATTTAATTTCAAGTACAGTGATGAAAAGACACTGCTACCTCTGTCTACAGAACCTCAGGTGCTAATTCCCTCTACTGCCATTAGCAGCAAAAAGAATCTAGACATTGGGCTTAGGCTGACAAGTTTCAAGTAACATTCACACCACACAAATACCAAGCAAAGACCACCTCCAATAAGAAACAATCTAACCATTGCCCTTTGAAATTCATTTGTCACCATCACTGAGTCCCCTTCTATCAACATCCTTGACCAGAAACTCAACTGGACTCGCCACATAAGCACAATGGCTACAAGACTAGGTCAGAGGCTAAGAATATTGCAGCAAGTAACTCACGTCCTGTCTCCCAAAACCTCCCCAAAACTTCACCATCTACAAAGCATAAATCAGGAGTGTGATGGAATACTCCCCATTTGCCTGGATGCCCTGCAGCTCCATTAACACTCAAGAAGCTTGACACCATCCAGGTCAAAGCATGCTACTTGATTGGCACCACATCCACAAGTATCCACTCCCTTCATCCCTGAAGCTCAGTAGCAGTAGTATGTGCTATCTACAAGATGCGTGCAGAAATTTACCCAAGATCCTTAGGCAGAGCCTTTCAAATCCACGGCCACTTCCATCTAGAAGGACAAGTGCAGCAGATGCATGGGAACGCCACCCCCTGCAAGTTCCCCTCCAATCCATTCACCATCCTGACTTGGAAATATTTCACCCTTACTTCACTGTGGTTGGGTCAAAGTCCTAGGATTTCCTCCTGTTGAAACTGCTCCTCTATTTGATAGACACAAAATGTTTGACCAACTGATTTAAAAAGACTGCTTCAGCATTTAAGTGAAACAATAGTGCCTTTGAGAAGAGGTTATTCTGAGGCAAAAGGGAGCATTATGTAAACAACAAGTTACAATGAAATATTTAGGATGGACAACTCAAAGATTTGTAACAAACATAGATGACTAAAAAGAAGAGATTAACAACGATTCACTCTCCCAGCCTGATCGTTAGCAACTCCTTTGTCTGTCCAACTGTCTTTCTCTCTTTTTGGGCTCTATCCTATCGTTTACTCCCTACCCCACTCACCTCCTTATTTTCTGCATATAAACTGACATTTTCCCAGCCACCATCAGTCCTGAGGAAGGGTCACTGGACCCAAAACATTAACTCTGTTTTCTCCTCCACAGATGCTGCCAGACCTGCTGAGCTTTTCTAGCAACTTTGTTTTTGTTCCTGATTTACAACATCAGCAGTTCTTTTGGTTTTTATTAGCTATTTTCAAGGTCCATTCGTGCATCATGTACAAGGGCTAATCTCTACTAAATGGTTCTCGAAACATACAATCGAGCTTCAGCCATATCTTCTAAAGATTAAGTTCCCTCCAGTGGCTAATAATGAATGAGAAACTGTGTGCTCTTTACATCGTTGCACAAATCGCACATGAGAACATTCGGAGGGCCATTGCTCGTCAAGGCAATCAACAAGAAATATATCCATAATCAGGTGCCTTACCATATTTAAAGAGACCACAGGACTGTCTTATAAAGTGCTTTTTCTGTGTCAAGTGTAATGTTGTAGATAGGTTACTAACAGTTTTGCCAAAAATGACTTCAATATTTAATAACCTTTCTTTTCCTGTTGCTAGATTTAGTCCCACCTAGGCAGCTACATCTAAGTGGGAGGAAGCCTGTGACTGCTTTGCCTTATATGACTATGTTGGGTGTCCTTTGGTGGTCTTGAGCCTTGACGGCTCTGGATTTTGGGGGTCTCCTGAACAGGTACAGGTGCAAAGTCCTTGGACAATCTCAATGGAGGCATTTGGGCCTCCAGCAGAGGGGAGGTGGTACAGCAGGACACTTCTGAAATGCCTAGAGATTGCAATCTTTGATTGCCTGGCTTCCTCTCCTTGTTGGTGCACAACAGCATCCCACTCACCCCTTGCGAGGTAGGCACCAGGAGTGAGGTCAGTGTCCCTCACGTTCTTGCCTAGTCAATGAATGGCTGCATCCATGGTCTGAGTGATGGAGAGAATGCCTTAGGCATATCCAGCAGATGCTTGACTATTCTGTTGGACCTATCTCTCAAAATCATGGAGAAACCACATACTGGTGTGGCTGAGCCACAACATTAGACAGAATTCTAGCTTGTACATGATCTCTAGCATCTCTGTTAGACATTCCCTGCTTGCCTACACATTGGCATCAACTCATTAGTGACTTAAGCCAGAGGATCATCATGTGTACTGGGCTCAGCAGGAACCTGTTCTCCAGCAGTCCTTGTGTAACAGAAAACCTGATTGGATGATCCTCCTGTATCGGTGGGTTTTGTCAGTGTGGTGCTAAAAAGGATGTGACCCAGAGCTAATTCTCCATCATTTGCTCACTTCTGTGAATGTCTCTAATCTGGTGGAAGCTGTGGAGAAAGGTGCATTTTCTGAGGCTTGCAAGAAAGAAAAGAAGTAAATCAGCAAAAAAGATGTGAAGAGATGTTATTGATGATGTTGTTGACATGCTCACTGAGCTGGCTTATTTTTGCTCAGAAGATTCATCACCATGCTAGGTGACATCATCAGTGAGGCTTCCAATGAAGCGATGTTGTACTACTCCGTTTGGGATTTATACTGTCAAGTCCATTATGGTGAGTTGTGTATTTCCGGTTTTGATCTATATGGGTTTGTACACAGGGTCCAATTCTATATGCTTGTTGACTGCATTATGGGTGGAGAACCATGTCTCTAGGAATTCCTGTGCGCGTCCATGTTTGGCTTGGGGTATTATGGTTACATTGTCCCAGTTAATCGGATGGCCTTCATTGTCCGAGTGTACTGGTACCGAGAGAAAGTTTGCCATGTCATTTTGCTGCCACCTGACGTTCATGAATTCTGATTGCTAGCTTCCTCCCTGTCTGTCTGATGTAATGTTTGTGGCAGTCGTTGCATGGTATTTTGTAAACTACATTGGTCCTGCATGTTGTAGGAATGGGGTCTTTAATCCTTGTGAGTGTTTGTCAAAGACCGGCTGTGGGCTTGTGTGCCACCATAATTCCCAATGGTCTTAGGAATCTCGTTGTCAGTTCTGATATCAGGCAGTGTGGCCACTGCAATAGGGTGTACTGCACCATCTTGGAGTTGTCTATTTAGGTACCTACAGATGAAGTTGAGGGGGCGTGTGTCCATAGCAAATCCATTCATCATTGTACCTAACAGTTAGGAATATCTTCCATAGACCAAAGCAGTGGCAAACCCCTGGAATCAATTGAGAAACAATCAATATTTGTAATTTCTGTATGGATGAGTAACCATGGGCTGAAAGACATCCCCCCAGATCCTGTGTGTGTCCTATTGCAGTGGAAGGTGAATGTTTTTGTCTCCATTGTCATCAGTCTAACAGACTGGCCAAAGATTTAGAAGGTTGATGAATAATGTTGAATACGAGAAGTTAGTGGTGGAAAGATAGAGAATGGCAGTGTCAGAAAAAGAAAAGTAATGATTTACTAGGATGGATTCATCTTAGAGGAGCTGGTGGACTAAAGTGGTTGGAATGCAATGTTCTATATTACCATTGTCCCTTATCCAGTGGCATTTCTAATGAGTCAAAAGTGTTGGCCATTGTGACCCTGTTTCACTGTCTCATCCTTCATGTAATGGGTTGCCTTTGTTTCAGAGGTTTGTAAATTAAAATTGTCTGAAATCATAGGCAGAAATTTCTATCATTATTACATCAAAGAAATCACAAATAATCGGTACTGCATTAATTGTTAATGATGTTACGTTTCATAATTTCCAGTTGTCATCATTCCACGAAATGGATTTTGGCCGTCAAATCACAAAAGTACTCATCAACTATAGCATTTAACCTCCTGCCAGTGAGTTCACTTTGAATGCAACTTCTCACTTCCCCTTGGATTCCATGGGTTCTGATTTTTCTGACCAGTCTATCATGTTGGGCCTTGTTAAAAACTTTGCCAAAATCCATGTACAATTAGATGTCTCTTCCCAAAGATGCTAAACCACATAATATTTTCACCGTTTCACTATTTAGCTGATTCTATTTTACAATATTTCTCCTTATCTGGAACATCCCCATTGGTCCCATTTTATGAGACTTGAATCTTAAATCTGGTCAGTTTGTTGTTCAATATCTAACTGTTGAGAAATGGATTAAAGGTCAGCGTTTCATGGGTGTGAAATCTTAATTGATATTAATAGCAGTTTCTATCATCTTGGGACCATTGAATTGTAGGTCAGCTGATTTGTGCACAGCATGCTCCCACAAACAGCAATTTCATAATAGACCTGACAACCTGTTTTTGTGATGTTCACTGAGGGATAAATGACCTCCCCAAGGTCTTGTAACATGACATCCCTACGCCTATATTTAAAGCTCTAACCAATGAATGCAATCATGCTAAAGCCTTCTTTACTACCCAGTCTACCTATGGCATCACTTTCAAGGAACTATGTACCTGCATCTTTCTCTCTGTTTGATAACATTCATTAAGTTCTCCAATTAACTGATTAAATCTGTCCTGGACAAACACAGCAGGCCAAGCAGCATCTCAGGAGCACAAAAGCTGATGTTTCGGGCCTAGACCCTTCATCAGAGAGCAGATCAAAGGGTCTAGGCCCAAAACATCAGCTTTTGTGCTCTTAAGATGCTGCTTGGCCTGCTGTGTTCATCCAGCTCCACACTTTGTTATCTTGGATTCTCCAGCATCTGCAGATTCCATTATCACTAAATCTGTCCTGGTTTGTCTTTCCAAAATGCAACACTTTGCATTTATCTGAATTAAACTCCATCTGCCATTCCTTGGCCCATTAGCCCAATAGATCAAGATGCCATGCTACTCTTAGATAACCTTCCTCATTGTCTAGTATACCACCTATATTGGTGATATCTGCAAACTCAATAACTTGCTTGGTTTATTCTAATCCAAATTGTTTCTATCAATGATGAACAATACTGGAGCCAGCATCGATCCTTTGGCACACCACTGATCACAGGCCTCCTGTCTGAACCTCAAGCCTCTACCATCACCCTTAGTCTTCTACCATCAAGTCAATTTTGTAACTGTCCCTGGATCTGATGTGATCTAATGCCACTAACTAGCCTACCATACAGTACATTGTAAAGTCCATATAGATAGTGTCAACCGCATGCACATAACATCAATCAACATCACAAAAACAGGTTATTTAGTCAAGATGGACAAATTAATAGCACAAGTTGAAATAAATGATATGACAGCTATAATAAAGCTATGGTGAAACGGTGACCAATGCTGGGAGCTGAATGTTCAAGGGCATTTCACATTTTGGAAGGATGGGAAGGAAGGATTAGTTCTGTTAAATAAGAATAAGATTAATAAATAGTGAGAAATGGCCTTATCTGGAGGATAAAGATCTAGAATCAGTTTAACGTAGTAATAGCTCGTCACTGTTGGGAGTAACTCATAATCTCCCTAGGAGGACTTGCACTGTAGAAAGGAATTTAATTCTATAAATAATGGGAGCTTTAAGAAAGGTACTGCTGTAATTCTGGACAGTTTTAATCTTCATATGGATTGGATAAATCAAATTGGCAAAAGTAGCTTTGAGGTTTGATTCATGGTCAACTCAACACAGTTTCTTAGAACAGTACATTCTGGTATCAACCAAGGAACTGGTACAGTGAAATCTGCTAATGAGACAAGGTTAATTAATGATCACATAGTGAACTAGGCAAGGTGATTGCATAATGCTCCTATTCAAGAAAGATTGGGAGGTACAAAGCAGAAACTGGAAGCTAATTAAGACCATAAGACCATAAGACATTGGAGTGGAAGTAAGGCCATTCGGCCCATTGAGACCACTCTGCCATTTAAATCATTGCTGATAGGCATTTCAACTTCACTTCCCTGCAATCTCCCAGTAGCCCTTGATTCTTTGTGAGATCAAGAATTTAACGATCTCTGCCTTGAAGGCAATTAACGTCCCGGCCTCCACTGCACTCCATGGCAATGAATTCCACAGGCCCACCACTCTCTGGCTGAAGAAATATCTCCTCATTTCTGTTTTAAATTTACCCCGTCTAATTCTAACACTGTCCCCACGGGTCCTAATCTCCCCGCCTAAAGGAAACAACTTCCTAGCGTCCACCCCTTCTAAACCATACATTATCTTGTAAGTTTCTATTAGATCTCCCCTCAACCTTCTAAACGCTAATGAATACAATCCCAGGATCCTTAGCCGTTCATCATACGTTAAACCTACCATTCCAGGAATCATCCGTGTGAATCTCCGCTGGACACGCTCCAGGGCTAGTATGTCCTTCCTGAGGTGTGGGGCCCAAAATTTGACACAGTATTCTAAATGGGGCCTAACTAGAGCTTTATAAAGCCTCAGAAACACATCACTGCTTTTATATTCCAATCCTCTTGAGACAAACGATAACATTACATTCGCTTTCTTAATCACGGACTTTACCTGCAAGTTAACTTTTAGAGAATCCTGGACCAACACTCCCAGATTCCTTTGTATTTCTGCTTTACGAATTTTCTCACTGTATAGATAATAGTCCATAACTGTAATTGTTTTTATTAAATAACCTATTACTTGCCATTGGGTATGTGCTAGAATTCATTGCCAAGGAAGTAGTAGCAGGACATTTGGAAAATACAATCTAGTGGAATCAAAGTGGATTTAAGGAATGGAAATAGTGGTAGTTATGTTCTTTGTTGATATAACAATCAGGGTGGATGAAGGGAACCAGTAGGTGAAGTGTTTTTTGTTTTGGATAGTGTCACAGAAAAGATTATTTCACAAGATATACACTCATGATATAGAAAATGATACAGAAGTTTGGCTGATGTACATAATGAATGGTGATGATCTAAATGAATGGGTCATTTTTAGACTGGCAAACACTTAACTAATAGATTATTACAGGAATCAGTGTTAACGACATACAATTTATTAATGACAATGGATGAAGGGATCAAGTATATTGAAGCCAAATTTACTAATGTCACAGAAATGAGTAGGAAAGTAAATGTTAAGAGGGTCATAAAGCATCTACAAAGGGATACAGATAGGTTAAATGAGTGGTAAAAAGTTGATTGATGGATTATAAAATGGGAAATTATAATACTGTCCTCATCGGTGAAAGGAATATAAATGCAGCTGGAAAGAAACTAGACAGCTACAATTCTGGTTATTTGGTACTCCAGTGCATTGCTTTCTCATCTGGCCTCCATCTTGGTCAGCAGTCATCAATATCTCAGGACATGCTCCATGGGAGTGGCACAGTGGCTCAGTGGTTAGAGCTGCTGCCTCACAGTGCCAGGGATCGGGTTTGATCCCAGCCTTGGGTGACAGCCTGTGTGGAGTTTCCATGTTGTCCCTGTGGTTGCATGTGTTGCCACTCAAAGCTCTGTGTTTTTTCCACAGTTCAATGATGTAGATTAGGTGGATTGCCCATGCTAAATTGCCCATACTGTCCAGGGATGTGCAGGCTAGGTAGATTAACCATGGTAAATATGGGGTCACAGGGATAGGGTGGGCTGCTCATCATAGGATCTGTGGAGACTCAATGGCTTTAATAGCCCTCTAGGGATTCTGTGATTCTTCAGACAATGATCACATTCAACCCCGATCACATTCAACCCCCATCCACGGACATTGGCATTAGACACATACCAGCCTCAATGCACCCTCAAGGCACATCTCTGAGCTACAGGCAAGACCTGAAATTCAAAGCACCTATCACTGGAAGGCTGCTGCCAGCACACTTTGTGTTTGTGGAATGGCAGTCATGTCACAGATTGGACTAGGGTACAACTCAGGGCTCTCCACTTGCATTCTCTTCGAGGTCAATCATTTTACATTTGCTTGGATGCTCAGAGCTTCTCTGCACTGTCTTACCGTTTTGTCCCCTCAGCCAGAACTTAAAGACCCAATACGTTCATCTTTGTTTGCCTTTTAGTGCAGACACAAAGCCAGGTAGCTTGTCATAGTGGTCAGCAGGTATCAATAAAGGGGTTGATCATGTTGCTGTATGTCAGTGCCAAATCTCACCTTGTGCCAACAGTGGTGGGGTGGCACATTGGTTAGCACTGGTGCCTCAATACCAGGGACCCGGGTTCAATTCCAGCCTCAGGTGATTGGAGAGCGCATATTCTCCCCGTGTCTGCATGCATATCCCCTGCGCGCTCCAGTTTCCTCCCACAGTCCAAAGATCTGCAGGCTAGTTGGATTGGCCATGATAAATTGCTGAAAGTGTCCAGGGATGTGCAGGCTGACTGGTTTAGCCTAGGGAAAGGCAGTGTTACAGGGATAGGGTGAGTCTGGGTCGTATGCTCTTTGGTGGGTTGGTGTGGACTTGATGGCCCAAAATGGCCTGCTCCCATACTGTAGGGATTCTATGATATGTGGCAAACTAAGTGTGCTTCGAGCAAACAGCTATGTCTCAAGGTCTAAACCTCAGATAAGACAAACAAGCCACCCTTTAGTCACCATTCCAGCACAGTAAGTCAAGGACAACATCCGTCCAGGGTCTCGGACATAGAGTCATGGTCAGTCAGACATTGATGCATCCTCTGAGAGGTCCATGGCTTCTTCTTCACAGGTGGAGGAGGAGATATCTTGCACATTCATCCCCTTGTTGGTGGAGACAATGCAGATTCCACTGATACCTGCAGGAGTTCAGCTACGTTAAATATACATTCATGGTGGCAGTAATGGGAGAGGCATGAAGATATTAGCATCATCTTGTAGTCCTCACTCCCAAGGCCAGGGCCTTCTCCTCATAGGGGATGCACAGCCAAATGTTTGGCACTTCAGTAGTTCTCTTGGCTCTCCCTACCAAACTGAGAGAGATTTCTCCCAGAATAAGACAAAAGGAAGACTTGAGTGAGCTGGTGCAGGTGCAGGTAAAGTGATGAGTTGCCCCAAATAGATAATCAGGTATCTTAGAGGGCATGCAGGTTTCACGCTGATGAAAGATTAGGTGAGGGAGAGCAAGATATTGCCGGCAGGAGTGAGAGTGGTACATCATGAATCTAGGTGAGAGGTGTGTGAAGTAAAGAAAGAGTCAGAGTTAGGTAGAAAAGAGAGGATGGTGGTACTTCCCCTGACAGAGCAGATTACATTATTGACCTTCTTCATGCGTTGCTGAGTGCACCTCTAGACCACAGGACCAGCACTGACGTGGATGACACTATGGGGCCAGGCTAGCTGCGTCACCTCTGCCAGTCCCGAATAAAGAGGACAGCTCTCCTCTGCACCCTCCTCTCCACCAGGGCCTTGGGGACTCTGAGGCAAATGGAGTGCCAGTTCTTGTCTGTCTGCCATGCCTGGGGCAATACATAGAAACTGTACAGGCAGCTACAGAATGATAGTGTCTGAATTGGTGAACAACTGTGCTTAAATATGGTGCTAGCATCAGAGTGTCTCAGTAATGGTGAAGAATTCCATTTGTGGCAGGAAGGAAGATACCATAGAGGTACCATAGAGATATGGTATGGTGTGTAGAAAATGAGGTGAGTTTTGGAAAGTAGTGTGAGAAATCTTGCTATGTCTCATGGAAAGAAATGCACCATGATTGACACATAGCTGATTTCTGGTAAAATTCAGCCCAGTGTCTCTCATTTAAAGCCATTGGTCTTTATGACAGTAGCAAATCAATGTTTCAGTCTATCAGCTAATGTGTGGGTCGGGAGAGGAAGAGTAAGCACACTAAAGCCACAGAGAACAGGCAATGTGGAATGAATTTTTGGTCCTGACTCATATATACGTGGGCATACCTGTGAGAATGCATGGTGATTGATGGTTATATGTACATCCTGGATAGCATCACAGGTCAGTTGGAAATAGCCTCCAAGTTGAATAGTCGTCAATTTTCACAGCCAATTGACACAACCTTTCAAACCAACTTTGGAACTGTTAAGCCAACATTAAGTTCATGGAGATGAAAACTGACAACAAAATGGTCTAGCTGCTTCTGCTATTATTATCGCACCACACACTTAAATCTGCTTCCTTTCCTGGATCAACCAGGTCCTTGTTTCTATCAGTTCAGGTGTTGGATCATTCAGAGTTTCTATCTCACACATAATTCTTAGTTTTGCTTCAGAGCAGTAATGCACAATGCACTCTGTTAAAGAAAAGAGTCATCACTTGATTTGGTCCTCACATTGGGTTTTGCAACAAACTGCAAAGTAATAGTCAAAAATAAGGTAATCATTATCCGACTTTCAATGGCTTACATTCCAGAAATCGAACGATTAAAAAAAAAGTGAAGCAGGAAATTAAAAAGGGTCTACAAGAAAACAAGAGTTGGTAGAATCAAATGATTGATAATCAGGATCTGAGTGGATTGCAATGTTCTGATAATAATCCAAAATAAACAGTGTGTACCACATTTCTCAATACACACAGTTAATGGAATTAATCAGTGACATAATGATAGTTATAATTTGATTTTAGTGAACTTAACATGTCATAATGACAAACTTGTCTTGTCTCCATCTGTGTTCAAACCAAGAGACAGTATTTAGGAGACATCCTAGATCGAGTGTTGCAGAACCATTCAACAAATTGTCTCAACCGAGGCAATTCATCATTGCGGACCAGGTGAGTACAGAAATCGGGTAGTAATTGCAGCAGAGCATGAGATACAGGGCCAACAACCACAGGAAAGTGCAAAATGTCAGATTAGTAATCATAGAATCAAAGAATCCCTACAGTGTGAAAACAGGCCATTCAACCCATTGAGACTACACTGGCCCTCCGATGAGCATTCCACCGAGATCTATACCCCTTTCCTATCCCTGTAACCCTGCAGTTCCCATGGCAAATCTACCTAGCCTGCACATCCCTGGACATTGGGGCAATTTCACATGGCTCATCCACCTAACCTCAACATTTTTGGTCTATGGGAGGAAACTGGTACACCTGGAGGAAACCCACGCAGACACGGGGAGAATGCACAAATTTCACACAGTCACCCGAGGATGGAATCTAACCTGGGTCCCTCGGACTGTGAGGCTGCAATGCTAACCACTGGGCCACTGTAATGGCAAGAGATTGTGAGGTATTGAGACAGTAAACACAGGAGAATGTGAGATATGGGGCAGTTATCACAGGAGAGTGAGAGCAATCAGGGCAGTAAGCACAGGAAAATGTGAAGTGTCGGGACTATAATCATGGGTAATGATGGAAAACGAGATTCCTGAACACTGGTTTCCCCTCTCCTGTTTTGGCAGTAAACAGTCTGTGCGACTTGATATTGCAACACGTGTTTATCCAATAGCCGGGGCAAGAAAACCTGGGATTTACATTTCAAAAATGCATTGGTTCCACATGTTGTCACGCACTAACTGTTCTTTATGTAGGAAGAAGGATGGCTAGTTTCACTGTGCGAGCTGGACTCTGCATCTTAGCACTTGCTGCAGTTGTGGGAACAAACGCTTCGCCATCGTTAGACAGGTAACATTTGCTTTTTCGGAGTCAGGAGTGATCTTATTCTGAGACACACAACCACAGTTTGTGAAGATACTAAATATTCCTGTCCCAACCAGACTGTGCAGTCTTTATTATGTCATTAGCATTGTCCTCTGCTTTTTGCCTCAGCATTGCCTTTATTTCTCCTCCATAACCTTGCCCATTTTTCCCTTAAATTTATCTGTACCATTCAATTAAATATTCCTGGTTGTCACAGATTGCATCTTCTTACTGCTTGCTAGATTTAAAAAAAGTTTCCCCTGAATTACCTTTAGGATTTAATAACAACCATCTTCTATTATGGTCTTGAATTCCCATTCGTGTAGATGAGGGTGGTGATGCCTTTCTTCTGGATTTCAAAACGCTGCTAGAAGCATAGTTTGACCATGTGTCTAAATGGAAATCCAGCTCCCTCTACTGGATGAGCAAGATTTGCCAAAATTCATTTAACTCTGTCTGTGCTCCGCATTATCTTTGCAATTGATCCTCAACGCAGTTCGGAACCAGTCACAGAGTTAGAACACACGCATAAGAATTCCTAGTTTTACCTAATCAAAAGTATTTAAAGGCAAAGCTTTTGCATCTATAGTAACCACCAATCTAATTTATGTCTCTCTAAAGCTAATTGGTGATAATTGTGAGTGAGTTTTTTTTTAAACAGCAGAAGCTTGTGAAGATTCTAATGCTAGATGATTGTTACCCCGCTCTCCAAGAATTGTGCAAAACTGCTTGTTCTACAAGTTTCAACTTTGTCCTTATCTCAGTTGTTGGAGCTGTCCAGACTACACTCATTATCTGAAGGGTCTAGGCCCGAAACGTCAGCTTTTGTGCTCCTAAGATGCTGCTTGGCCTGCTGTGTTCATCCAGCTCCACACTTTGCTATCTCGGATTCACCAGCATCTGCAGTTCCCATTATCTCTGATTACACTGGTTTTGAGAATTTTAGTCAATATGTGGTAACAGGTACCATTATTGCAGCGTACACAATTAGCCCAGGTCATTCGCTACATCACCATCTAAGGGCAACTAGGGATGGACGATAAATGTAATAAGCACATCTGAAAAAGAAACAGAAGTTTGAAACAAACCAGGGTGTAGAACGGAAACATCCAATTCTTGGATGGTGCCAGATGCCAATCCCCCAATGGTGTGAGAAATTGGCTTCCACCTGTTTGATTGAATCAACAACAGATAGACATCCAGCAGAAGGGCTACTGGAGACAAATCTTCAAATATATTGGTCTCAAAATAGGGACTTTGGCAGACTCTTCATTGATGAACTCAGCAAACTGTGAATAAATGAAGCTGCTGACAATTCAAAAATTCACTGTCATCGCCCAGAGAAAGAGAGAGCCGTAGTTTAAGATTGGATGTCAGTGAGTAAGTAAGAGGTAAGTTGTTATGTCTTGACATTCTGTCGTTCAGCATGTGACCGAATGGGAAATGCCCAATTTTTGCAGACACTGGGTTCACCTCCAAATCCTCTGATTATCTATGAATACAAGGCAAGGTGGAATGCTGGTAGTTTTATTGCAAAGCATTCAACCTGTGGAAAGAAAGTGACTTAATTGTTGTTAATCCACAAATTGTGAACATACAGACTGATAATGATCGAAGATTCAGACTGACTGTTTTAATTGCCTTTTAGGATTATTTTATTGTTCTTTTGTTCTCCTCCTGTGCTCTGTGTCCAGTGTTAATGGAGTCTCTGAATTAGAAGCTACTGTCCAATTCCCAAATGAAGGAAAGCAAGTCTCTAGAAGGGAATTGCACAGTGGAATCACACTTTGCAGACACAACTTCTTGTGTACTTTTCTACATCCATTGGCTCATAGAGTGCATCTTCTCCATGAACCCATCAGACAAATTTCCTGGCAAACTGGCAGCTGGTAGATGGTATTGAAAGTGTTGGGTCTTTCATGAGGAACTAGAGTTTATGCACTTATGTTCAGATTCCAATTCTTAGGCTTTGTTGAATCTTGCCGTGCACAAATTTGCTGTTGTGCTTCGTACCTTACAACAACTACAACACTTTGTAGATTTACAGCAAATTTGTGCCACAGAAACAGGGCATTAGTCCCAACTAGGCTGTATCAGTGTTCATTCTCACGTGAACATTTCTGCATTTTTTATCTCACCCTATCAAAAGCGTCTTTTATTCTTTCTCCATCATAATCTTACGCAGTTTCCCCTCAGCATGTTGTTCGCCTTAATCACTCCCAATGGTCACAAGCTAAACTTTCTCACTGGTGTCTACATATACACATTTCAGCACAATAAATGTTAATGTGTATGATCTTATTGCCACTATAGAAACATGGTCACAATGAAGATTAAAGCTGGGAGCAGGCGTGTGTGACTTCTCAAAAGGACAGACAGGAAGGAAAGGGCGGTAGGGTTGCAAAATTAGTGCAGGATAGAATAAGTATGTTAGCAAGAAATAATATTTGTAGAGTCATACACGCGGAAACAGACCCACCGGGCTAATGCTTCAATGCTGACCAGAAATCCAAAATTAACCTGGTTCCATTTGCCAGCATTTGGCTCATATCCCATCAAGCATTTCCCATTCATGTACCCATCCAGGTGCCTTTTAAATGCTGTAATTGTACCAGCCTCCACCATTTCCTCTGGCAGCTCATTCTATACACACACCACCCTCTACATGAAAAAATTGCCCCTTAGGTTGCTTTTACATCTTGCCCATTTCACCTTATACCTATGCCCTCTAGTTTTAGACTCCCCAACACTGGGAAATAAAAGACTTGGCCAGTCACCCTATCTATGCCCCTTATGATTTTATAAATCTCTAAAAAGGTCACTCCCCAGCGTCTGACATTCCAGGGAAAATAGACCCAGTCTATTCAGTATAATAAAGTGTGAAGCTGGATGAACACAGCAGGCCAAGCAGCATCTCAGGAGGACAAAAGCTGACGTTTCGAGCCTAGACCCTTCATCAGAGAGGGGGATGGGGTGAGGGTTCTGGAATAAATAGGGAGAGAGAGGGAGGCGGACCGAAGATGGAGAGAAAAGAAGATAGGTGGGGAGGAGAGTATAGGTGGGGAGGTAGGGAGGGGATAGGTCAGTCCAGGGAAGACGGACAGGTCAAGGAGGTGGGATGAGGTTAGTAGGTAGGAAATGGAGGTGCGGCTTGGGGTGGGAGGAAGGGATGGGTGAGAGGAAGAACAGGTTAGGGAGGCAGAGACAGGCTGGACTGGTTTTGGGATGCAGTGGGCGGAGGGGAAGAGCTGGGCTGGTTGTGTGATGCAGTGGGGGGAGGGGACGAACTGGGCTGGTTTTGAGATGCCGTGGGGGAAGGGGAGATTTTGAAGCTGGTGAAGTCCACATTGATACCATTGGGCTGCAGGGTTCCAAGCGGAATATGAGTTGCTGTTCCTGCAACCTTCAGGTGGCATCATTGTGGCATTGCAGGAGGCCCATGATGGACATGTCATCTAAAGAATGGGAGGGGGAGTTGAAATGGTTCGCGACTGGGAGGTGCAGTTGTTTATTGCGAACTGAGCGGAGGTGTTCTGCAAAGCGGTCCCCAAGCCTCTGCTTGGTTTCCCCAATGTAGACGAAGCCACACCGGGTACAGTGGATACAGTATACCACAGCGGCAGATATGCAGGTGAACATCTGCTTAATGTGGAAAGTCACCTTGGGGCCTGGGATAGGGGTGAGGGGGGATGTGTGGGGGCAAGTGTAGCACTTCCTGCGGTTGCAGGGGAAGGTGCCGGGTGTGGTGGGGTTGGAGGGCAGTGTGGAGTGAACAAGGGAGTCACGGAGAGAGTGGTCTCTCTGGAAAGCAGACAAGGGTGGGGATGGAAAAATGCCTTGGGTGGTGGGGTCGGTTTGTAGATGCCGGAAGTGTGGGAGGATGATGCGTTGTATCCAGAAGCTAGTGGGGTGGTGCGTGAGAATGAGGGAGATCCTCTTTGGGTGGTTGTGGCGGGGGCGGGGTGTGAGGGATGTGTTGCAGGAAATGCAGGAGATGCGGTCAAGTGCTCTCTCGACCTCTGTGGGGGGAATGTTGCGGTCCTTGAAGAACTTGGACATCTGGAATGTGTGGGAGTGGAATGCCTCATCCTGGGAGCAGATGCGGCGGAGGTGGAGGAATTGGGAATAGGGGATGGAATTTTTGCAGGAAGGTGGGTGGGAGGAGGTGTATTCTAGGTAGCTGTGGGAGTCGGTGGGCTTGAAATGGACATCGGTTACAAGCTGTTTGCCTGAGATGGAGACTGAGAGGTCCAGGAAGGTGAGGGATGTGTTGGAGATGGCCCAGGTGAACTTGAGGTTGGGGTGAAGGTGTTGGTGAAGTGGATGAACTGTTCGAGCTCCTCTGGGGAGCAAGAGGCGGCGCTGATACAGTCATCAATGTAACGGAGGAGGATGTGGGGTTTGGGGCCTGTGTATGTGCGGAAGAAGGACTGTTCCCCGTAACCCTACAAAGAGGCAGGCATAGCTGGGGCCCATGCGGGTGCCCATGGCCACCCCCTTTGTCTGTAGGAAGTGGGAGGAATCGAAAGAGAAGTTGTTGAGGGTGAGGACGAGTTTGGCTAGGCGGTGAGGGTGTTGGTGGAGGGGGACTGGTTGGGCCTGCGGGACAGGAAGAAGCAGAGGGCCTTGAGGCCATCTGCATGCGGAATACAGGTGTATAGGGACAGGACGTCCATGGTGAAAATGATTTGTTGGGGGCCAGGGAATTGGAAGTTCTGGAGGAGGTGGAGGACGTGGGTGGTGTCACGGACGTACGTAGGGAGTTCCTGGACCAAAGGGGAGAAAATCCTCCAACCCTGGAAACATCCTTATAAACCTTTTCCGAATGATATCAAATTTCAGAACTTCTTTCCAATAACAGGGAGGCCTGAACCAAATGTTGTCTTCCAAAAGTGGCCTAACCAATGTCCTGTACACCCATAACATGACATCCCAACTCCTATCCTGAATGCACTGAGAAGTAAAGGCAAGCGTACCAAATGTCTTCTTCACTACCCTGTCTACCTATGACTCCAATTTCAAGGAACTATGAAACTGCACTCCAAGTTCTCTTTGTTTGGCAGCACTCCTAAGGACCTTACCATTAACTGCATAAGTCCTGCCCTGATATGCACTACCAAAATGTAGCACCTCACATTTATCTGGATTAAACTCCATCTGCTAGTTCTTGACCTGCTGGCCCATCTGATCAAGGTCCAGTTGAAATCTGAGGTAACCGTTTTCACTGTCTACCACACTACTAGGTGTCATCTGCAACCTTACTAACTGTACCTCTTATCTTCACATCGAAACCATTGGCATAAATGACAAACAACAGTGGACACAGCACTGATTCTTGAGGTACACTGCTGGTCACAGACTTGCATTCGAAAAGCAACTCTCCACCACCACCCTCTGTCTCACATCTTTGAGTCAATTTTGTATCCAAATGGCGAGTTCTCCTTGTATTCCATGTGACCTAACCTGTTGATCAGTCTACCCTGCAAAACTCTGTCGAATATCTTACTTCATCAATCCTCTTCGTCATTCCTTCAAGAAACTAAATCAAGTTAGAGAGATACAATTTCCCATACGCAAACTATATTGACTATCCCTAATCAGTCCTTACCTTTCCAAACGCATGTAAATCCTGTCACTCAGAATCCCTTCCAACAACTTGCCGACCACTGATGTTAGACTCACGAGTCTATAGTTCCCTGGCTCTTCCTTACCACTTTTCATAAATAATGGCACCACGCCTGCCAACCTCCATTCTTCTAGCACCTCACCCATCGCTATTAATGAGACAAATATCGCAGCAAGGGGTATAGCAATCACTTCCCCAGCTTCCCATAGAGTTCTAGGGTTTACCTGATCCAGTCCTGGGGATTTATCCAGCCCATCCCCCTCTGTAACATGGATACTTTTCAAGATTCCCCTCGTCTCTTCTTAACCTTTTTCTCTCCAAGGAGAACAATCTCAGCCTCTTTAATCTTCCAAGTAAACCTGTACTCTCTCTAATATGTTCAGATCCTTCCATTATGTGGCTCTCAGAACTTACATAATATTCAAGTCAAACAGGTGTCTTATACAATTTCCTCATTACCTCCTTGTTGTTGTGCTCCATGACCCATTAATAAATAATTCATAAATATTAATATGGTATACTAACTACTCTCCACCGTGTTGCCTGCTTTAGTGATCTGTGCACCAGATCCTATTGTTCCTGCACCTCATTTAGAATTTCATGCCTTATTTTATATTACGTGTTCATGTTCTTTCAATGAAAATATATCATCTCACATCTCTCTGCATTGAACTTCATCTGCCAACTATCAACCCACCCTATCATTTTGTCAATGTCCTTTTGAAGTTCTACACCTGTCCTCACAGTTTATAATGCTTCCAAGTTTTGTAACATCTGTAAACTTCGAAATTGTCCCCTGCACATCAACAGCTAGATCATTAATATATATCAGGAAAATCAAGAATACATATAACTACCCTAAACATTTCCATTACAAATCTTCCTCCAGCCTGAAAAATATCCATTGAGCACTACTTTCCATTTCTTATCACGAAGTCAATTTTGTATCCACCTTACTACTGACCCCTTTATTCCAAGAGATGTGGCTTTTCTCACGAATCTGTTGTTTGGCACTGTAGCAATGCCTTCCAGAAGTCCATGTAAAGCACATCAACAGCATTAACTCAATAATGCTTTGTGTTACCTCTTCAAAACACTCCAGCAATTTAATAGAACATTAAACGTCCATGCTGGTTCTCCCTAATCAACCCTTTTTCCATGTGGCTACTAACTCCATCCCAAGTAATTATTTCTGGATGCTTCCCCAAGACTGAATTTAAACTGTTCTCTAATTGCTTAGCTTTCCCTGACAAACATTTTTGATCAAAGGAAATGTTTTTCATTCTCTAGTCTTCTGGCTTCAGCCTTGAATCTAGGGAAGATTGAAAGATCCTGGCCACTGTCACTGCAGTTTCCTGCCTTCCTTCTTTCAGTATCCTTGGATGCATGCCTTCTGTTCCCAATGCCTTGTCAATTTGAAGTACCAACAGTCTATTCAATATCTCTTCCAAACAACTAGTTCAGTCATGCGGCCTGTATCTATGTGTAAATCCCTTGTTTATTCCCTAATTGGTCTACTTCTCCTTTTTACCATTATTTACCATTTAGAGCTTATTGAAGACTTTGGGATTTCCTTAATGTTAACTGCCAGACTTTTCTCATAATCCCTCTTTGCTTCTGTGTGTATTTTTTCACCTGTCTTCTTAACCTTCCATATTCCTCTTTGTTCTCAATTGTATTGTCTGCCTGAAACCTTTTGCAATCTTACCTTTTCTTCTTTATTTTAATTTCTATCCTCCAGGAAGCTCTAGATTTGTTTTTCCTATTGCGGTTTTGGGGAACTGTGCTTTGACTGTACCTGAATGACCGCCCCTGTAAGGTAGCTCGTTGCTTGGTTGCAAGTTTGACCATCAACCTTTTGTTCCAGTATACCCTGCCTAGTTCCATTCCATTTCCAAGAATCAGGCTTAGCACAACATCCTTTCTTGTTTTACTGTCCATATGCTGTTACAAAATTCTCCCATATACAATCTAAGAACACCTGCCCCTCATAACTCTTAAGCTACCAATATTCCACTTTCTATTTAAGTTATTAAACTCCTCCATTGTAATTATTATGTCTTGTTAGCGATTCCTTCGCAATATTGGTTGTCTACAGACTACAGAGGCAATGTAATTACACCCTTTTTGTACTTTAGCCCTCACCAAATTGATTCTACCTTGAAACCTCTGTAACGTCCTCTTTGTCTGGCGCTGCAATTCTCTCCCTAAACAATATCACTACTTCTCCTTTCCTTCCTTTTCTATATTAGATAAGAGTTAGAATCACTATTTTGAAAATACTTGCTTACTGAAATTTCAAACGCTTAACTGACTTTGTTCCCTAGGATTAGGTCTAGCACTGCCCTGTCTCTAACAGGACTATCTACTTATAGGCACAAAAACACACTCCTGGGTTCTCTTTAAATATTCAGCTAATCCTTTCAGACTAAGTTACAGATGACCTCATTTGAAGAGCATTCCTCATGATGGCAGGGATGGTTTCCTTTATCAATAATGCAATGGCCCCAGCTCTCCTACTTTCCCCCCGGCCCTGCATTGTGTCTGAAACTTCTATACCCTAGAACGTTGAGCTTCCAGTTCTGGCTTTCTTTCAAACATATCTCTGTGATCAACAATGTCATATTCTCACATGCTAATCAATACTGTAAGTTCATCCCTCTTACAAGTCAGGCTCCTTGTAATAAAACAGGTACAATTAAGCTGTCCAGTCTTCCCGTGTTCTTCACCACTGGGCTGTCTTAGCATTCATCTTATATCTGACTGAACCTTGCTCCTGACTTTACATCTCCTCTGTGACACATACTCCTGCTAAATTAGTATGAAACCTTCCCAACAGCACAAGCAAACTCCACACAGGGATATTGGACCCATTCCAGTTCAGGTGCAACCCATCCAGCTTGTATAGGTCTCACCTAACCCAGAAGCTGTCCCAATGAGCTCTCCCTTCTACGCCATCCGTTTGACCATGTGGTCATCTGAACAATCTTCCCATTCCTGCACTCCGAGCAAATTCAAGGTGGCAGTGGAGTAGCAAGATTGGGCCTTGGACTCGTCTGCTCCTTTCTGCTATCTTTCTTTTGTTCTTTTCTTCTTTGCTTATTTTCACTTTTGCTGTTTCTTTCTTCTTAGTTTACTTTTCTTTAAAGCCTGGAGAGTGGCGGGTGAAACAGGAGGTCTCTGGTTGCAGCTGGAGTGCCAGCGCAAGCCGGACATAGCTCCACCACACCTCCAGGCAAGCGAGGAACGCTTTGATCCAGGCAGCCCACATTCTGTTTCCCTCTCTCCCTTTCGCCTTTTACTTCTTTTTCTTTTCTTCACCTGCTTATTTTGCGGGGAGGCCTGTGTCAGTGGCGACTCCTGGAATGGTGGTGGTGCTTGATAGGTTGAGGGTGCCTCATCCATCATTATGTTGCGAAATTGAAATTCTACAAATGGATTCAACCTTCAGTGTTTCCAGTTTTAAAAAACACACAAGTTCCATCCATTCCACGTCAAACAGAATGGATTAATTAGTATTAATCAGCCACGGGTTAAAAGAGAAGGACATGGGACATAAACTCCAGCATGTAACTACATCATTTGTGTCCCTCTTCCCTGAAGGAAGGAAAAGCCCACACCTTTGTTAAATTTGCATTTCTTAAACCCCTCACACACAGGGAGTTGCACTTTTAATGTCCCTATCACTTGGATAGTTATAATGAGTCGATCTTATCATTGGGAATTAAAGATTCACTCATGTTTAAACAGTATTTGGACGTTCACTCCGACCAGAAAATAAAATTCCAGACATTGTAATGTCTAAAACGAAAATTTTACCCAAGTCCAAACTCAACACAGAGCCAATTCCAAAAGGTAAATCTTTTCCCAAACTTTACAAACCAAATTCTTGAATCGCTACTTTGCGGCTTTTGCTTGACACAACCACTGTGGTTTCTTAAAAGGATACTACATTAACCATTCATATCCTTCATTGATTAGGACACACCACCCTTTCAAGTCACCAGAAATTCCCAAAATGCAAACTAAAACTTTAAAGTATCCCCAGGTCTAGAGCTCCAGGGAACAAAAAGACACAAATTTTACAGGACGACATTCAGAAACTAACAAAGGGGCATTCAACCCAGACCACAAAGAGTTAACACTTCTGCAAGGTTCAGTGTACTTGCACAGAAACATGGATTCCAGTTTTCTCTTTTTCTCCAGTAATAACCTACCCCCAGCCTACTGGGGTCCTAATTATGCTAACCTATTAGCTATGGACTTGAATCCAGAGTCTGCTACATTCCACCCTGGAATACGGAAGGTCTCCGGAGTATTGGGTTACTTTTCCTTTCTCTTACACACTTTTCGAATCCCGTCCTCGTCGCCAAAAACATCTTGGATCACAGAGTGTTTCTAAGCGGTTCTTTTCGGATTCAGTTAAACATAGTTAAGAGAAGGCTCGACAACAACAATTTGCTTAAACACAAACATTTACTGAGTAATAATAAAAGACAAATAAGAAAGGAACATTTATTAAGTAAATAAAAATATTGAAAAAGAGAGGAAAGAAACAATGAGTCTCATGCCCTTCAGGCAGGCGGGAAGCCCTGAATTGATGGCTGGTTTGGAGACTGAGCTTGTTCCTGGCACTGTTCATGATTCTGGCCCGAGGCGAAGTCCCATGACTCAGTTTGAAACTCTCTCTCTCTTATACAGTATAACAAACAGCCGCTACAAGGAAAGCAGATACAGAAAACAAAACACAGCTACGGAAAAAACAAGTTGCAGGTGTTGCCTTTGGTTTGCAAAGGAATGTTAACAAGACTCATCCAAGGTTATGCAGCTTGTCGAGTATCATCAACAATTTTAACCATTCAACCCATCCTATACAATCAATCTTTTCATGCAGCTGCTGTATACTATCATTAATGCTTCCCTAATTTTCTAACCTAACTTCCTCCCATTAAACAAATTTACACATTGAACCCAATTCCGATTGTGCTCACTCAGCCTCTGGCTTACTTCATTTATTCTTTATCAGGTTTGAAGAATTTTATCAAACTATTAGTGACTGATACCATTTCCACAGTGCACCCAACTGTTCCAACTGACTTGCTACAGAACTGACTCAGGGCAACAAAGATGTACAAACGTGGTTAGAGTGAATAAACAAGGTCTCTCTCCCAGGGTAGGAGAGTGTGAAACTAGAGGGCATTGGGTTAAGGTGAGAGGGGAAAGATTTTTAAAAATCCTAAGGGATAACGTTTTAACATAGAGGGTGGTACGTGTATGGAGTGAGCTGCCAGAAGAAGTGATGGACTCGGGTACAATTACAACATTTAAAAGGCACCTAAATGTGTATATGAATAGGAAGGTGTAATGGGGTTTCTGTAGGCATAGTTTATCTAGACTTCCAGACGGCAATTGATAAAAGTGCAACACAAAAAGATAAATACACAAGGTAAGATAATATGGGGTCAGGAGTAACATAATACATTGGATAGAGGACTGACTAGACAACAGAAGGCAGATAGCTGGGATAAACAGGTTATTTTCTGGTTGGCAACATGTAACCAATGCAATGTGACAGCATTTGGTCCTCAGGCCCCAAATATTTACAGTCTATATTAATGACTTGGATGCAGGGAGAGAATGTACCAAAGCCAAATTTGCAGATGACACTGAAATCAATTGGATTTAGCCAGGATTTGGCAGATGGAATTTAATGTGGATGTGTGAGGTCATGTGTGTTGGTCAAATGAATCAAAAGACAACTCAGTATTGAAACGAAGAGAAACTTCTAAATGCTTTGGTGCAGAGAGATCCAGGTGTTCTCTTGCATGAGTTCAGAAAGCTAGTATACAGGTACAGCAAGTAAGAAAGGGGGAAAATAGAATTTTGGCATTTATTGCTAAAGGAATGGAGTATAGCAGTCGAGAGGTTTTCATGCAATTACACAAGGTATTGGTGACACTGCATCAGGAGAACGGTGTATGGTTTTTGGACTTCTTTCCTGAGGAAGAATGTAACTGCATTAGAGGCAGTTCAGAGAACATTTGCTTGATTGATTTCAGAGATGAAAGCCTTGTATTGAGGAAAGGCTAGCAGTTTAGAGCCATACTTGCTAGAGTTTGGAAGGATAAGAGGGGATCTAAGAAGCTAAAGGGAATTGACGAAATAGATGTAGAACAGATGTATCCTCTTGTAGGCCAATCTAGAAAGAGAGGTCATAGTTTTAGGCTGAGGGGTGGTGGATTGATAATAGAAATGAGAAGGAATTACTTTTATCAAAAGGTAGTGAACCTGTGGAATTCCCTACCCAAGAATGACGTGGATACTGAATACATTGAAGGAGGAGATAGATTTTGAATTACTAATGAATAAATGGTTATGGGGAACAGGCAAGAAAGTAGAGTTGAAGCCGAGCTGAGATCAGCCATGGTGGAATTAAATGGTCTAGCAGACTTGAGGGGCTGAATGGCCTACTCCTGATTCTTGTTCTTATGTTTTTAACTTTTTCATGGAATTTCTCAATTAAATCTTAATATTTAACTGAATTAAAAATAATATGCTTTTAAAATAAAATGCTTCCTTCATTTTCAGCAAAGCCATTTTCTCCCATTAAACAAATTTACACTTTGAACCCAATTCCAAAATGTACTCACTCAGGTCTCTATCTTACTTCAGTTACTACCTATCAACTTTGAAGAATTTTAGCAAAGTTTTAGTGACTGACATTTCCACAATGCACCCAACTACTCCAGCTCACTTGCTACAATACAGGTCTCAGGGCAACTAAGATGGACGAGCATGGAAAGGGTGAATGGACAGGTCTTTTTCCTAGTGTGGGCGATTTCAGAACTTGGTTTTAAAAGGTGAGAGGGGAAAGATTTGAAAAGGACCTGGGGGGTAACTTTTTCATGTGGAGTATGGTGCATGTATGGAATTAACGGCCAGAGGAGATGGTGGAGGTGGGTACAAATACAACATTCAAAAGGCATCTGGATGGGTACATGAATAGAAAAGCTTTAAATTGTTATGGGCCAAATGCTGGCAAATGGGGCTGGGTCAGACTGGGATTCTGATTGGTATGGACAAGTTGGAACAAATAGTCTGTTTCCGTGCAGTACATCTCAATGACTCTATAAACATATATTCAATGATGTAACAAAAGCTGGAAAGCCAGATGAGTGCAAAAATCTCCATTCAGATGCCGGATAGTGCTATCTCCCCAATCTGTTTCTTGAAGCTTGAGGAAAGTTATTTATTTTTATATTCATTCATGGGAAGAGGGCATAATTGGCCGGACCAGCAATTTTTGCCAGAAGGGAGTTACGAGTCAACCACATTGCTTGGGTCTTCAGTCACATGTAGGTCAGACCAGGTAAGAATAACAGATTTCCTTCCTTAAACGAAGTTAGTGAACCAGATGCATTCTTCCTGATAATTTGCAATTGTTTCATGGTCATCATTAGACTCTTAATTCCAGATTATTATTGAACGCAAATTCCACCACATGCCAAAGCTGGATTCGAACCCATGTCCTCAGAACGTTACCTGGGTCTCTGGATTAACAGTCTAGCGGTAATACCACTAGGCCATCACCTACCCAAACTTGACCTAATTAATTGAATTATCAACAACAGGTACAAATGCAGCAAAAGTGATATGCAGTGTTTTAATGCGTTGTCCCAGAAACAGGAAAAAGAGAAGTGACGTTGAATGGTTCCGCGCTCGAGTCCCAAAACTCGGACTACCTCCTGCTGCCAGAGAATTTCTAGCGGCTGTGCTGTCAACTATGAAAAAGTAAGCACCATTAGATGTAAGATTGTGCATTATTATGAGCGAGACGTTGATTGTTCTGTCTTGACATTCTATTGTTATGACTGTGACAGAATCAGAAAAGCCATTCACATCCAGGTTCTCTGATCATCTCAAGAAATAATGCAAGAATGAACAACTGGCAGCTTTGTTACAGGGGATTTAACCTATTGAAAAAAAATTATTTCATTAATAATAATCTATGAAAAGTGAAATAGAGTGAGAGTGAAAAATTTTGCTGTCCATTTTAATCACCTTGAAATATAATTTAAACCATGTCAGAGGAATGTTTGAGTTTTTGTTCTCCTGTGCTCTGTGTCTTCTCTCTGAATGTTGTTTACACCAAAGGATTGTAAAAGAATCGGGAAATTTGATAACAGGACAAACTGAAAGGCTTTGTATCTGAATGCATGTAGCATTTGGAATAATTTTTTGGGCTAACATTGAAAATTGAGGCAAATGACTGTGATTTGTTGACAATTACTGAGGCATGGCTACTGGGAAACCAGAATGGGAATTGAATATTCAAGGTACTCAGTTTCAGAAGCATAGGCAATAAGGACGAGAGTTGGTGTAGCTGCTTTAGTTAAGGAACAGATCAGTGCTGTAATGAGAAATGGTTTTGGATCAGGAAGTAAAATCTGTCCGGTTAGAAATTTGAAGTAGCAAAGCAAATGAAAGAGGTCCCTGGTGCGAGTAATCTACAGGTTCCCTAATATTAGTTCCACAGGTGGACACAGTATAAATTGGGAAATACTGGGGCTTGTAAGAACGTTCAACAATAATGATAGGTGATTTTTGTATGCATGCAGCCTGGATTAATGAAATTGTCAAGAGCAGCCTTGATGGAGAGTTCATAGACTGTATTAAAAATGATTACTTGGAGTGATACTTTGGGGAACCTACCACAGAGCAAACTATTTTCGATTTAACGGTATGCAATGAGATATATTAATTAATGATATCATCGTAAAGGATCCTCTTGGGAAGAGTGACCATAACTGGAATTCAATTTGAGGCTGAGAATCCTGAGTCGCACACTGATGTTCTGATGTAAAACAAAGGTAACATTATGTAAGTGTGAGGATAGAACTGACCCCAATGGTCTGGGTGGATAAACTAAAAGATAAGACAAATGTTGAACAGCACAGACATTTTAGGAGATATTCAACTCCTCCTAGCCAATATTTATTCCAGAGAAGAAGAAAATCTATAAAATGGGTTAAAAACATCCATGGCTAATCAAGAAAGTTAAAGATATTGTATGGGCAAAATCTTGAAAAGGTTAGTGGAAGGCTGGAAGATTGGGAAACTTGTAAAGACTAACAAAGGGTTATTAAAAAAGCAATAAAAAGTGACGAAGTTAATCACAAAAGTGCACTATTGGAAAATATGAAAATGAACAGATAAAGTAAATGATAAATGAGATAAGTGTACAAAAAGGAAGAGAGTAGCTAAACTGTACGATACTGGGGAGCTAATAGTGGGGATCATAGAATAGAAGAGATATAAATCAATATTGTGCTTCAGTTTTCATGGTGGAGAATGCTGAAAAAAAATCCAAACAGCCATCAGAAGGAAGAGAGCTAGGAAAAATGGGTCTTTTTCTGGCTGGCAAGATGTAACTAATGGGGCATCACAGGGTTTAGTCCTCAGGCTCCGACTATTTACAATCTATATTAATGACTAGGATGCAGTGTTAGAATAAGCTCTGAACAAATTTGCAGATGACTCCGAAATAGGTGGGAATTGGCCAAAGCTTGATGGATGGAGTTCAATGAGGATAAGTGTGAGATGATCTATGTTGATAAAAGAATCAAAAGTCAACTCGCTGTCTAAAAAGGGAGAAGCTTCAAAATGCTTCAGTGCACAGCGATCTGGCATGTGTTCAGAAAGTTAGTATTCAGGTACAGCAAGTACTAAGGAGGGAAAATGGAAGTTTGGTGTTTATTAATAAAGGAATGGAGTATAGAAGTAGAGAAGTGTTGTAATTATACAAGGCAATGGTGAAACTGTGCCTGGACCACTACATATAGTTTTTGGTCCCCTTTCCTGAGGAAGGATGTAATTGCATTGGAGGCAATTCAGAAAATAATTGCTCAAATAATTCCAGAGATGAAAGCTTCGTTTTGAGGAGAGATCGAGCAGATTAGACCTACACTTGCTAGTGTTTGGATGGATGAGAGGAGGTCTAAAGCCTGAGGGGTTTGACAAAGCTGACATAGAACAGATGCATCCTCTTGTAGGCCAATCTAAAAAGAGAAAGAAAGGTCATAGTTTTAGGCTGAGGGGTGGTGGATTGAAACTAGACATGAGGAGGAATGACTTCTCTCAAAGGGTTGTGAATCTGTGGAATTTATGATCCAAGAGTGCAGTGGATACTGAATACATTGAAGGAGGAGATAGATTTTTAATTAATAATGAATAAAAGCTTAAGGGGAGCAGGCAAGAAAGTGGATTTGAAGCTGAGATGAGATCAATCATGGTTGAATTAAATGGAGGAGCATCCTTGAGCAGATGAATGGTCTACTCCTGCTCCTAATCCTTACGTTTCTAACTTTTTGAGGGAGTTTGCCAATTAAATCCAAATATTTAACTGCATTGAAATAATGTGCTTTCAAAATAAGATGCTTTTGTCATTTTCAGCAAACCCATTTTCTCTCATTAAACAAATGTACACTTTGAACCCAACCCCAAGATGCACTCACTCAGCCTCTGACTTCATTTATTATAGCAAATGTTTGAATGAACGTCACCATTTGCACAATGCTCCTAACTATTCCAGCTGGCTTGCTACAATACGGTCTCAGGGCAACTAAGGATGGACTGGCATTGATAGGATGAACAGCCAAGGTTTTTTTCTCAGGGTAGGGGAGTCTAAAACTTGACAGTTTAAGGTGACAGGGTGAAGATCTAAAGAAAACCTGAGGGGTAACTTCTCACACAGAGGGTGCTGTATGTATGGAGTGAGCAGCCAGTGGATATACTGGATGTGAGTACAATTACAACATTTAGATGGCATCTGGATGAATATATAAATGGGAAGGATTTAGAGGATATGGGCCAAATGCTGACAAATGGGACTGGGTCAGATTGGGATGTCCAGATGGCATGGAGGCAGTGGACCAAAGGGTTTGTTTCCATGCTGTATAATTCCAAGACTTTGTAACTGTACATTCAATGATGAAATGAAAGTTAGAAATCCAAATGAGTGTAAAAAGCTCCACTCACATGCTGGATAGTGCTAACTCCTCCATCCATTCCCGGAAGTGTGAGAAAAATTATTTTCACCTAATTGACAGAATTATCAACAACAGGTACAAATGCAGCAAAAGTGACATGAAGTATTTTAATGTGTTGACCCAGTAACAGGAAAAAGAGAAGTGAGGTTGAATGGTTCCGCACTCGAATCCCAAAACTTGGACTATCTCGTGCTGCCAGAGACTTTCTACAGGCTGTGCTGTCAACTATGGACAAGGACACACCATTAAATATAAGATTGTATGTCATTGATAAGTGAGATGTTGATTGTTCTGTCTTGACATTCTTTGGTTACAACTGTGACAGAGTCAGTAATGCCCAACAGTCATTCATTTCCAGGTTCTCTGATCATCTCAGGAAACAGAGCAAGCAAAAAACAAACTGCAGCTTTGTTACAAGAGATTGAAAAGCATTTGATGTTGTCTACATGCACTTCAGTAAAGCCTTTGACAAGGTCCCTCATGGCAGACTGGTAATGCCTAAAGATGATGTCACATGTTATCAGGGATGAGCTGGCAGGATGGATAGAGAACTGGCTTAGTCATAGCAGACAGAGGATAGCAGTGGAAAGATGCTTTTCAGAATGGTGGGCTATGACTAATGGTGTACCACAGGGATCAGTGCTGGGAACTCTGTTGTTCATGGTCTACATAAATGAATTAGGGAGAACATAGCTGGCCTGCTTGGTACGTTTGTGGATGATACAAAGATTGGTGGAGTTGCACATAGTGAGGAGGATTTTCAGAGAATAGAGCAGCCTATACATCATTTAGAGGCATGTAAAGAAAAATGGCAGATGGAGTTTAATTCAGGAAATTATGAGGTGATGCATTTTTGAAGGTCAGCTACTATTGTAAATTATACAGTGACTGGCAGAACCCTTACGAGTATTGGTATGCAAAGGGATCTGGGTGTGCAGTTCCACAGATCACTGAAGGTGATAAGGTGGTAAAAAAGGCTCATAGCATGCTTGCCTTAACAGGAAAGGCATTGAGTATAAGGATAGACAAGTCATACTGCAGCGTTCCGGAACTTTAGTTACGCCACACTTGGAATATTGCATACAGTTCTGGTCATTGCACTACCAGATGGATTTGGACAATTTGGAGAGGGTACAAAAAAGGTTTACTAGGATGTTGCCTGGTACGGAGGATTTTAGCTATGAACAAAGGCTGCATAGACTGGGCTTGTTTCCACTGGAATGCATGAGGTTGAGGGCGATCTGATAGAAGTTTGTGAATGGATTGTGAATGACATGGATAGAGTGGAAAGTATGAGGCAGTACTCCAGAAGCACCTGGATGAGTACATGAGTCGAAGGAGAGTAGAGTGATATGGATTCTGTAAGTGAAGACAGTTTAATATTGAAGGGCAAAATGTATCAGCGCAGGTTTGAAGGGCCAAAAGGCCTGTACCTGTGTTGTATTGTTTGTTGTTCTTTGTTGTTTGTCAAAAGAAAGTGATTTTGTTAATATTAGCCTATAAGGTGTGAATACACAATCTTGCAGAGTGAAAAATCCCGCTGTCCATTTTAATCACCTTGAAATATTATTTAAACCATATCAGAGGAAGGTCACCATCTCCGCAGTACACCCAATTGTTTCAGCTCATTTGCTATCTTACAGACTAGGGCCAACTAGGAATGGGCAACAAATGCTTTAAGCACGTACTTGATAAAGAAATGATAGTGTGATAGTCAAGTGAACATAGAATGGAACTGATCCAACGAGATGTTGATTAGTGCTAGACCCTTCTGCCATTCCTTAACTGTAAGGATTTTTTTTTCCCCTTACCTGGTCATGAAGAATAGGTAGAAGTAGGAGAAAAGTGATACTAAAGGTTAAAAACAAACTCTCTTGGAAACAGAGAGAAGAGACACAGTGATGACCCTTCACAAGCGACCTCCCAAAAGCCCTAAAAATTGTATATGCCAGAAAGTTCATAAACAACATCATAGCATAAGATGAAGCATAAAAACCATTGTATGTAAGACTGAATGAATGAGATGTTGGGCGGTCTGTCTAGACACTCTAATAAAATGTAAAGGTAAAGTTGACATAGTCCTGGCAGACACTGAGCTGCTCTCTCAACAGAGAGAGATAATCAGTGGTGATTTAATTTGAGGGATGCCGCACTGCAAGTGAGGGACAGAGGTTGAAAAGAAACATCCTTCATGGTAGCCTCAGCCAGTACAGGAACAGAACCCATACTGCTGGCATTGCAAACCAAATGCCCAGCCAACAGAGTTAACTGCTTTGTTACAAAGGATTCACGCAGTTATAATAAAACAATTTTATTGTGAATTGTCCATAAACTGCAAACAGAGATTTACTCAGAGTGAAAGATCTTGCTGTCCAATTTAAATATTGTAATATTATATATTCATTTATTTATTATTGAAATATTATTTAAACCATGTCAGTGGAAATGTTTTGAGCTTATTGTTCTCCTCTGTTCAGTGTCATTTTCAACTGGGGACTCTGTGAGGATAAAAGATACTGTCTGATTCCTTATTGAAAATACAGAATGTTTTCTGGTAGGGCGTTCCACAGTAGAATTGAACTTTGCAGTCACAATGTTTTCGTGTATTTTATGACATCCATTGGCACACAAAGTACTCCTCTAACATAAACCGATTAAACCAATCCCTGGAAAAGCACAGCTGAAAATATGATGAAACATGTGTTGAGGATTTCACTGGGATCTAGTATCACTGCACTTATGTGCAAATTTTAATTCTTATGCAATTTTCAGAGAACCTGCTGTTTGAATAATAGCTCCTGTGCTTCCTGCATTATGCCAAATGCCACACTTCATAGCATTACAGCAAATGTGTAGAAACAAAGCATTAGTGTCATTGAGACTGTGCCAGGATTTATTAATACATCAGCATTTCATCACACTGTTTAATTTCACTCTATCAGCATTTCCTATCATTTCTTTCTCCCTCATAGTCTTATTCAGTTTCCCTTTAAATGCATCTGTACCATTCACCTTAACCACTCTCCGTGGCAGCAAGTTGCATTTTTTCACTCCTGAATTTGTCGCAAATTAAATAATGGCCAACTTTCAAAGTACTTTTCCTATTACTTGCTGAACTTGGAGGCTAGCTTTTTTTGTGTGATGCATGCGTGGCAGCACAGCGGCTCAGAGGTTAAAAATAGAATCATCCAAACTATTTACATGTTACACAATTTTAAAGATTTTGAAACGCACAGTAAAATGCAATCCCATTTCTTCCAACAGCACTAGAGATTATTTGTCTTACACATTACCTTTGGCTATTTCTTTGAATTCCTGGTTTTGTGAGTGTGACAACCTTTCCCCTGAAGATTTACACAGATTTTCTCAGATCCAATTAACCGTTTCAGTTTTTCACCAAACATTTCTGGTTTGGGGCTTTCAAACTAAATTTTTCCTCAAGTTTCAAAACCATCTATCTACATTGTACAGGAGAAACTGTTTTACACTTTAAATCCAACCAAACTGATACGACAGATTTTCATCAAGCTCCAGGTGCTTCCTCTAAGGCAAAACAAAAATGAGTCTGAATCCTTCTAAGTGAAAGCCTCATGCACATTTCTGGTTATAAAGTCATAGAGCCATACAGTATGGAAACAGATCCTTCAGTCCACCTCATCCACACTGACCAGACATGCCAATCTGATCTACTCCCATTTGCCAGCATTTGGCTCATATTCCTGAAACTCTTCCTATTCATTTACCTACCCATATGCCTTTTTAATGTTGTAATTATACCAGCCTGCACCACTTCCCTTGGCAGTTCATTCCATACTCACACCACCCTCAGTGTGAAAAAGTTACCCCAAAGGTCCTTCTTAAATCTTTCCCCTCTCACTTTAAACCTATGTCCTCCAGTTCTGGACCCCCCCATTCTAGGAATAAGACCTTGGCTGTTCACCCTATTCATGCCCATCATGATTTTATAAACCTCTGTAAAGTTACTCCTCAGTCTCTATTGCTCCAGGGTAAATCCCCAGCTTATTCAGCCTCATCCTTTAGCTCAGACCCTCCAATCCTTGTAAATCATTTTTGCTCCCTCTCAAGTTTAACAACATCCTTCTCATAGAAAGGTGACCAAAATTGTATGCAGTACTGCAAAAGTGGCCTCACCAATGTCCTGCACAGCCGCAACATGATGTCCCACTTCTATACGCAATGTCATGAGCAATGAAGGCAAGTGTGCCAAACGCCTCCTTCACCTCATCATTTACCCGCGACTCCACTTTCAAGGAAGTATGCACCTGCACCCTAGGCCTGTTTGTTCAGCAACACTCCCCATGGCCTTACCATTAACTGGATAAGCCCTGGTTTGTCTTACCAAAATGCAACATATCATATTTCTCTCAATTATCTTTCACTCCTCGGCCCATTGGCCCATCTGTTCAACGTCATTGTTGTGCCCTAGGATAATCTTCTTCACTATCCACTACACAACCTATTCTGGTGTCATCTGCAAATTCACTAACCGTACCTATATTCACATTCAAATCATTTATATAAATGACGAAAAGCGGCAAACCCAGCACTGATCCTTGGGGCTCACAACTTGTCGCAGGCCTCCAGCCCGAAACACCCCTCCACCACCATCCTATGTCTCCTACCTTCAAGCCAATTTTGTATCTAATTGGTTAGCTCCACCTGGGTCCTATGCAATCTAACCTTGCTAATCAGTCTACCATGCGAATTCTTGTTGCGTGCTTTGCTGAAGTCCATATAGATAACGTCTACCACTCTGGCTTCGTCAATCTTCTTTGTCACCTCTTGAAAAAACTCAATCAAGTTAGTGAGACATGATTTTCCAAACACAAAACCATGCTGACAATCCCTAATCAGTCCTTGACTCTCCAAACGCATGTAAACCCTGTCCCGCAGAATCTCGTCCAACAACTTACCCACCACTGACATAAGGCCCACTGGTCTATAGTTGCCTGGCTTTTCCTTACCGCCATTCTTAAACAATGACACCACTTTAGCCAATCTCCAGTCTTCCTGCACCTCACTCATGGCTGTCGATGATACAAATGTCTCAGCAAAGGCCCAGAAATCTCTTCACTGGCTTCGCACGAAGTTCTGGGAAACACCTGATCAGGTCCTGGGATTTATCTACCTTTATGCATTTTAAGATCTCCAGCACCTCCTCTTCGGTAATATGAACTTGTTTCAAGACATTAATGTTTATTCCCCAAGTTCACTGGCTTTCAAGTCCTTGTCGACAGTAAATACTGACACAATATATTTGTTTAGTATCTCACCCACCTCTTGTAGTTCCACACATGAACTACCACACTGATTTTTAAGGGGGTCTATTCTCTCCCTGGTTACTCCTTTGCCTTTAATGTATTTATAGAATCTCTTTGAATTCTTCTTAACTCTATTGGCTATCTCATGCCCTGTTTTAGCCCTTCTGATTTTCCTCTGAAGTATACTCCTACTGTCCTTATATACTACTAGGAATTCACTTGATCCCAGCTATCTATAACTGAAATATATCTCCTTGTACTTGCTCAGAACCTCAATTTGTCTGGTTATCCAGCATTCCCTATACCTACCAGCCTTGCCCTTCACACCAACAGGAACATACTGTCTTTGAACTCTCATTATCTCATTCTTGAAGGCCTCCCCCTTCCCAACTGTCCCTTTACCTGCGAATAGCCTTCCCCAATCAACTTTTGAAAGTTCCTGTCTAATACCATCAAAATTGACCTTGCTCCACCTTGGAACTTCAACTTTTTGATCAGTTCTTTCCCTTTTTAGAACTATTTTAAAACTAATAGAATTCAGATCACTTACCCCAAAGTGTTTCCCCACTGACACCTCCATCACTGACCCGACCTAATTTCCCAACAGAAGGTCAAGTATTGTTCCTTCTCTAGTAGGTACATTCACATTTTGAATAAGAACATTTTTCTTGATCACAGTTCACAAATTTCTCCCCGTACCAGCTCTGAACAGATTGACTGTGCCAGTCTATGTTTGGAAAGTTAAAATCTCCTACCATTACAACCCTATTTTTCTTACAGCTATCTGAGATAGCTTTACATATTTACTTCTCAATTTTCAGCTGACTACTGGAGGGCCTATAATACAATGCCAACAAGGCGATCATCCCTTTCTTATTTTTAAGTTCCACACATATAACTTCACTGGTCAATCTCGATTTGTTCATAAAACAAACCTTACTGCTGTCTTGGGAGTTGGTTAGCTCAGTTGGTTGGAGAGCCGGTTTGCAATGCAGAGTGATGCCAACAGTGTGGATTCCATTCCTGAGGTTGTAATGAAGGTCTATCCTTTTCATCCTCTCCTCTTACCTGAGGTGTGGTGACCCTCAGGCTAAAGCACCACCAATTGCTTCTTAATGAGACAGCAGCCCCATGGCCTGGTAAGACTATATTGAATTTGCTCCTCAGGATATCTATCTCGCTAAATTTTTTTTATGGAAGCATAAATATTTCCAAAATGCTGTACAAGTTAATTGTCATATAACTTTGTACACACTGACCAAAGCCTATATGCTACTAGTTAAAACTTCAAAAATCCGCAACCAACAATAAATGTCACATCTGTATAAATCTCGTATCTACGTCACTCACTTCACCAAACTCCCCACTCAGCACATTTTACCTCTTCCATGAGGGTAGAGAAGTTCAAAATTAGACAGCATATTTTTAAAGTGAGAGGAGAAAGATTTTAAAAGGACCTGAGGGGCAACAGTCGGTAGTTCATATATGGAATGAGCTGTCAGCGGAAAAGGAAAGGTTTTGAGGGATATCGGCCAAATGGGACTAGTTTCGTTTGGGAAATTTGATTGGCATGGACAGGTTGGACTGAAGAGTCTGTTTCCATGCTATGTGACGCTATAAACATTATGTAAAGCACCTCTTTCCACGTTGCACAGAATTGCCACTCTAAACCAAGTTCCCGAATATACTCACTGCACTCATTATCAACAATTTTAGAGATTCTTGGTAAGTGTTCAGTAACGTTCACCATACCTCTAGTGCACTCAACTATTCCAACTCACCCACTGCATCACAGTATAAGGACAACTAGCAATGGGCAATGAAAGTATTTGATTGATTGACTCATCAATAGCGGGTAGAAATACAACAAAACAGATAGTAGAGATTAATGTTTAAATGTGTTGTCTTGGAACAGAAACAGTAAAAAGAATACAATGCCCATCCAATCTGGCAGAGCCTTCAGAGAATCACCAATTGTGACCTTCATAAGGTGAGAAAAATTATTTTAAGTTTAGATATTGAATGAATGAAACATTGATTGGTCTGTCTTGACACACTCTCATTCAGAGTTTGACTAAATGGCAGTTGGCCACTTGGCAGACATCTCTCTTCATGTCCAAAACGCTGATTGTCTTAGGGCATATAACGTGGTGGAATAATTGGCAACATTGTTGAAAAAGATTCAACCTACCAAAAAGAAAGTGATTTTATTCATACTAATACATGCAGTGTGAACATGAAGACTCACTCATTGTGAAAATTCTTACTGTTCGTTGATATCACCTGAAATATTTTTTAAACCATGTCAGAGGAAATAGCTTATTGTTCCCCTATGTTCTGTGTCATCTTTGATGGGGGACTCTGTGAGAATAGAAGATACCGTCTGATGTCTCATTGAAGATACAGAACATTTTCTGATACAGTTTACTTTGCAGCCACAATGTTCTTGTGTATTTTACTGTATCCATTGGTACACAGGGTGCTCCTCTACCATAAATCTATTGAAGCAATTCTCTAGCAAACAGTGTTGGATATGAAAAAACCAAAAGAACTGCGGTTGCTGAAAACCAGGAAAAACAAACAAAGTCTCTGGAAAAGCTCAGCCGGTCTGGTCACTGGTCATTGGACCCGAAATGTTAACTCCATATCCTCCTTCGCAGATGCTGCCAGACCTGCTGAGCTTTTCCAGCAACTTTGTTTTTGTTCCTGGTTTACAGTGTTGGATATGTGGTGGGTACAGGATTGAGGATTTAACAAGGTTCCAGAATCCCTATACCATTGTGTAGATTCTAATTCTTACGCAGTTTCTAGAGAACCTGCAGTCTGAAAAATAGCTTCAGAGATAATGGGAACTGCAGATGCTGGAGATTCCAAGATAATAAAATGTGAGGCTGGATGAACACAGCAGGCCAAGCAGCATCTCAGGAGCACAAAAGCTGACGTTTCGGGCCTAGACCCTTCATCAGAGAGGGGGATGGGGGGAGGGAACTGGAATAAATAGGGAGAGAGGGGGAGGCGGACCGAAGATGGAGAGTAAAGAAGATAGGTGGAGAGAGTGTAGGTGGGGAGGTAGGGAGGGGATAGGTCAGTCCAGGGAAGACGGACAGGTCAAGGAGGTGGGATGAGGTTAGTAGGTAGCGGGGGGTGCGGCTTGGGGTGGTCTCTCCGTGACTCCCTTGTTCGCTCCACACTGCCCTCCAACCCCACCACACCCGGCACCTTCCCCTGCAACCGCAGGAAATGCTACACTTGTCCCCACACCTCCTCCCTCACCCCCATCCCAGGCCCCAAGATGACATTCCACATCAAGCAGAGGTTCACCTGCACATCTGCCAATGTGGTATACTGCATCCACTGTACCCGGTGCGGCTTCCTCTACATTGGGGAAACCAAGCGGAGGCTTGGGGACCGCTTTGCAGAACACCTCCGCTCAGTTCGCAAAAAACAACTGCACCTCCCAGTCGCAAACCATTTCCACTCCCCCTCCCATTCTCTTGATGACATGTCCATCATGGGCCTCCTGCACTGCCACAATGATGCCACCCGAAGGTTGCAGGAACAGCAACTCATATTCCGCCTGGGAACCCTGCAGCCATATGGTATCAATGTGGACTTCACCAGTTTCAAAATCTCCCCTTCCCCTACTGCATCCCTCAACCAGCCCAGTTCGTCCCCTCCCCCCACTGCACCACACAACCAGCCCAGCTCTTCCCCCCCACCCACTGCATCCCAAAACCAGTCCAACCTGTCTCTGCCTCCCTAACCGGTTCTTCCTCTCACCCATCCCTTCCTCCCACCCCAAGCCGCACCCCCCGCTACCTACTAACCTCATCCCACCTCCTTGACCTGTCCGTCTTCCCTGGACTGACCTATCCCCTCCCTACCTCCCCACCTACACTCTCTCCACCTATCTTCTTTACTCTCCATCTTCGGTCCGCCTCCCCCTCTCTCCCTATTTATTCCAGTTCCCTCCCCCCATCCCCCTCTCTGATGAAGGGTCTAGGCCCGAAACGTCAGCTTTTGTGCTCCTGAGATGCTGCTTGGCCTGCTGTGTTCATCCAGCCTCACATTTTATTGTCTGAAAAATAGCTCCTGTGTTTCCTGAGTTATGCCATATACCACACTTTGTAGAGTTACAGCAAATTTATAGCAGAGAAGAAAACACGTTAGTCATGACTAGACTGTATCAATATTCATTCTCTATTTCACATTTCTTGTCTTGCCTCATCAACATTACCTCTTACTTATTTCTCTCTCATAACTTTATTCAGTTTCCACTTCGACGTATCTGTATCATTCACTTTAACTGTTTCCAGTGATAACATGTTGCTCCTTCTTGCTGTTGCCTAGATTTTAAGGATTATCTTAACTTCATACCTGCTTCCCCTCCCCTCCCCCGCCTCCCCAACTCTAGCTCCTCCACAAGGGGAAACTAGGATTCTACATCAAGTTCACGAAACCCTTTTATAATCATAATAAACATTATCAGGTCCCTGCTCAGTGACATCTTCTCTGCAGGAAAGACCCTCCAAACTGTATAATCTTTCCTAATTTAGTATCATTCTTGTGAATTTTCTTTTCACTTCTCCAACATCTCTTACTCCTTTCTGTTCTCTGGAGATCAAAACTATTCATAATATTCCAAGCAGAGTTGATAAAGTTCACAAGTAATTCAATGCTATTGATGCATCTTGAGTTTTGGAAATTGGAGCTGCTCATGAGTACACTGTAACTACTTTGGTAACATTGCTAGATGTACTTCATAATTTCTAAATCATAGAGGATGCATAAATACCTCATGCCTTTGAGTTAGAAACTCTTTGAATCCAATGCAATGGCTATGAAAGAACCAGCTTCTTCTGTAGCCTAATTCACATATATTATATCTAAAATAGACCTTTTTGTGTTCTTTTTAACTATTATAAAGGTTAATCTTTAAAAATTGTTAATGTATTCCCGACAGACAGAGCTGTGAGCTCTCATCTAGCATATTTTGACCATTTTACCCGAAAAAATACTTCACTCAAAATTTGTAAGCAGAAACATTTTTTAAAAATTCAATATGTTCCCCTCCATTCAATTGTAACATTATTAATATTTGCACAATGCATTCCACATCAATTATGTAACACAAGGACAAAAGATTCAAATTAACAAAAATTAAAATACATACAAAGTTCTCCATACAACAGTTTCACTCTGAGTTTCCTCAGTGCATTTCTAATACTCTATATTGCTTGTGTGTGTGGCTCTCATCTTGAGGGTTTCTACAGTTCCCAGCTCTTCAGTGTTGTGTTATGTCTCACAGTTAGTGTAGAGCATGCCATTAAGTGACATGCCAGTGATATCATCACTGCCTCATGACATTTGACTTAATGATGTAAAGTCTCAAACCCCAACTTATCTGACACCAGTTGGTTGATGATAGGTCAGTAAAAGAGTGCTACTGTTTGCAACCAAATAGCTTAATATTAGCCTAGACATTGAAGTGTTTGTGATTGTCATATGTGTATTTTTTAAAATTCGTGAAAGAGATGAGGGCATCACTGGCTCGGCAGCATTTATTGCCCAACCCTAATTACCCAGAGGGCAGTTCACAGTCAACCACATTGCTGTGGGTCCGGAGTCACATGTAGGCCAGACCAGGTAAGGATGGCAATTTCCTTCACTAAATGACATTCATGAATCAGATGGGGTTTTTCCCCAATAATGATTCGCAGTCATCATTAGATTCATAATTTAAGATATTTTATTGAAATCAAAATTCCACCATCTGCCATGGTGGGATTTGAACCCAGTCCCCAGAGCATTATCTGGGTCAACAATCCAGTGATAATGCCACTTGGCCATTGCCTCCTCTGTTGTCTGCTAGGAGCTGTGATAATCACCTATTGAATCTTTCAGTACTATGATACCAATATCGAATTCTTCTGGGAGCGAGATAAGCATTCCTGTTTTGGTATTGTTGGCTAAAGTTCACTAGCTGGCAAGTCATGATGGCAGCACAGTGGTAAACAGCAGTTGCCACTTATAAAAGAAACCAAAGTTCTCAGGAGCAGATCCGCAGCATCCTCACTGAAGATCAGCAAGATGACAACCTTGAATTTCAAACCATTTAGAAAACGAACAACACTAATGTCTGTGAGTAAATAATTGAAGATCAAACAGTTAGGAGACTTCATAGATATGTGAAAGAATTGGGGATGCTATAATTCAGAAACAAAAACAGAAATCGCTAGAAAAACTCAACAGGTCTGGCAGCATTTATGGAGAGAAGTCAGAGTTAACATTTCAGGTTAAATGACCTTTCCTCAGAACTCAGCTCACAAACAAATCTTGCAACAAGATCTCTGAAAATCTTAAATAAAAACTGAAAGAACTGCGGATGCTGTAAATCAGGAATAAAAACAGAAGTTGCTGGAAAAGCTCAACCGGTCTGGCAGCATCTGTGAAGAAAATTCGATGCAACATCCACCCACCTACCTCGTCCCTCCCAAGGGCCCAAACATACGTTCCAAGTGAAGGAACACATTTCCCAGAATCTAGTCTACTGCATTCATTGATCACAATGTGGTGTCCTCTCGAGTGGGGAAATGAAGCATGGTCTGGGTGACCATTTCGCAGAATATTTATGTTCTGCTTACAGAAAAGACCCTGAGCCACCTGTTGCCTGCCATTTTAATACACCATCTTGTTCCCTGGCGAATATCTCTGTCTCTGGCTTGCAGCAGTGTTCAAATGTAGCTCAACGCGAGCTGGAGAAGCCCTGCAGCCTTCCAGACTCAATGCCGAGTTCAATAATTTTAGGGCCTAACTCTCCAATGTCCTAGCCCCCACCCCACACACCAGGCCTTGATGTCACACTGTCTGCCATTACACACTACTTATTATCAGTCACTAACAGCCCCCATTAACTATTTAATCTCCTAGCCAAATCGTTATCAACTCCTTCGCCTATCCAACTGCTCTTTTCTCCCCACCCCACCCACCTCCCTATTTTCTGCATATAACCTGACGTTTTCCCAGTCACCATCAGTTCTGAGGAAGGGTCACCGGATCCGAAATGTTAATTCTGTTTTCTCCTCCACAGATGTTGCCAGACCTGCTGAGCTTTTCCAGTAACTTTGTTTTTGTCTCTGAAAATCTTACTTGTTGTCAACAAAAAAGTGCTTTAAAAATCTTCGCGTCTAGAAGAACAGGAGGATCCACAAAAGATCTGGGAAGTACTCAAAGCCCAGCACAAAATAAGATTTAGCTTGCAAATTAACAGAATGCAACTCGTATCAAATCCCAAGAGTCTGTTCTAGTCCAGTGAAGTCAGCTCTCCACCAATTGGTTTTTCATGCTTTGGATTGGTGGCTAATATCATTTTTCACCATCGAACTTGAACTGATGATACAGTGATTAATGTCTCATAGATGTTCCCCCATTGATACTTGATCCATTTGGCCTCCTCGCTTTCATAAACTGGGACCAACAGCACTCAAATGGTCTCGCCACTTGGTACATATTATCAAATCAGTGGTCATTAAATGTTGAGCAACAAAACACGTTGAACTTGTGAATTTTCGTACAGCACAAACGGAGAAGGGATTACCATACCCAGTTGAACTTACATTTGAAAAGTAAGCACAAACAACCTTGCTCAGAAACCAATCATTAACCATTCTAAGGTGCAGAACATAGTGCTTGAGGAACAGCGGAGAATGTAAAAAGTTACATGAGCAACAGACAGTTAGAGAATTACCACTACCTCTGTGTGCCAGAAAGATGGTGTGAGTCAGAAATCCAGTCACAAATACCTGGATAGCAGCCAAGGTTTCTGAAATATGCAACCAGCCCATATTAGATTATTACTGATCATGATAAGTTTGTGATGAAGTTGAGTGACAGCAACCAGAGCAAGACAAACAAGTTGTCAACCAAGAGCAACAGAAGACAGGTAAGACAGGGTGAGTTGTTAAACCTTCATAGTATTAAATTGGATTTAAATTCTTCATGTTGTTAACATCATTTTTATCTGTTTGTATAATTATTGATTTGACATTATAGATTGAATGTTTATTATTACATTACAAACATTTAGCTCTTATGGGAGCAAACATAAGTATCGTCTTATCAGGTACAAGTACCTTGCTGGATGCATAAATCCAAAACATGAAGGTCAAATCAGGTGTATGGTGGCTGAATGGCCTCAGACAATGATCTCTCCCTGTTGTGCCTCTGCCACAGTCACTCTAAGCTTCAGGACAATCTTCAGCTTACAGTCCTGAACCTTGGAATATGCTGTCAGCAAGATTTGTTTGAAGATGAATCCACACATTTCAAGACCAGTACCATTTCAGGGAGACCAAGAGTATCTTTCCCTGAGTTAGTGGGTTACCTGGTAACTGCATTGGTGAATGTTTCTGTAAACAGCCCGTGGGGCACAGAGTTCATGTAGATCACACTTTGACCACCTTCCTGGGTGAAGTTACAGCTTTGTCTAATTGGGAAATAAGATATGCCAAAATTCATTTACCATGCTGGACTGCTTGTTTCAACGTGCTATATCCCTTTCATGCCTAAATCTATTAGTCATAACTTCTGCAACAAATGTCAATGATGTTTTCTTTATTAGGAAAGATTAAAAGCTAAGCATGTATTTCTATAGTAAACACAAGTCTCAGTTGTGTTGCTCTCAATCTTAATTGGTGCTGAGTGTGATTGAGGTTTTTGACAACAACAGGTGTTCGTGAAATCTCTAATACTTCTAGTATGTCCAGCATAAATCTGTACCTATTCTGTAAGTTCTAACTTTGTCCTTGTCACAGTTATCAGCTTTAGAGAATTTTATTAAATGTTCAGTAACAGTCACAATATCTGCAGCACACTCAACGCTTCCAGTTCACTCGCTACATCACAGTCTAAGGACAACTAGGGATGGGCGATAAATGCAAAATGCAGACATCTGATGAAGAAATGAAGGTTTAAAAGAAGGCTGAGTGTAGAAAGGAACTGATCCTTCCAGATATCGATAGTTCTAGAAGCTCCTGCCATTCCCCTAATTGTGAGGGACATTATTTTTCACCTCATTGACAAAGCCAACAATGACAGATAGAAATGCAGCCAAAGGGCTAGATAAACAAATATTAAATATATCGTCCTCATATCAAGGTCAATAGACAGATCAGTAGCACACTCTCTAGCAACTTCAATAAACTGTGAGAAAAACAACCCATCGCTGACTTATTACATTCACTCCAAATGCCTAGTGATAGCTGAGAACCAATACTGTAAGATAGGTGATAGACGAGGGACTGAGGCATTAACTAGTCTGTCCTGACACTCTGTGATACAGACTGTGACCAAATGAGAAATGCCCAATACGTTATATTCACCTTCAGGTTCTCGGGTAATCTCAGGACACAAGGGAAAATGGAATAGCTGTATAGGAAAAAATTCAACCTGTCAAAAGATGATTTTATTGATATTAATCCACAAAATCTGAACATTCCAATTTATAGAATAAAAAATCTTGCTGTCCATTTTAATCATCTTGAAATATTGTTCCAACTACGCCATCAGAAATATTTTGAGTTCATTGTTCTCTGGTGTTCTGTACAATATGTTACTGGGAACTCTGTAAGAACAGAAGCTTACCTCCAATGCCTTATTTAAGATACAGCAAGTTAGGATGGGATTACAGAATGGGATTGAACTTTGCTGTCACAATATTTTTGCATATTTTTCTGTATTTATTAGTACATGGAGTGCACATCTTCCAAAAACCCACTGAAACAATTCTCTGGCAAACTGGTAAATACGGTTTTGAGGATTTCACAGAGATCCAGAGTTTCTGAACTATTTGTAGATCCTAATCCTTATGAAGTTCTTGGAATCTTGCTCTGCACAAATTGGTTTTGTACATTACAGTAGGGACTGTACTTCAAAACTACTTATTGACTGTAAAAGCACTTTGGGCGTGTGACAGGTGCTATTGAAATGTAAGATATTTTTAATACGAGCGACCCCTGATACTGATATACCATCGGTGATAGAAATCATTCATCTGCCATTGATAAGTCCTATCATGTTCCCATTTCAGTCTTATTTCCCCTCTGGTGCAGTCTAATTTCCAATAACATTGAGTTTTGCTTCTGTTACACTCACATTCTGCACAAATATAGCTGAACTCCATCTGAACCAGATACAAAATAAATATTGACAATTTTTCCAACATAATTTCCTAATCAGTCAAACTATGAACTAATTATGTTCAACATTTTCAGAGATGAGAAGAATCCCGAAGCAGTCAATTTGGCAGAAACCGGAATGAGTATGGTTTGAACCAATTGGTCCCACAGATATTTGCTCAACAAAAGGTATAATTTCTAGACCACATACACTGAAATGAATATCTCTAAAACATTCTCTTCATAATGCATGTTGATGATGTTCCTTTATACGTTGAAGGAGAACGTTTGTGCTAGATTTTTAACTTAACATTTAGCAGTGATTCCGGAAGGCTGGATTCCAAACGTTCTCTATAACCTCCCAGGTGCCTCTATTTTTAAAGCCAAGGTCCCATATACTGTATGAACCCTTTTTCAACCTGCTCTCTATCTTCAACAACTTGTGCACATAAAGTTGGGGGCATAGGGGTCTTGTCACTGGACCAGTAATCCTGAGGCCTAGGTAAATGCTTTGGGGACATGGGTTCAAATCCCACCAATGGATGTAAACATGGTAGAAGTGGCCCTACCTCTGAGCTAGAAGCTCTGGAGTTAATTCCCATTTCAAATCTTGATGGCCATAGCAAGTCCTTTCATGTGTGATTGATCACGTTGATTATCAACTTGGAAATCCTTCCCATACATCTGTGAGAAGTTGTAAGAATGCAGTGTTCCCTTATTTGACTGGTGTGGTGTGGATTGGTGCTCCTCAGGCTAGATACTTTCTCAGAAAACCAGTAATGGAAACAGAAAAGGGCATGTGTACTTTGTTGTTCATATGCGTCACGTAGACACAGGAGAAAATAGAAGAAGAAACACAAGTGTCAAAATCCATTACAAAAAACTCACTTTGCACCTGCACCCACTTTAGCATTGGATTCTTTAACTTGTACTGCCTCTACTCATTCTTGCCACCAAAATGTATCTCTTCACACTTCTGTGCATTAAATTTTATCTTCCACCTCCCTGTCCATGTCTTCTGGAGGTCTAACATTTTCTTTTTTACAGTTCACCATTCCAATTTTATGTCATATATTGAAATTCTATCCTACACACCCACATCAAAGTCATTAATTTATATGTCGAGAAATACAGGGGTCCTAACACTGACCCCTAGGGAACCGAGGTTTGTGGCCCACTCCAGACAATGTAGGTGCGTGCCCACTCTGAATACTAGATCGATGCCTAACAGAGAAATTGGTGTTTAATGAGAGCAGAGCATTGGATAGGGTGGATCTGAACTTATCCTTTGTTTTAACCACCAACGGCAAGATATCCCAAAGATTAAAAACTGGGAGGGAGTCAATGGTTTCATTTCCTCTACCCTAGCTGGTGGCTCAATGATTTGTGCATCCCTCAGGGCAGAAGCTCATGACTGCATTCTGAGATTGTTGTTAGAATGTGTTTTGTTCATTCATGTTATTGAGACCTTAACTCTAAAATATCCTCTCAATTTCGACAGTGAAAACAGAATTGAGAGGAGTGGACTATCTGACTAGCAAATATCTGTGCCCTGTTTTCAACAGATGCTTGGAGATGGGAGCTAGATACTGTCTCATTCAACTGTCAAAGAAATAGTTGAGGCTAATCTTTGCTGCACCTTGTCTGGTGTTTTTTTTTCCTCTACTTCATGACCAACCACTTATTCTTTGTAATTTTCTGAATGGGAATGTAGATCATGTGTGATTTTAATTTTATACTTGGTTTACATTCATTTTTAAACGGGATGCCTCTGTATTTCAATACGTTTTTCCTGCTACTGAAAAATGGAATAAATATGAAATGATTCCTTGCTGCATTTCTGATTTATATCAAAACTGAATGAAGAACATTATCAAACTAAATGTAGACACTGAGCAAAATGAGACAACATTAGATCCAGTGACCAAACACTTGTTTTAAGAGAGATAATGGGAACTGCAGCTGCTGGAGAATCCAAGATAACAAAGTGTGGAGCTGGATGAACACAGCAGGCCAAACAGCATCTCAGGAGCACAAAAGATGATGATTCGGGCCTGGACCCTTCATCAGAGAGGGGGATGGGGAGAGGGTTCTGGAATAGATGGGGGGTGGGGGGGGCGCACCGAAGATGGAGAGAAAAGAAGATAGGTGGAGAGGAGAGTATAGGTGGGGAGGTAGAGAGGGGATAGGTCAGTCCAGGGAAGACGGACAGATCAGGGAGGTGGGATGAGGTTAGTAGGTAGGAAATGGAGGTGTGGCTTGAGGTGGGAGGAAGGGATGGGTGAGAGGAAGAACAGGTTAGGGAAGCGGAGACAGGCTGGGCTGGTTTTGGGATGCAGTGGGGGGAGGGGACAAGCTGGGCTGGTTATGTGATGCAGTGGGGGGAGGGGAAGAACTGGGCTGGTTTTGGGATGCGGTGGGGGGAGGGGAGATTTTGAAGCTTGTGAAGTCCACATTGATACCATTGGGCTGCAGGGTTCCCAAGCGGAATATGAGTTGCTGTTCCTGCAACCTTCGGATGGCATCATTGTGGCACTGCAGGAGGCCCATGATGGACATGTCATCTGAGGAATGGGAGGGGGAGTTAAAATGGTTCGCGACTGGGAGGTGCAGTTGTTTGTTGCGAACCGAGCGGAGGTGTTCTGCAAAGCGGTCCCGAAGCCTCCGCTTGGTTTCCCCAATATAGAGGAAGCCACACCGGGTACAATGGATACAGTATACCACATTGGCAGATATGCAGGTGAACATCTGCTTAATATGGAAAGTCATCTTGGGGCCTGGGATGGGGGTGAGGGAGGAGGTGTGGGGGCAACTGTAGCATTTCCTGCGGTTGCAGTGGAAGGTGCCGGGTGTGGTGGTGTTGGAGGGGAGTGTGGAGCGGACGAGGGAGTCACTGAGGGAGTGGTCTCTCGAGAAGGCAGACAAGGGTGGGGATGGAAAAATGTCTTGGGTGCTGGGGTCAGATTGTAGATGGCGGAAGTGTTGGAGGATGTCGCGTTGTATCCGGAGGTTGGTGGGGTGGTGTGTGAGAACGAGGGGGGTCCTTTTGGGGCGGTTGTGGCGGGGGCGGGGTGTGAGGGATGTGTTGCGGGAAATGCGGGAGACGCAGTCAAGCGCGTTCTCGACCACTGCGGGGGGAAAGGTGCGTTCCTGGAAGAACGTGGACATCTGGGATGTGTGGGAGTGGAATGCCTCATCCTGGGAGCAGATGCGGTGGAGGCAGAGGAATTGGGAATAGGGGATGGAATTTTTGCAGGATGGTGGGTGGGAGGAGGTGTATTCTAGGTAGCTGTGGGAGTCAGTGGGCTTGAAATGGACATCAGTTTCTAGCTGGTTAGCTGGAGATGGCCAGGTGAACTTGAGGTTGGGGTGAAGGTGTTGGTGAAGTGGATGAACTGTTCGAGCTCCTCTTGGGAGCAAGAGGTGGCGCCGATACAGTCATCAATGTAACGGAGGAAGATGTGGGGTTTGGGGCCTGTGTAGGTGCGGAAGGGGGGACTGTTACACGTAACCTACAAAGAGGCAAGCATAGCTTGGGCCCATGCGGGTGCCCATGGCCACCCTCTTTGTCTGCAGGAAGTGGGAGGAATCAAAAGAGAAGTTGTTGAGGGTGAGGACGAGTTCGGCTTGTTTTAAGAGGTAGGTTTTAAACAGTGGGGATAGGTAGCTTGACAACTGAGATGTTTCAGGTTGGAATTCCAGAATGTAAGACCCAAGCAGATGAAGATATCAGAGATGATGGGAACTGCAGATGCTGGAGAATCCAAGATAACAAAGTGTGAAGCTGGATGAACTTAGCAGGCCAAGCAGCATCTCAAGTGCACAAAAGCTGATGTTTTGGCCTAAACCCTTCATCAGATGAAGGGTCTAGGCCCGAAATGTCAGCTTTTGTGCTCCTGAGATGCTGCTTGGCCTGCAGTGTTCATCCAGCTTCACACTTTGTTATCTCAGATGAAGATATCAGTTGTGTAAAGAAAGTAATCCATTGTATGAGGTAATTGTAGGTGGGACCAACTAGGAATATTCTCACAGAGGAGGACAAGAGAGGAGATGTGCTGGATAAAGATAGTGTGTTTGATTATGACAAAGGCAGCTGAGAGGTAGAAGTGATAAAAGGATATTTCCACATGGCCACATATTGCTCTGAGGATGTTTTATGTGCTTTCCTACCAGGAAAAATTGAGCATGCAATCATGCTGTAAAATGCTCATAACTGCATCAGACATTGATAGATGCTGTCATTTCAAATGAGTCAAGAACATGTTTGAGTCATACACTCAAAAGTGATCATAGCCAGTTAAATTTCGATACATATGCATATAGGCATGAAATACAGCTTCTAACATTTTATGATATAAGCAAAAATAAACAAATTCTACCAAATATTGTTATTTCTTTCTCAGTAGACTCCCCTAAGCCCTTCCATTTCAGCTGGCATGCGTCTTTCTCTCGGCTCATTCTCCGCTGCCTTTGTGCTGACTCTACAGGGTGACTTCCGAGGTCACCTCTGCTAATGGTGTGGATAAACAAGGCTCAGTCCATCAGAGGAAGTAATAAACAAGTAGTCAACAATGTAAAGGTAGCAGTATTGGAGAAATAACTGTGGAATGATATTTAAAAGTATTTGAGAAAATGAAAACAAGCAACTCTCCCAAAGCTCCTTTGAGCTGAACTGGTAATGCAACTGAACTGGGAATCCATAGACCCAGGCTAAAGCTCTGGGATGAATTCAAAGCCAATCACAGCAAATAGTGAAATTTGAACAATCTGGAGTTAAAAGTTTGCCTAATGGAGACTGTTAAACCTTACTTGCTTCACTTATAAACTTTAGGGAACCATAAGGCCATAAGAAAGAGGAGCAGAATTTGGCCATTCAGCCCATTGAACCTGCTCTATCATTTGATCATGGTTGATATGTTTCTCAACTCCATTCTTCTCCCTCCTGCCCAAAATCCTCATTTCCCTTAGTAATCACAAACCTATCTATCTCTGCCTGAAATACACTCAATGACTTAGCCTTCACAGCACTCTATTGCAATGGGTTCCACAGATTCGCCACCCTCTGGCTGAAGAAATTCCTCCTCATCTTAAATCTGAAGGGCTGTCCCTTCACTCTGAATCTGTGCCCTCAAGTCCTAGTCTCTCCTTCTAGTGGAAACATTTTCTCCATGTCCACTCTATCCAGGCCTCTCAGTATTTCATAAGTTTTAATCAGATTCCTTGCTGCATTTGACTGGTTTCTGATTTATATCAAAAACTGAATGAAGAACATTATCAAACTAAATGTAGACACTGAGCAACATGAGGCAACATTAGGCCCAGTGACCAAGCACTTGTTTTAAGAGGTAGGTTTTAAACAGTGGGGATAGGTAGCTTGAAAACCGAGATGTTTCTGGTCGGAATGAAATTCAATGTGAGTAAATGTGAGGTTTTGGAAAAAAGAATACAGGCATGGACTATTTTCTAAATGGTGAGAAAATTCGCAAATCAGAAGTACAAAGGGATCTGGGAGTGTTGGCCCAGGATTCTCTAAAGGTTAACTTGCAGGTAGAGTCCGTAATTAAGAAAGCGAATGTAATGTTGTCATTTATCTCAAGAGGGTTGGAAAATAAAAGCAGCGATGTGCTTCTGAGGCTTTATAAAGCTCTAGTTAGGCCCCATTTAGAATACTGTGTCAAATTTTGGGCCCCACACCTCAGGAAGGACATACTAGCCCTGGAGCGTGTCCAGCGGAGATTCACACGGATGATCCCTGGAATGGTAGGTTTAACGTATGATGAACGGCTAAGGATCCTGGGATTGTACTCATTAGAGTTTAGAAGGTTGAGGGGAGATCTAATAGAAACTTACAAGATAATGTATGGCTTAGAAAGGGTGGACGCTAGGAAGTTGTTTCTGTTAGGTGGGGAGACTAGGACTCGTGGCACAGCCTTAAAATTAGAGGGGGTAAATTTAAAACTGAAACAAGACGACATTTCTACAGCCAGAGAGTGGTGGGCTTGTGGAATTCATTGCCACGGAGTGCAGTGGAGGCCGGGACGTTGGATGCCTTCAAGGCATAAATTCTTGATCTCACAAGGAATCAAGGGCTACGGGGAGAGTACAGGGAAGAGGAGTTGAAATGCCCATCAGCCATGATTTAAATGGCAGAGTGGACTTGATGGGCCGAATGGCCTTACTTCCACTCCTATATCTGATGGTCTTATGGTCTTATGGAATTCCAGAATGTAAGATCCAGGCAGATGAAGATATCAATTGTGTAAAGAAAGTGATCCATTGTAGGAGGTAATTGCAGGAGGAACCAACTCGGAATATTCTCACAGACGAGAACAAGAGAGGAGATGTGCTGGATAAAGATAATGTGATTGACTATGACAAAGGCAGCTGAAGTGATAAAAGAATAATTCCACATGGCCACATGTTGCTCTGAGGATGTTTTATGTGCTTTCCTACCAGGAAAAATTGAGCATGCAATCATGCTATAAAATGCTCATAACTGCATCAGACATTGATAGATGCTGTCATTTCAAATGAGTCAAGAACATGTTTGAGTCATACACTCAAAAGTGATCGTAGCTTGTTAAATTTCGATACATATGCATATAGGCATGAAATACAGCTTCTAAAATCCATCTAGTGCAGAGCCAGAGTCTTCAACTGCTCCTCATATGGCAAGCCCCTCACCCCTGGGATCATTCTTGTGAACCTTTTTTGGACTCCCTCTAAGGCCAGCGCATCTTTCCTTAGATATGGGGCCCAAAACTGCTCATAATATTCTGAATGTAGTCAGACCAGAGGCTTATACAGCCTCAGCAGTATATCCTTGCCCTTGTATTCGAATGAACGAAATCTGTTGTTCTGACTCAGTCTTGCTTGCATGTGACTCCAAACCCACAGCAGTGTGGTAGACTCTTAACTACCCTCTGAAATTTCCCAAGCAAGTCACTCAATTCAAAGGGCAATTAGAGATAGGCAATGAATACTGTTCCAGCTGTGATGCAGATTTCTGTTGCATAAAAATAAAGTTCCTGCCCACATCACACATCATCCAGACTTGGAACTATGTCACTATTCTTTTAATGTCATTGAGTTAAAATCCTAGAACCCTATTCCTAACTGCTCTTATATAGCTGGCAACGGAACACCTGAGTGCTAAATCCTAAAGTTGCAATGCGATGCAGATGACAAAATCTGCATCCATGATGCAAGGTGCTGCCAGCTGTCCTCAGTGAAGATAAATTCAACAGGCTGGCAGGAGTCTTCATAACCCAAAGTGAGGTCCTGTCCAACTCCAGAGAGTGCTACTGGCTAAAATAAAATACAAAACCTAACAAGGTTTACATCAAAAGGGAAAATGATAAAAATGTATTGCGAGTAAGAACTATTTAATGAAACATCACCACCCAGTAAATATCGTAGAAGTGCAAATTTGTACTTCATCCACCCTTTCAATTCTCCACCATATTCCTCTTCCCATAATGACTGGAGTCAAGATCATCATGCATGGCCTGATGGGAACATACCGCATTGTGACTGTGTGGCAGAAACCACCCTTGTCCCAGACATTCGTCCTCAAGGCTCAGGGCCACAAAGTCTCCCACTCCTCTCATAATCCGCTCCCACCTCGCCCCTCACCCCCACCCCCTCCTCACCCCTTTACAATGAGTGTGTGGATAGAGGAGAGTGTGAGTTGAATATGAGATAGATTGTGAGAGGTTAGGTAGAGGACAGGGGTGCAGCAGGAAGTGGGGTGCAGGGGCTAGGGTACGAAGGAGTGGCGGGGGGAATGCAGGACAGCAGGGGGTGGAGAGGGAGGCATGGCCAAGAGAGGTGCAGGGATAATACCAGAGGCAGGATCTAGAAGGCACAGGATGCTTGACTCAGTACCACCAGGAGACTCAGCTGAGCTGGTGGGAGACTGCAGACACTTCCTGGGGAAGCCAGAAGGTGGCGTTGCTGGACCACTGGAGCAGCGCTGCGAATTTACAGTCAGAATCTTACTCCATTTACTTCACGTTGGTTCCACACAGCCACTCCCCCTACCCTTCCTTGACTGCTTTCTCACTCTGTTGTCCCCACTCTCTGACCTTTGGTTGAATCCTCAACAATCCCAGGAATTTATTGGAAGGAAGATTACTCGGCTACTTTGGGATTTCAAAAACATCTGTGATCATTGGTATCTGTCTATTGTCCCTCCATTTGAGGATAGTGTCTACTTAAAGACTTGAGTTTGCACCATCACCAAAGTGAACAGGCTGATTCTTGACCTACAGCCTTTGGGAACACTGGATGGGATATTGAATATGATAATGAAATCCTGAGTGGAAGATTTACTCCTTTATTAAGGTATTTGAACACATGTCATGTGGCTTCATGGACAAACTGTTGCCATTTCAAACATCTAGTAATAAGTTGCTTTCAGTTGCTAACACCAGTACTGTTTTACTTCATACATGAATTTCAGTGTGTTTTTACAGTTTTTGCTTTGTCTCCTCCTGGGACGCTGGCCACTTGCCATTTTAGAAACTATGATCTGGTTGGGAAGAGACTTTTCAACCATCAAGGCACTGTATCCAGTCCATCACTGATGATTTTACATGGGTTTAGACCGAATGCTGTTGAGCTGGCTTCAAAAAGAATATGAGTGTTGTTTGACAGTGCTCCTATTGCATTGACAGAAATCAGTGAAGGTATTGCTGGTGGAATTTCTCTCCAGCTGTTGTGTTACTGATACCCAGTCCAGCACAGGGGTGTTACAATGACAACTGCTCTCTACGTAAGATAATGGGAACTGCAGATGCTGGAGAATCCAAGTTAACAAAGTGTGGAGCTGGATGAACACAGCAGGCCCAGCAGCATCTCAGGAGCACAAAAGCTGACATTTCAGGCCTAGACCTTTCATCAGAAAAAGTTGATCAGTTTTTCTGATGAAGGGTCTAGGCCTGAAATGTCAGCTTTTGTGCTCCTAAGATGCTGCTTGGCCTGCTGTGTTCATCCAGCCCCACACTTTTGTTACCTTGCTCTCTACATGAGCACTTTTGTTGACTTACAGAGGACTCTGTTGACAATAATTTGCTGCCAGAGAATGCTGAGCTGGCTCATCTGTTCGAATGTTAGATCTCCTCACCAATAATGGTCTTCTGAAAGTGTTACACTTCACTGGGGTAGCATGTTGTAAATCAAGCCCCATCACTTCCAGTATCATATCAAAAGTTAAAGATTTTAAAAAGCTTGCAGAATTCTTCAACTTACCTGTCTTTTAGATCGAGGTTGGTAAAAAGCAGGGACCAGGTTTCTACGTTTAACAAAACTTTAGCTGCAGGTAAATTGTATACACACACACACACACACACACACACACACAGACACAGAAATGAAACATGGGTGTTATGGGTGGAAGGAAAGACTGGGAAGACAAAAATACAAATTGCTGTGAAACTCGGCAGGTCTGGCAGCCTAAATGGGAAGAAAGCAGAGTTCACATTTCAAGCAAATGCTGTCAGTTCTGATGAAGAGTCACCAGACTCAAATCATTCACTCTGTTTTCTTCCCATAGATATTGCCAGGTCTGCTGAGTTTCACCAGAAATTTCTGCTTTTGGTTCAGATCTCCAGAATCACGGTTCTTTATTTTCTTTTGTTTCATTTAAGACTGGGTAGGCATTTATGTGGTTCATGTTTACAGTGTTGCTGAGAGGATTCTTACATTTCTTGCACTGGGCAGAATACTGGTTTTCAGGAAGCACAGGTTCACACTTAAAGAAAATTTTCTCGCTTATAAATTAAAAATGACAGCAACTGCTGAGGGAAAGATAAGCTGGGTTTCTCCAGGCTTAAAGTGGGTTTAGCTGCACAGAACAGAGACAGCTCCTGGGCTGGTGATGATCTGATGACTTCTGTGTATCTTGTGCACAAACCAAGCTGTTCAGTGACCTGAGAACGCTATAGTTGTTGGCAGACAGGTGACCTTTGTCACAGATAGCTGAGTCATCAGAATGCAGACCAATCAGCTTCTTGTTGCCAGCCAAAGCCTTATTTTTATACAACTCTTCAGCTTCAGCTCATCTGCAATTTCACTTCAACTACTGCTGGAACAAGCAGCAATGCAAATAATGTTTACAAAGACTCCCGGGTTACTTGCTCTCAAAACATGCTGCAGTCCTCCAGCAACTCTTGGATTCAAAATAATTCTTTTCTCATTTCAAGTACACATGAAACAATACAGAAAAATGCAAAGCGACATTCTTTACAGTACAGGGTCTGCAACGACATGGGAAGAATATACAAACATATAAATTAGCCCCTTCAGCTTGCTCTGCTACTTAATGTGGTCGTGGCTTTTTAGATTATAACTTCAAGTCCACATTTCCATCCATCCCTGATAGCCTTTCACCCCCTTGCTTAACAAGAAACTGTCAACTTCTGCCTTAAAAATATTCAAGGACTTCGCCTCACCACCTTTTCAAGAAGAGAATTTCAAAGAAGCACGACTCTCTGGAATTAAGTATTTTGTCTGATGTGTTGTTTTAAATAGGGAACCCTTGGCTTTAAACAATGGCTCCTGATCGAGATTCTCCTAAAAGGTATGGCAGGGCAGCTCAACCAAACAGAATGTGGTGTGTGGGGAGTTGTGGACCCATCTCACAACCCAGAGATAATGGGAACTGCAGATGCTGGAGAATCCAAGATAATAAAGTGTGAAGCTGAATGAACACAGCAGGCCAAGCAGCATCTGAGGAGCACAAAAGCTGACGTTTCGGGCCTAGACCCATCATCAGAGCTCTGATGAAGGGTCTAGGCCTGAAACGTCAGCTTCTGTGCTCCTGAGACGCTGCTTGGCCTGCTGTGTTCATCCAGCTTCACACTTTATCATCTCACGACCCAGTTGGGCTGGAAGTGACCATGATGCATAAACCTGAGCTCTGAGCATCAGAGCTGGAGCAACAGCTGGAATCACTGAGGTGCAGCAATCTACATGGACTGCGCACACACAGATGTTGTCATGCTCCAAATTAGGGATAAGGAACGTAAAAAGGCAGTTCAGGAATGACTGATACCAGCAAACCAAGAGAAACAGGAGGGTACTGCAAGAATCCCCAGTGGTCCTGCTGGCTAGCTGTTTTCTTTCTAGATATTGGAGTGTAACAAGAGTCAAGCTAATGGCACTACAGGTAGCCCAGCTCTGCACGAGTGGAGCAATCAGAGTGAAAGGGCAGTATTGAAAGGGAATTCTATGGTAAGGGAAGCAGGCAGGCATTTTTGCAGCCATTGATGTGATTCCAGGATGGTCTGTTGTGTCGTTGGTGCTATGATCAGTGATATCACAGACATTCTTCTGGGGGAGGTTGAACAGGCAGTGGTGGTATCTCCCACACTGAAACTAACAACAGAGGGAGAAAAGGGAATGCGGGCCTGCAATCATACTTTAAGGAGCCCTGTGAGAACAATCCTCTAAAGTAGCAAACTTCAGATTAGTCTCAGTCCCAAAAGCAAGTGAGTACAGAAATATGAGGATTAGGCAGGTGAATGCTGGGCTTTGAATCCCTGGGACATTGGCACTGGGCCCTGTGAAAGATGACCTCTATACAAGTCAGAAAGCTTGCACCTGAACAGAACCAGGGCTGAGTACCTTGACGCATGTTTTACTAGTGCTGTTGGGGAGATGTTAAAATAACTCAGCAAGGGTGTGGGAACCAGGACAGGCTAATAGAAAGTAATTCAAAGGAGCACAAAATTCTGGGAGAGGCAGATAGCGCAAAAATAGAGAAGAGTAAATTATAATCAGTGGAGTCAGATTGAGAGAGAAAGTAATGAAGTCTGAATACACTGCATGTATGTGAACATACAAAGCACAGTTAATAACACTGGGGAGCTACAAGGTGCAGACTGTCATGTGAAATTGTGATGCTGTGTGATAACAGAGAAGGGCAGGTCTGGGTGTTAAATATTCCTGCTTGTAAGACAGTCTGAAGAGATAGAAGAGGAAAAAAAAACAGAGGAGAGGATTAATGATGTGATAATGGGAACTGCAGATGCTGGAGAATCCAAGATAACAAAGTGTGAAGCTGGATGAACGCAGCAGGCCAAGTAGCATCTCAGGAGCACAAAAGCTGATGTTTTGGGCCTAGACTCTTCATCAGAGAGGGGGATGGGGAGAGGGTTCTGGAATAAATAGGGAGAGAGGGGGAGGTGCACCGAAGATGGAGAGAAAAGAAGATAGGTGGAGAGGAGAGTATAGGTGAGGAGGTAGGGAGGGGATAGGTCAGTCCAGGGAAGACGGGCAGGTCAAGGAGGTGGGATGAGGTTAGTAGGTAGGAAATGGAGGTGCGGCTTGAGGTGGGAGGAAGGGATGGGTGAGAGGAAGAACAGGTTAGGGAAGCGGAGAGAGGCTGGGCTGGCTTTGGGATGCAGTGGGGGGAGGGAACGAGCTGGGCTGGTTTTGTGATGCAGTTGGGGGGGTGGCGGTGGGGAAGAACTGGGCTGGTATTCCTCCGCCTCCGCCGCATCTGCTCCCAGTATGAGGCATTCCACTCCCGCACGTCCCAGATGTCTACGTTCTTCAAGGACCGCAACCTTCCCCCCGGAGTGGTCGAGAACGCCCTTGACCGCGTCTCCCGCATTTCCCGCAACACATCCCTCACACCCCGCCCCCACCACAACCACCCCCAGAGGATCCCCCTCGTTCTCACATACCACCCCACCAACCTCCAGATACAACGCATCATCCTCCGACACTTCCGCCATCTACAATCCGACCCCAGCACCCAAGGCATTTTTCCATCCCCACCCTTGTCTGCCTTCCAGAGAGACCACTCTCTCTCCGGGACTCCCTTGTCTTCTCCACACTCTCCTCCAACCCCACCACACCCAGCACCTTCCCCTGCAACCGCAGGAAGTGCTACACTTGCCCCCACACCTCCTCCCTCACCCCCATCCCAGGCCCCAAGATGACTTTCCATATTAAGCAGATGTTCACCTGCACATTTGCCAATGTGGTATTTGTATCCATTGTACTCGGTGTGGCTTCCTCTACATTGGGGAAACCAAGCGGAGGCTTGGGGACCGCTTTGCAGAACACTTCCGCTCGGTTCGCAACAAACAACTGCACCTCCCAGTCGCGAACCATTTTAACTCCCCCTCCCATTCCTCAGACAACATGTCCATCATGGGCCTCCTGCAGTGCCACAATGATGCCACCCAAAGGTTGCAGGAACAGCAACTCATATTCCGCTTGGGAACCCTGCAGCCCAATGGTATCAATGTGGACTTCACAAGCTTCAAAATCTCCCCTTCCCCCACTGCATCCCAAAACCAGCCCAGGTCTTCCCCTCCCGCCTCTGCATCCCAAAACAAGCCCAGCCTGTCTTCGCTTCCCTAACCTGTTCTTCCTCTCACCCATCCCTTCCTCCCACCCCAAGCCGTACCTCCATCTCCTACCTACTAACCTCATCCCACCTCCTTGACCTGTCCGTCTTTCCTGGACTGACCTATCCCCTCCCTACCTGCTCACCTATACTCTCCTCTCTACCTATCTTCTTTCCTCTCCATCTTCGGTCCGCCTCCCCCTCTCTCCCTATTTATTCCAGTTCCCTCTCCCCATCCCCCTCTCTGATGAAGGGTCTAGGCCCAAAATGTCAGCTTTTGTGCTCCTGAGATGCTGCTTGGCCTGCTGTGTTCACCCAGCTCCACACTTTGTTATCAGAGGAGAGGATTCAGAGGGTTTTAGGGTAAGGACATCATTGCAGTTCTGGAGAAAGAGATTTCAGAGAGGTCAAGGGTGGAATTAATTTAGTTAGAACTAAGGAATATAACTACATTGTTCAATGCAATCTATAGATCACCACCGCATGGGAATAGTGTACAGGAACAAATTTACAAAGAAATTCTAGCGAGGGGTCAACATCATAGCGTCATTAACTATCTGGGTATAGACTGGGATAGAAACCAAGTAAGGGGCAGCAAGAGGCAAGTGTTCCTAGATTGTGTTTAGGGGAATTAATGTGAAATCCTTCAATCACAGAGGGATACTCATGCCCCTTTAGGATGAGGCTCCCTCTCTGAGACCTGGTCATAGCTCTCCAGCCTGAGGAGTGCCACTGGGAGTTGTGAAACTGCTGGGCTAGCATTCAGTTCCCAATGATGATCACTTCTTGGAACTGGGACCAGGCTGCTGTGCCCTGGATGAGAAATGGTGAAGGCCAGGATCAGGATGTTAAGTGTAGAGTAAGCAGAGCCAGATATTACCGTGGTGATGGTGGACAAAGTCCCAAGAGTAGGCATGACTCTGGCTTACAAGTGATCTATCTTATTCACAACATCCACCAAGGGACATGAGCAAGCCTCTACCACCCTCTCCTCTGAGGCTGGTGAACTATTAGAGACAGTTGGGGGAAGTGCTTAAGAGGCAATTAATAGTATGAGTGGTGGTTGGGAAAGCTGGGGTGTGGGTGCTGGTGTCCTCCTTTAAAGTCCCACCCTTGGAAGCAATGTAATAGGCCCTTGGAGAGCAGTTGGAGACTTTGATCAGAAGCGTCTATCAGGAAATGTATTTTTCAGATCTGTCAACAGTTTGGAGAGGGTAGCATGGTGGCTCAGTGGTTAGCACTGCTGCCTCACACCACCAGAGACACAGGTTCAAGCCCATCCCCGGGTGACTGCCTACATGGGGTTTGCACGTTCTCCCTGTGTCTGTGTGGGTTTCCTCTGAGTGCTTTGATTTCTCTCCACAGTTGAAAGAAGTGCAGGCTAGGTGGATTGGCCATGCTAAGTTGCCTGTAGCATTCAGGGATGTGTAGATTAGGTGGGTTATAGGGCCTGGGTCTGAGGATCACTGTGGACCTGTAGGGCCGAAGGGCCTGGTTCCACACTGTAAGGAATCTATGAAACATTCACACCCACTTGAAGTGAGACTGTATCTCATTAGCCTTTGACGAGCAGCCAGTGGCGTGTCAGTGCAGGATGTGATCAGCTTTTATGACTTTCCATAGTGGGAATTAAACAGTGACTGGGTATGCAGAATAGCAATAAAGTAATAACGCCATGAAGCAAAGGTTGGAACAACAAGCACCAATATTTCCGTCAGTCTATTTTGATTCGGATTCCTTTCAAGCTGCTAACAGAAAGAAGCGGTTGAGGCTGGGACAGTTTCGGTTCAGTGACTTGGGCCTAGTGAGGCTTTATTTATGATTTTTGGCAAAAATCTTCAGCGTCCAAGAGAGAATGGACACAAGCCGCACGATTTGTGGCCCCCACATCTTGCTGTTCATCCTGTTCGCAGTTCTTCAGATAAATGCAACTGCTGCTGTTAATAACCACTGCTCTCCCAACAAGGGTAAGCCACACCTTTCATATTATGCATGAACAATTGTTTTGTTTGTCCCTTTTTAACTGTAAGTTTAACGTCCTTTCTATCTTTCTCTAGCTTGTTGTGTTTCAGAAAATCCCATACACGTGAAAGAGAATAACAATGCAAACCTGGTCATCAGTAATATAACAATAAGGGAACCTCCGGTTACAATATTAGATCCGTCAAAGACACCTGATGTTGCTGTCAATGGGACCACACTGGTGCTCACAAAAACAATCGATTTTGAGGTAATCTCAATGAACCAGTCGCAGGGAAACAGGAGCTCAAGATACACACAGGGAAATAGTTGTTCCAGACAGTTGGAGGGAGGCCAGAGCTCCAGTCACAGGGAGACAGGAGCTCCAGTCAGTCACAGGGAGACAGGAGCTCCAGTCAGTCACAGGGAGACAGGAGCTCCAGACAGTCACAGGGGGACAGGAGATCCAGACAGTGGCAGGGAGACAGGAGATCCATACAGACACAGGGGGACAGGAGATCCTGACAGTGACAGGGAGACAGGAGATCCATATAGACACAGGGGGACAGGAGATCCTGACAGTGACAGGGAGACAGGAGATCCATACAGACACAGGGGGACAGGAGATCCTGACAGTGACAGGGAGACAGGAGATCCAGACAGTCACAGGGGGACAGGAGATCCTGACAGTCACTGGGGACAGGAGCTCCACACAAACACAGGGAGAGACAGGAGATTCACACAGCCACAGGAAGACAGGAGCTCCACACAAACACAGGGAGAGACAGGAGATTCACACAGCCACAGGAAGACAGGAGATCCACACAGACACAGGGGTATAGTTGCATTGGCCTTGAAAGGATTTACCTGAAAGATACTCAGCTCCCAGAGTGAAATTACAAGGGACCATTACACACGTTCGGCCTCAATTCCCTGAAATTTAGAAATATTAGGGATGATTTAATCTAAATTTTGAAGATATCATAAGAAACAAAGAGGATAGCTAGACACAACAGTAGTTGTCTGGCGGGAAGAGCAGGATGCAACGATACAGTCTATAAATTAAAAGCTGAGTTTTCAGAAGTAAGCTTAAGACAAACCTTAACACTGCAAGGGTAGTAGAAGCTTGGAACTCTCTCCTGTAAGAAGCATTTGATGCTGGATCAACTATTAATTTTACATTTGAAATTGAACACTTTTTTGTCAGCTAATGATATTAAGTGATAAGTAGGCATGGAAATGGAGTTACATCATAAATCAACCATTGAATGGTAGAACAGTTTTGATGGACTAAATTGTCCCCTCTTGTACCCATGTTTCAGACCCGTTATTGTGAGCTCAGCTGGACAGCCTCTCGATGTTCCAACTTCACAAACTTTCACGTATTTCGATAAGAACACTATTCATTCTTCTAATTGACATAGAATATAGGCCCCTTCTACTAAATTTCTCCTCATATGACAGCCATCTCATTTCAGGATCAATCTCATGAAATTTTGTTGCTCTTCCTTTTTGGCAGGTTTATCCTTCCTTAGGTAAGGGGAACCAAAACTATACTTAGTACTCCAGGCTGAGTGTTACCAAGGCTCCGTGTAATATGTTGCGTGAGCAACGATCTCTGCACACAACATTGTTGCGTGAGACTGTTTGCACGATTGCTCATCATGCAGTAGGCCTTCAGCCACCATCCTCTTTTAAGGTGGGGTCTTAGAGGGCCAGCTGATCTCATACGTTAGAGGAAAACCATTGGCTGGTCTAACAAGAAGAGGCTTTTGTTTCTAACAAGTTCCCATTTATATACATTTAAACAACTATGTACAAATTACATTGATTACTGAGACGAGCAGCCATTTTCCATTATACCTCAGAGATCCTAAGCTGTACTCCCATCAGGTCCACATGACATTATCACAGAGTGGAGTCCTTAAGGCACGTCTCAGCATTAACCCTTTCAGATCCATATCCAACATAATAGCAGCAAGATTTTCTTACACCTTTACAGTAACCTCTTGTGATAAAGGCTAAAGTACGCTTTACTTCCCTCTCAGTTTTTGTTTTAAATTAGAACACGGTAAGTTCTCAACCAATGGCAATTGCTCACGGCACCATAGGGACAGGCTGTAACGTGTGAAAGAGTACCTCAAACCACTCCTTCCCAGTCAGCAATATCTCCTGTTGCTTTCCTGTCCTCCCATTTCATGCCCCATGTAAGGCATTGAATAAGTGACATAGTACTTGTGATTCAACTCACCAAGTGGTGAAAGAAACATTCGTAAGGATTTACACAAAAGCAGTGAGCTCATTTGAAAGTTCTGGGACAGGGTACTGGGGCTTATGTTTATTGGCGAAGTGCAGGAAGCAGAATGACAAATAGCTAGTCTGCTTGCTTCTTGCTCACTCGTCTCGGTGAGCCAAGTCAATGCTGTAAAAAAATACACACAAACTTTGGCCCATCCAACATTCTGAAAAATGCACTAGATGATGAAAAAAATTGCAAGCAAGTGATTTCTTTTGAAAGAAGCTCAATAGTTTTTGTTTATCTCTAAATGTTGGATAATCTTCTGATTTCCTTGTCTATCTGCTTTCTGTATTCTCTGAGACTGGCACCTGGTGCCAGAATTGTCAATCTGATGTCAGTGTGCCATATTTTATGTTTGTGGTGAGGGTAGAGTTGGGGGACACACACACACTAATTGTGGGTGTAAAACTCAGGCCTATATTTGTCATCATGTTGTGTCTGTTTACTGTGTAAAACCATTGACCTCAAGGGTGATCCTGTGCGTTATGATTATATTTTTTTTGGAATGATAAATAAAGTTAAGAATGATGAAATGGCACTGTTTATAGTCTGACATTGTTGTGTACATTGTTGTCTGACAGAATCTGACGTCACCTGTAATACTATTCACATTGCACTGTGGAATGCTGGCGGTAAGTAACTTTCAATAAGTTACATTACTTAATGAAAATCTGGGTGAATTTTGTGCAAAATGAAATATAATGAATCAGACCAACATGACAGCTTGCAAAATAATCATAGAATGATAGACCATCAAGAGATGTCAATCAGCCCATCTCCACCAGCGCTTTGATAGAACTGCTCAGTTACACAGTGGTACCACTACACCTGATCCTTTCCTATGGTAAATATTTTTGACAAGTCTTCCATCAATTGCCTTTTGAAAGCTACTATTGAATCTGCTTCCACCACCCTTTCATGCAAGCTGTTCTGGTAACAGCCACGTTGCCAATAAAATGTGTCCTCATCTCCCCTCTGGTTGTTTTGTGAATAACCAAACCTGACTTACCTTGTTGCCTTCCGTAGGAAGCAAGATTGATGGATAATCCTGAATTTGCGAGAAATTATGCTAACAATCAATTAGGATTGTCACCGTGTGGTGCAGTCATGTGTACCAGGAGCAACACATAATAGTGGGTAGCATGGTTCCTCAGTGAATAGCATGGTTCCTCAGTGAATAGCATGGTTCCTCAGTGAATAGCATTGCTGTCTCCTCCCAACCCAGATCCGGGTGTGATCCCAACCTTGGCCAACTTCCGTATGGAGTTTGCCTGTTCTCTCTGTGCCTGAGAGACAGTAGGAACTCCTGATGCTGGAGAATCTGAGATAACAAGGTGTAGAGCTGGATGAACACAGCAGGCTAAGCAGCATCAGAAGAGCAGGAAAGCAGATGTTTCAGGCCTAGACCCTCCTTCAGAAGAAATTTCTGAAGAAGTATCTAGGCCTGAAATTGTATCAGTGATAATGGGAACTGCAGATGCTGGAGAATCCAAGATAATAAAATGTGAGGCTGGATGAACACAGCAGGCCAAGCAGCATCTCAAAAGCTGACATTTCGGGCCTAGACCCTTCATCAGAGAGGGGGATGGGGTGAGGGTTCTGGAATAAATAGGGAGAGAGGGGGAGGTGGACCGAAGATGGAGAGAAAAGAAGATAGGTGGAGAGGAGAGTATAGGTGGGGATGTAGGGAGGGGATAGGTCAGTCCAGGGAAGACGGACAGGTCAAGGAGGCGGGATGAGGTGGCAGGTAAGCAAATGGAGGTGCGGCTTGAGGTGGGAGGAAGGGATGGGTGAGAGGAAGAACAGGTTAGGGAGGCAGAGACAGGCTGAACTGGTTCTGGGATGCAGTGGGTGGAGGGGAAGAGCTGGGCTGGTTGTGGGATGCGGTGGGGGAAGGGGAGATTTTGAAGCTGGTGAAGTCCACATTGATACCATTGGGCTGCAGGGTTCCCAAGTGGAATATGAGTTGCTGTTCCTGCAACCTTTGGGTGGCATCATTGTGGCACTGCAGGAGGCCCATGATGGACATGTCATCTAAAGAATGGGAGGGGGAGTGGAAATGGTTTGTGACTGGGAGATGCAGTTGTTTATGGCGAACCGAGCGGAAGTGTTCTGCAAAGCGGTCCCCAAGCCTCCGCTTGGTTTTCCCAATGTAGAGGTGGACTGACCTATCCCCTCCCTACCTCCCCACCTATACTCTCCTCTCCACCTATCTTCTTTTCTCTCCATCTTCGGTCTGCCTCCCCCTCTCTCCCTATTTATTCCAGAACCCTCACCCCATCCCCCTCTCTGATGAAGGGTCTAGGCCCGAAACGTCAGCTTTTGTGCTCCTGAGATGCTGCTTGGCCTGCTGTGTTCATCCAGCCTCACCTTTTATTATCTAGGCCTGAAACGTCAGCTTTCCTGCTCCTCTGATGCTGCTTGGCCTGCTGTGTTCATCCAGCTCTACTCTCTGTGCCTGTGTGGGTTTCCTCCCACAGTCCAAAGATGTTTGGATTAGATGGATTGGCACAGGGGAAAGAACATGTGCATGCACAGTACCTATTTGAACTCAACAAAATAATAGCTGTTCATTGGCTTATATCTTGGGGGCAGTGCTTCGACCAATTCAAAGTCAACATGCCTGGTTTAAAATTTATCAAAGCCTGGCTGTAACTGTCAATCAGCATTAATGGGTACATTCTCCATGGCAACATTTCTACTCATCAGATTCTAGTTGCCAACCATGCAGCAGTCTCCTTTCATGTTGTGAAAATATTAGCTTTATCCTTAAGTAATATTCTTGCAAATGCCCTGATGAGTGCAAGGTGAAAAGCGTCAAGTAAACATGCCTATTTTCAGCAATACCCATGTCGGCAATATTATCTGCATATCTTCCAAAACAGTTTAAAATTTGGAATTTTCCATCAAAGTTCCTCTTAATCAGCTCCACTCTGAGCAAAAACATCCCAGCTGCTCCATATCTTCAGATAACTATTGTCCCTGACCTCCCTAGAAAACCACTTGTGCAGCTTCTCCAAAGCCTTGACTTTCCCAGGCCAATTCTAACCCATCATGCCCAGAACTGAGCAAAACACTCAATTATAAAATTTAACTTTTTTTTCTTGTTTTTGTACTCCTGGCATTTTTAAACAATCTTTCCTACCACACCAATTGATTTGTATAGCTACTCCTTCTAGCCTCGCAGTTACTGGACATTCTTTAAAATCACAGCATAATGATGTGCATTGCACATTGACATCTATGTAACAAGCTATAATTATTCAGTTAATGTCAAGCATTTCAAAGATTATTGGCAAACAGCATATTTAAAACTGAAGCCTTTGTTTGATGGGATTGTATTACTAATTCTCATTAAAAGGAACAACTGCCATTAATTATTGAGATCCACAACGAGAATGACAATATTCCCAAGTTCCCCGAAAAGGTATTGAATTACAGCATTAATGAGGTAAGGTAACAATTTCATTTTTTTCTCCATTCACTGTAGTGAAATATTTGCGTACAATTATTTTAATATATAATATGGTGGGCAGCATTGCACTCATTCTATGCTGAAAATGTGCTACCACTCTATAGAATCATAGACTAGCAGGTTACATAAGAAGGTCAATCAGTCGATTCTAGTCATGCTGGCTGTCTGTAAGAGCAATACAGACAGACCTACATCTCTACTTTTATCTGTCACCCTTCTGAAAGCCATAATTGAATCTGCATCCACTGTTCTCCGAAGCACTGCATTGCAGGTTTGATTATTCACTGCATAACAAAGAATTTCCGGTGCCACTACTGCTTAATTTTGTCAATTACATTAAATTGTCAACCCTGGTTCAAGATCCCTCCACCAGTTGGATGAGTTTCTATCTACTGTAGCCCTTATGATTGTGAACAACTCTACCGAACTTCTTTCCAACCTTTTCTTCTTTGCAAACGGCCCCACTGCCTGTATTCAAGTTACATAACCAAAATTCCTCTTCTCTGGAGGCATTCTTGCAAATCGTCCTTCTGGATATGCTTTCATATTCATCCTAATGTACGATGTCCAGAATTGGAAATAATATTACAGTTGTTTCTGAACCAGTAATTTATAAAAGTTCACTGTCATTTCCTTGTTTTTTTACTCTACGCCTCAATTTATAAAGCCCACAATCCCGTGTATTTTTGCCACTTTCTTCATTTTGCTCTATCACCTTCAATGTTTTATGCATATGTGCCCCAGGTCTCTCTGATCCTGCACCTCAGTTTGAATTGTACCCCCTTTATTGTGTGGTTTTATGCCATGTGGTGGAGATTGGCTTCAAGATAGGCTGGTAGAGGAGAGGGGAAGGTCAAGAACTGTCCTCAAGTTAGGCTTCTTCAGGACACTTTATTGCACATCATAGTATGCCACATGAACACTACTTTTTGATCAAGTGTGCAATATTAGCAATTTTCAGTCCACTGACAGCATCCTGAGATCCAAGAAGGATTGGAAAATTATAGGCGGTATAATGTTGGTAAAAGTGTTTATGGCCCAAGCCTCACTCAAATGTGAGACATTTGCAGTTGCGAATTGTAACTTTGAACAGAGTGATGGCCGCTGGGTGAGGAAAAGGAATTGTAATATATGTATTTCTCCCAAAAATCTAATTTAGTTTGTATTCCACATTTACCATCTAACTGAACTTCAACGTTTAAATTCTAAATTCCAACCATAATTAAGCAGGAAGATATGAGCTCTCCACTGGAGAGCAGCTGCATTAGTTCATTAAGGAAACTAGGTTAAACTGTTTTTCCTATACCTGAGGCTGAGCTAAGTCAGAACATTTAAAGATAGGTATAGCAATGCATTTTAGCACTATTCACAACTCTGAACAAAGTGCAGGGAGTTTGGTGAGTAAAGGAATTGGATGAAGGGAAAGAGGAAGGTTACCTGAGCAAAATGAAAATTACCAAAGTACTTGTAACCAGGAGGCACTCCCTCCTTGGGATAGAGTCTTCTGAGACTGGTGAACATGGCTGTAACCGAAGCAGGTCATGGGACACCCAGAGCAGGTTTGCAGAAACATCAGCTTTTGTAGTTGTCCAGTTTGAAGTATTTTCAGTTTGTTTGGATGAAAATGAGGGCTGCAGGGTAGATCAGCTAACTGACCATAGTACAGGCATCTATTCAATCAGAGGAAGCAAAATGAATGTAGTGGTACTGGGAAAAGTAGAATGAGGGGAGGGGATTGATGTTGTTCTGTGCAGCAAGAATTGAGAGCCAGCCAGCGCCAGGTTAAGGAACATCTGCTTAGAGCTAGTGAAAAATTTGCAGTGGGACAGGAAGGGCCCAGTTGTCATAGCCCAAGCAAATACCAATGACATAGGAAGGAAAAGGAAGGAGGCTATGCACAGTCAGTATGAAGAGCTAGACATCGAATTAAGAAGTGAAATCTCAAAGGTGGTAATCTCTGGATTATTACCTGAGCCATATGAAAATTATCTTAGGGCAAATAAAGTTAGAGAAATTAATGTGTAGCTCAGTGGCTGGTGCAATAGAAGTAAGTTCAGGTTTGAGAGTGTGGCACCTCTCCTGTCTAAAGTGGGGGCTGTATTGTTAGGTTGGTCTGTGCTTGTACACTGTTGGTATTAGTGCTCCAGGAACAAGCAGGAAAACAAAAGGCTCTGTAGCTGAGTGCACAAAAAAAGATGATTGATAACATAAATAGAAATAAATAAGTACAATCTGATAGCCGTTAAATAGAAATAACTGCAGGATGAAGTAGATTTGCACCTGAATATTACAGGGCACATGACATTGTGGAAGCTAGACAAAGGTAGAGTATGATTCTGTTCATTCCTAATAGTATAAGCACAATAGGAAAGGGTTACTTAAGTTTAAGGAACCTAGTGTTGAAGTAGTTTTGCGTGGAGTCGTGAAATGATAACGACGAGAGGTCATTTATTGTACTGGTGTACAGGTCTCCTAACTGTAAGTGCGTGGTAGGGCAGAGTATAAAGGAACAAATAATGGGAGTTTATCAGAATGGTATGATGAATAATCAAGGGTGGTTTCAATCTTCATGTAGATTGGATAAAAATCAGATGGTCAAAATTAGCCTTGGTAAGAAGTTCATGGAATATTTTTGGGAAAATTTCTCAGGGCAGCATTTTTTCGAGGACAGAGTAGGCTATACTGGGCCTGGAATTGTGCAGCAAATGGAATTGATTATTAAAGGCACTCCTCAGCAAAAATGATCATTATATAATTGAATGTGAGGCTGGATGAACACAGCAGGCCAAGCAGCATCTCAGTACAAAAGCTGACGTTTCGGGCCTAGACCCTTCATCAGAGGGTGATGAAGGGCCTAGGCCCGAAACGTCAGCTTTTGTACTGAGATGCTGCTTGGCCTGCTGTGTTCATCCAGCCTCACATTTTATTATCTTGGAATTCTCCAGCATCTGCAGTTCCCATTATCTCTGTTTATATAATTGAACTTTACATTCAGTTTGAGAGATAGAGAAGAGTGTGTCCAAAACTAGCACTTTAAACTTAAATAAGAGCAATTATGAAGGCGTGAAGCCGAGCTAGACAAAAACGAACAGGCAAATTAGGTGAAATGTCAAGTCAATAGAGGTATAGTGGCAGACTTTTAATGAAGTATTTCAGAATACATAGAAAATGTGTATTTCAATGTGTAATAAAAATTCAAAGGAAGAGCCTGCTATCCATGTTAATTAAAGTAAATGTTAAGGATGGAATTACACTTGAAGAAAAGGCATATGATTAAAAGCTGGGTGGCAGACCAGAAGCTTATACAGAATATTTTTTAAAAAGCAAAGAATGACTAAAAGATTAATAATGAGGGAAACATAACAGTATGAGTGAGAACTACTTTGAAATGTAAAAATACATTGTAATAGTTTCCATAAATATTGTTCCCAAAAGAAGAAAAAATATTAACAAAGTGAGCATTACCCTAGAGAATGTGAACTTGGAGAATTAATGATGGAAACTAGATGACTTGAATTAAACAGGTATTTTGCATAAGGTTCACTACAGAGGATACAAGTAAGATCCCAGAAGTTGCTAAAAATCAAAAAATGAGAGGGAAGGAGGAACTCAAGAAATTTAGAACTTAGGATGAACTTCAGATGTCAGATTAGTTTGCTTTTAATTTAAAGGCTAGCTTCTTGCTATTTGTGCACAAATTTACTACATCTTGTTCACTCTCCTTAAGTTATTCCCTGTTAATAAAACCTGGAAAACAGTGGCAGCAAATGATCCTGATAATGACCAAATTTTCTACCATTTGGATCCAAACACAGTAAGTATCAGTTCCCAGCTCATAGATCACTTCCATTAGATTGTATAGAGCAATGTCACATCACTTAACTCAATTAATCCATATATATTGTGCCTTCTGTAGGATGGAGCAAAATATTTCAAGTTAAAGACTCAAAATACACCCGAGATTATTCTCAAAAAGCCAATAGATTATGAGAAGACCAAGATCTTACAACTGATTTTATCTGCAATGGTGAGATTTCAATGTTTATTTCACAATTATAGTTTGGAGGCATTGTGAGATTCTAAGGAGTCCACATGGCTGGAATTTAATTATTATGCAGTGTCAGCTTTGGCTCAGTCACACTCACCTCTGAGTCAGTAATTTGCAGGTTCACATTCCACCTCAGCGACTTGATCACATGATATGAAATGATATTTTCTGTGCAGTACAGAAGATAATGCAACAATTTCAGAGGGTCAATATGGAAATTGTGCTATATTGTCAAAGGATCACCAGTGAGGGATCACTACTTCTGAAGTGCAGTACCGAGGGAGTGCTATGTATTCAGAGGATCAGTATTGAGGGAGTACTCCTCTTTCATGAGTCCATAATCGGAGAGCTGCACTATCAGAGAGTCAGTATTGCGGGAATGACACATTTAGAGATTCAGTACTCGGGCAATACTGCACTATCAGAGGAGCAATACTGCTGAAGCACTGCTCTGTTTGAAAGGGAGTACCGAGGGAGTGTTAATCTTTTGGAGAGTCGTACTCAGAGAGTGCTGCACTGTCAGAGGATCAGTGCTGAGGGAATGCTGCACTTATTGGAGTGGCAATACCGTGGGAACACTGATCTTTTTAAGGGTCAGTGCTGAAGGAGTGCCACACTGTAAGAAGAGAGTACTGAGCCAGCGCTGCATTGTCAGATTCAGTCATGAGGGAACAGTGCATGGTGGAAAGACAGTGCTGAGCCAATACTGCCATATCAGTGGGTCAGTTCCAACATAGTGCTGAACCCTCAGAAAGGCACAATTGCACCAACTGAGGAGCAGTACTGAGGGAAAGTTCGGAGAATCAATAATGAGAAAGTATTGATGCTGATGGCATCACAACTGATTATCCAACAATCAGGGTGAGCAGACATACCCTTTAGCTAAATTTTGAGAAGCCTGAAGGTATTGTGCCCGAACCAACTCAAAATTACTGACTCCATCCTTCTCTTCGGAAACATTCTGAGATTAAACCAATTTGTCACAACCTTGCTGTTGTATTTGCCAAGATAAAATTTTAACTTCATATTCACAAAGACTGTACCTTTCAAGATCCATAACACTGCTCAACCTCACCCTAAGTAACCCCAACTATTTTTAAAATCCTCATTCCTTTCATTATTACCTCTAGGTCAACTCGTCCTATGTATTGCTGACTGGTTTCCAAATTCTACCTGTGTAAGCATGAAGAAATTTAAATCTCTGCTGTCCGTATCATATTAAGTCCTGCCATTATTTTACCCTGGTGTTTGTTGAGTTCCAAAAATTCTGATTTTAAAATTCTTATCCTTGTTTGCAAATATCTATATTGCCTGTTTCCTCCATATCTCTATAATCCTCTCTAAAACCCGAATGCTCCACTATATCTGCACTCACTGAATTCTGACCTTTGAACATCCTGGATTGGAAACACTGGACCACTGGTTACCATGCTTTCACCTACTGCGTCCAAAACTCTGGAATACCCTGCATAACGAATTTTGCCTGTCTATCTCTCCTGTCGTATTTAAAACAGGCATTAAAACCTATGTGACACCAAGTTATATTTTTATTTAAATACTGCTCTTGTGAAAAGTCACAGGATGTCTCATTACATTAAAAATACTATATCAATTTCAGCTGTTGTTATTTTTGTAAAGCGCTTTGTGCTGTGAAAGCTGTTCTTAAATGTAGGTCTTTTTATCTTCTTGCTGTTACAGGAAAGTCCAAATGGTAATGTCACTGATACAGTGAGTATCAATATTAGTGTTTTGGATCAAGATAACAAGCCACCAGAGTTTGAACCCTGTATTGAAATTGTCGGTCCCACTGCCAGCATCTGCCGTAATGCAATATACACAGGAAATATCAAGCTAGGCGTGACTGAGGTAGTAGTAAATCATGACTTTCTAAATGTCAGTTTCTAGCGCACATTCCTCTCATCACTTGAAGCTCTTTCTCTTGTTTATTGCAGACTAGTCCACTGCAGCTGAAACCTCAGCAGATTCAAGCTGTTGATGGTGATAAAGGAATCAATACCTTGATTCAATACAGAATGGTGCATGGTGAGTTAGCATGAAAAGGTCCATAGTCTATTGATTTATAGATTTAATTTATTATCTGCAATAATTGGCTTAATTGTAAAGGGAGACCTGAATCACAGAATTTTGAGAGTGTATGTCCACACATTTATGAAGTTAAGAAGTCTGTTTAAAAAGCATATGGAATCCTTGGCCTTATTAGTAGAAAAACAGTGTAAAAAAGCATGCAAGTTTTGGTAAATTTTTACAAACACTGGTGAGGCAGCAGTTTGAATGTTCTGTAGAATTTAATAGCATCCATTTATAAGCATTTATTTCAAGAGAACCAGAATACAAGAGCAGAGATCTTCTGCATAAAACTCTGGTCAGACCACATTTGAAATATTGTGAGTAGTTTTGGGCCCCACATTGAAGGAAGAGTGTGCTGGCTCTGGAGGGTGTTCAGAGGAGGTTTGCAAGAATGATTCCAGGGATGAAGGGCTTGTCATTTGTGGAGTGGTTGAGGACTCTGCGCCTATACTCGATGAAGTTTAGAAGGATGAGGGGGACTCTGATCGAAACTTATAGAAAATTGAGATGCTTGGACAGAGAAGACATGGAGAGAATGTTTCCACTGGTAGGAGAGGTTAGGACCCAAGGACACAGCCTCAGACTGAGGGGATGACCCTTTAGAACTGAGACGAGGAGCAATTCCTTCAGCCAGAGGGTGACTAATCTGTGGAAGTCAATGCCACAAGGGGCTGTGGAGACCAAGTCATTGAGTGTATTTCAGACAAAGATAGGTAGTTCATGATTAGTAAGGAGATCAAGTGTTACGGGGAGAAGGCAGGAGAATGGGGTTGAGAAACATATCAGCCATGGCCGAACAGTAAGCAGACTCAATGGACCGATTCTGCCCCTATATCTTATGGTTTTATTTTCCAATTAGGCAGGCTTGAAGACAAGGTGGGCTTTGAATCAGGGAGAAGGGTAGGGATTGATGACCCAGTGACCTTCCCACCTCCACCCTGATTATAATGTGGGAGGGATGGTCTTCCTGCTCCGATGCTAATTGAGAGTCTTAAGTGGGCCCATAAGGACCTCATACCATCATTGCTGGTATTAAATTGGTGATGGCAGGGAATTTCCCAAGCAGAAAAGGCAAAAAAGCAAACTCTGCCAGGTTTTGAACTTCAACATTGGTCATTGGTTTCTTATGTTCTATCCTCTCTAAACTTGAGAATGTCCAAAACTTTGCTACATATTTACCAACACACCCACTGCTGTATGTGAGTCTGAAAGATATATATTGAATTCTGGGCAGAATGATTTAAGATATCAAAGAAGCCAGACCCTAAAATTTTATCCTTTTCGAAATCTCTGTAACACTGCATAGCTTATCAATATAATGTCTAACTGTTGCATGCAGGAAATAAAATATATCTTGTTAGTAACAAGATGCTCTTCTAGTTAGACTTGGAAATGGTTTTCCTCTATCACACCAGACCACGCTCTCAACACTTGAAGAGGATGGTGGCAGTAGCCTTTATCATGAGCAGCAGCTCATACAGAAGGGTGTCTCAAACTGTGGGTTGTGACTCCCAATAGGGTTGCGATTTGAAACTTTAGTGTCCTAGATTCCATGGCAGCAATAGCTACACTTGGGCTTTAAGCTGCTCGAAGCTGCATGGCTCCTTTAACTTGCTGGATCTTATTTTAAAGTGGGCACGTCCTGACCAGCTGAAGCTTGTGGTCTAATTGTTTTGTTGAAAACCCTTGTGAAGAAGTTGGTGTTCCTTTAGCTTTAAACATTTTGCGTTTGAAACAACAATCCGCATTCCCTAATTACCCCACCTGCATCCCTGCATTTACAGGTTAGAGGATCCTCCTCCATCCTCTCCAACGCTGCATCCACCAACCCCCCACAACACATGGACGAGGGCTGCGTGTGGCATGTGGTTGGAGCCCACAGGCAGTGCTCTGAGACTCTGGGAGTCCTTCAGACCAAATAGTATGCTGAAGTTGTCAGGTCCCTGCTTTGGTTTCCATGTCGATATTTCTCATTATCTAGCTGAATTGGCACACTTGGTATGACAGGAAGCTGAATGTTAATGAGGTGAACTGTGCCTTAAGAAGACATCTCAGAGACCTGCTTTGTGACCCGACAAGAAGCAATGGAGTGTGATAATCTCGATGTTGAGATCAAACTTGTTTGACTTCTCATCCAATTCTATCACAAGTCCCACCATGCCCCGTGTCACTCAGACCCCCATAAAAGTGGGCTGTAGCCAGCAATTTGTACAGACTTTAGGTTATCTGTCTGCTATTGTATTCTAAGGGCTTATCGACCCAATTGTGTCCAATGGAGCTGATCTGATTGGCACCCTCCCAGCTTCCTGTACAGTGATTATGGTCGGATAATTTGCATTTAACAATGTCTCATGTTGATGTTGATTTCATAATGAGTAAAATGCCTTGAGTTTTATTTTCATTCACTGATTTTCATTTCATAGATTACGGAAAAACTTTTAAAATTAACCAAAACACTGGGGAGATAACCATGAGTAAACCTGTAAAAAGCCTAAATCCAGTTGCACTGACAGTTGTGGTACGTACACCAGGCCTTACGTCTTCAAGATAAAAGTACACTTTTTTCTGATTAGTAGATCAGCAATAATGTAATGTGGAAGTTAGTTCCTTTGACTCATTATCGTTCAAAGAAATCATTGTCAGATTTAAAAAAGAGACAAGCTCTACACCAAGTCTGCTCAAAGTGGGGCTTGAGACCCCTGAAGGGGTCACTACCTATAATTGTGGAGTTCTGAGCTCTGAAGCGGTGCCAACAACCATAGAGGTGCAGCTGAGAAACAACAATTGTGTTCCTGCTCCAAAAAACTCCCACTCTCTCAGTCAACCACCTCCCCACCCCAACCCCCACCCCGCCCCAACCTCTGACAGGTTGCCAACTGGTCACCTCCCAATCCAGCTCTCAATTCACACTGAGGAATCACAACAATTCTCTAGACTTGAAATGGGGTCAAAGTGCGATAATATTTAGGGTGTGCTGCTGAGCACTTGCTTTCTAAAATTTCTTCGAAAAACATTTTCAAATCCTTGACTAACTTTTCTTTGAACCAAGGATTGCATTCAAAGCCATTCATTAGGTGTGAAAGGTTCAGCATTTTACAGTAGGAGTAACAAGTCAAAATTCCATTTGATCAAAAACCAATCCCATTCTAATCACACAGAGATTTGTAATTGTACACCCCAGGATTTCTGATCTAATGGGAGAATTTAGACCATGGTAAATTTTGGAAAGCTCTATTCCCAACAAAACGTTTTTGTTGATGGGAATATGGATTGTGGAATTGGGTGTGCTGGTTAATGTTTTCAGTTACATGTTCCCAAATGGTTAAAGGCTACTTTTTGTGATCTAAAATTGGCATGTATCAATCTCTACACCTGGTCTTTGGTGTGTATTTCTTTTGAGCATTGGGTTGACTGGAGCAAAACTGCCTGAATACCTTTCTAAAACAACAGACATGGATAGCTGTACTAGATCAGTAAACACCTCCTGGTCTATCCACCACAGAGCTGTGATGCCTTATTGTGATTCATGATAGAGGCCTACTCAATAGATGCACATATCCTCCCGGTTAAAATGAAGAAAATAGGCACACCACCGTTCGTGGAAAAAATGCTCCAGAAAACTCTTCCTCAGTTCCTTTAGGTGATCGACTCATCCAGGAGATCACAAGGAACTAGGAGGCTCATACCAGCCCCACAAAACTGCTCTAACCCATTGAGATCCTGTTGGTTCTCAGATACCCCAGTAAGAGGGGACCCCAGTGTGATACACCCCTCTGACTTTCAGAAACCCTCTAAATTTGAGGGGCTTCATTGACCTTTAGAGGCCTCAAGAGAGCCTATTTAACCTAAGAGACCTCACAGACCCTTAGAGATCCACTGATCCTGAGAAAGCGCATTGAGACTGAGAGATCCCACTGACACCAAGAAAACCTACTGATCCCAGGAGACCCCCATTCACTGCAAGATCCTAGGTAACTCCATTGACACTGAGAGAACCCAATAACCTCTCGAGGCTACACAAAACCAATGACAGACTGCATCAATGGGTGTGACTATCGAAGATATAATCATCTGTTTTTATCTCACAGGCTTATCAGGAGAATGATCACTACAAATATTCCATGACCACTGTTACTCTCAACGTTTTGGAGGTAAACAAATGCCCACCACAGTTTACAAAGACAATCTATTATGGGAATATGCAAGAAAACTCAGAACCTGGAAGTATTGTCTTCGAACAGGGTTCAACTTCAAAACCTGTTATAATTAAGGCTGAGGATTGTGACTTTCCTGATGTAAGTAAAAAAAAAAGCAGTGAGTTGGTTTGGATAGCACACATAGACTTAATTGTATGATTAATCTGTACAACATAATAGAGTCTTAGCAATATTGCCCTTTCCTATGACGGTCCCACTCACTGTTCAACAACAGCCTATTACATTCATCAATACCCCTCTCTGTGTATTAGTTACACTCATATTCATCAATATCCTTCTCTATTCATCAGTTCCCCTTTCTGTTTTACTTTATCATTCACTGACCATCAATATTCTTGTCTATTCATCATACTCACGTCTATCTAATCTCTGATAATGTGTCAGAGATAATGGGAACTGCAGATGCTGGAGAATCCGAGATAACAAAGTGGGGAGCTGGATGAACACAACAGGCCAAGCAGCATCTTAGGAGTACAAAAGCTGACGTTTCGGGCCTAGACCCTTCATCAGAGAAAAGTTTTTTCTGATTAAGGGTCTAGGCCCGAAACGTCAGCTTTTGTGCTCCTAAGATGCTGCTTGGCCTGCTGTGTTCATCCAGCTCCACACTCTGTTATCTCTATTTAATCTCTGTTCACTTATGCACAGCTCTATTCATTAATATCCTTCTTTATTCATCATTAACATTCTCTTTTCATCAATACCCTCTACCGTTAACATTCCCATTCTTTTCATTAACATCCTTCTTTGTTCATTCTATGTCCTTCTCTATTTGTAAATACCCCTCTCTTGATTCAGTACTCCCTACTATTCATCCCAAATACCTTCTTTGTTCTTTAGTACCACCCACTGTCCATCAATACACAATATTTGCTTATCACTATTGTTCTGCATCCATCAATACCCCTCTCTGACCATCAACAACCCCTCTCCATTCATCAACATTTCTCTCTTCTACATCAATACCTCCTCATCATGCATCAATATCATTTCCATTCATTACTGTTCATCAGATTACCTCTCTTTGCCTCAGGATATCACTGTTATCTTCTCATCCTCCTGATTATGATCCTGATCCAGATTTCTCTGTCTTGACGAGAATGGAGTATCAGATCAAGCTTGATTTATGTCTGTCAATGTATCTTGACTTATTCAATTTTGGAATTTGATGTCATGTATTAGTCACAATTTTTAATTATCTTTTCTATTTTGCAGAAAATAAATCCTTCAATAAAATATAAAATTACACCGAGTAATAATTTCATCATTAACAGAGATGGATTTATCTTTACTAAGACTAAACTTGTTGCATCCAACCTATACGATCTATTGGTAAGATTTCTCCCTCTTAACTTGCTGTTTTCACACAGTGTACAATAACTGTCCATTAATCTAATCAAAGTATCATAATGCAGTGTAGATCCCACAAGGTCATTGAAGGTGTCTGGCATTCCCATTCCTAATTTATGGGATGTGAACCCTGGTGGAAAGCTCAATCTAAATTCCCCTTGAGAAGGTAGTGTTGAGCCTTTTTCTTGAACCACTGCAGTCCCTGCAGTCCGGGTTTGCCACAATGGAATGGAAATAGAATTCCTGGATTTTAGTCTGGCAACAGAGAAGGAGCAGCAGTATTCAACACTAGAGAGGGTGTGGCTTGGATGGGAACTTGTAGGTTGTGGCACTTCCATGCAACTACTTTCCTTGCTTTCCTATGTGGTAGAGGTCTCAGATTTGAAGAATTGTTCTTGAAGAAGCCTTGGTGAATTCCTGTGGTGTGTTTGTAAATTGTACACACTGCTGAGTGTCATGATGATGGGTGCTGAATGTTCAGAATGTTAGATGGGGGCCAATCAAGTAGACTATTTGTCATGAATGGTGTCAAGTATTTTGAATGTTCTTGAAGCTGGATGAATCCAATAATTGGAGACTATTCCTTCAAACTCCTGCTTGAGACATGGACAGGATTTAATTTGTCAGGAAGTGAATTACCCTTTGCAGAATTCCTAACTTCTGACCTGCTGTCGTTGCCACAGTTTCTTAAAAAGTTGGTCCAGTTCAGTTTTTAATCAATGGTAACCCCCAGAATATTCAAAGTAGGCTTTCAGTGTAAGCAATGCCATTGAATGTCAAGTGGTGATGGTTAGATTCTCTCTTGTTGAAGACAATCATTGACTGGAATTTGTGTGGTACAAATGCCACCTATCAATGCAAACTTTGATGTTGATCAGGCTTGCTGCATATGGGAATGGAGAGTTGAAAAAACATCATGAGTGGTGCAGAACACTGCACAATTGTAAATGAACATCCCCACTTCTGAACGTATGATTGAACAAAGGCGGTTGATGAAGCAGATTGTTGGACCTTGGAACGACTCTGAGCAACTCCTCTAATGATGTTCCACCAATAGCCTGACCTCCAACAACCACAAACATCTTCCATTGTGCTAGGTATGACTTAAATCAGTGCAGAATATGCCACCTGATTCCCATTGACTCCAGTTGCAGTTTTGATGCAAATGGCAGTCACGCTCACTCTACCTCTGGAATTTAGCACTTTTGATCATGCTTGGAGCAAAGCTGAGATGGATTTGCCATTCAAACCTATCCCAATTGATACTTGGTGTCTCAGGACGGAGTGGCAAATGAAAATTTTGATGAACTAATTTTAATTTCATTCACTCGGTAAATAAAAACAATTCTCTCAAGGCGTATAACACTGGTTGTAATAAGTAAGAAGATGAGGGAAGTTTACAGTAAGAGACAGACTAGAAAAGGCAAGGAGTCTGACAGGACAATGAAGAAGATGGGAGCAGGACATTGCGTGATGGTATTAGAATAGGTACTGGCATCTAGGGCAGATGCTGTCAAATTGGCAACACAGGCTCCTGATTGCATGGCACATGGTTAGCTACGCACTTCAGTTCAATGTAAGAGACATTAGGATTTGAATGCTTTCAAACCTCCATCTGTCACGGCATTATTTAGATAGAGGTTCCAGGAGTCTAGTGAGCCTTTGGATAAAGGAGATTCTGCCAACACAAAATAAAGTATATTAGTACTTGCTGTCTGATAAGAGTGCATATTCCAGACAGCACAAAATATACTGTCTGCCTGAAATCTTCCCTGTCCTCCTTCTCTCAGCACTCCCTAATCCATTCTCTCTCATTGTCTCTTCCCCTCCTCTACCTCATCAAAATTATACACAAGCATTGATAAATTACTGGTTAGGTCTCAGCCGAAGTTATGTCCTGTTTTGGACACAGTGAAAGCCTCAGAGAGGGCAGCCAGGAGATGTGAAATTTCAGGTACACGTGCAAGCTGAAGAAGCTGAGATCGTTCACCATGAAGAAGAAATTTAATAGAGGTGTTAAAAAGTCTGCCCATTTCCACAGAAAACAGATTATCAATGGTCAACTTCTTTAATTAACTGAAACAACTGGGGGCATAGTGACAATTTAACTGGATTAGTAAACAAGAGACCAATGCTCTGGCAACATGAGTTCAAATTCCACTATAGCAACTGGTAAAATTGGAAATTGTTTAATAAGTCTGGAATATAAGGATAGTCTGAATAATGGTAACCATGGCATCTATAATTGATTATTATAAAAATCCATCTGCTTTACTAATGGGACTTATACACTTAATGCTAAGGTCCTGGGGTGTGTGGCTGAACAAAGATATCTTGGAGTACAGGTTCATGGTCCTTTGAAAGTGGGGTCACAGGTAGACAATATAGTGAAGAAGGCATTCGGTATGCTTGCCTTTATTGGCCAGTGCATGGAGTTATAGGGCTTGAGAGGTCATGCTGCGGCTGTACAGGACATTGTTCAGGCCACTTTTGGAGTACTGCATGCAATTCTGGCCCCCCTGCTTTCGGAACAGTGTTGTGAAACTAGAAAGTGTTCAGAAAAGATGTATGAGGATGTTGCCAGGGTTGGAGGGTTTGAGCTATAGGGAGAGGCTGGGAATATTTTCCCTGGAGTGTCGGAGGCTGAGGGGGTGGCCTTATAGAGGTTTATAAAATCATGAGGGGTATGGATAGGATAAACAGGCAGGGTCTTTTTCCCGGGGTGGGGGAGTCCAAAACTGGAGGGCATAGATTTAAGGTAAGAGGGGAAAGATATAAAGGGGGGAACATTTTCACACAGACAGTGGTGCGCATATGGAATGAATTGCCAGAGGAAATGGTGGTGGCTGGTACATTTACAATATTGAAAAGACATCTGGATGGGTTTAGAGGGATATGGACCAAATGCTGGCAAATGGTTAGAATGGATGAGTTGGACTGAAGGGTCTGTTTCCATGCTGTACATCTCTATGATTGTATAATCTGCCATCTTTACAAGATCTGGCATACGTTTGACTTCAGACCTAAAGCAATGTGGTTGATTTTTTACTGAACTTTGAAATGTCTGAAGACAATTTAAGATAGACAACAAATTTTCCAGCTTTACCAGTGACACTGACGTCAGTTTAAATACGTAAAAACAAACATTAATCTTATGCAAAAGGAAAAATAAGCTTGAATGTATTCCTCTCTTCATAATTTGACCCTTTTAACTTGAGCATCGCTCTGGTGAATTTCACCAAGGTGATTATATCCTTTCTGACATAACACCCAATTTAAGCACACTGACACCCAAAGATCAGAAAACAGAGATTCCTTATTCCATTGGTATCAGGATTTTAAAATATGGAGGGAAATTAAAATAAGTAAACAGTATTTATGTACAGTTAGTGTCTGGTGGATGAAACACTTGGTCTTTTTTTCTCTGTGTCATGATGTAGGAATGTCAGTGTTGGACTAGGGTAGGCAAAGTGAGAAGTCACACAACATCAAATTATAGTTGCAACAGGTTCATTTAAAATCACAAGCTTTTGGAGCATTGCTCCTTCATCAGGTGACTTAAATCCCTCTGTTCCTCTACAGTACTAGCTTTCCACATATAGAAAATAATCTGTTTTTCTCTGTTCCTACCTGCCCTTGGTCAAGCTGACAGTTTCTCTTTGCAACATTCTCTTTCTTACTCCCCCAATTTATGCACCTCCTGACTTACTGTTACGGTTGTGTATCATAGAGCTCAAATAATATGGGCGTTATCACCTTACCAATTGCAATGAAAGTGTGACTCATTTCAGCTGATTTGTAGAATGATGGTCTGTCATTTTGCGGTGCCTACTATTAATGTGTGATTTCTACCTGCTGTACTTGGACAGGTAACAGCAATTGATGACGAACATGGACAAAATGCTACAACAAAACTCAAAGTGCAAGTTACCAGCAGTGATGGTAAAAAGTGTTTTGTTATATTCAAACGGTTGGCATATTAGATTGAAGCAGATCAACCTGAGAAACTGTGCAATGTGTGACCTGATGAGATTGCTGTGGTTCTGCATTCTTCTATGAGACCAGTTACAGATACAGTTTAAGTATTTATAATCTTTAAAACTTCTCCAAGGATAGATCAAGACTAGTAAGTAAGAAAAGTGATGTTCTGAATTTGTATTTCTGGGGAGTGAGTGCAAGACATTACAGATTAGTCAACTTAGCATTGATGATCAGAAAAACAGTGGAATGCTGTCATTGTCCCACTCCCCCATTAGACAGAAAGATGACTGGTAGTGGTTTAACCTGATGTGAGGGAAAAGGTTGAGAAAGTAGGATCTTCATGGCGATCTCAGCCAGTACAGGAACAGAACCCATTGCTATCACTCTAGATCAGAAGCAAGCTATCTGACCAACTGAGCCAAACAACCATGGATTTGGATGGGGAATAATGGGAGAGGCTTGAGTGAAGCATAAAGCCCACTATAGACTGTTTGGGCCACATGACTAGTTTCACTTCCATATATTTTATGTAATAGCATGTAATGTCCACATGTTTTGCCCATCATTGTTCTCATAGTCAGAGTAAAATGGATGAGCAGAAAGTCATGATTTATCTCGCATTGGGAATTCCAACAGTGCCACTCAGCAGTAGCAGTGTATACCATCCACAAGATGCATTGCAGCAACTTGCCAATGTTCCTTTGCCAATGCTTCCTAAACCCCTGCCCTTCTAAGGACCAAGGCAGCAAGCAGATGGACCACCATCACCTGAATGTTTCTGACCAGCTCAGCACACAATCCTGACTTGCAAACACTTTTACAGCAGTCACAGTAAAATCGGGTATGGAAAGAAATTGCTTGGACAGTGTAAATTATCTCGTGAACTCAGAAATGCACTGAGTAACCACTACAGAATCTAATGCTAATTAAAGGATGAAAGTACTGTGAATGCTGGAGATTTGAAATAAAAACAGCAAGTGCTGGATACACTCTGCATGTCTGGCAGAATCTGTGGAAGAAGAAATAGAGCCAACATTTCAAATCCAAAATGACTTACAACTTCTAATCATGCCTCCATCATGTATTCATGCTATCTTCTGATGCTGATGCTGAGGGATTTATATTCAGTAAAGGATTCCATTTTATCCTCTTACACCATCATGCCAATGAAATCCAGGCACAGTGTGGCATTGAACTCTTCTTCCATCACCATTGCCTCCATGCCACTTTATTGGACTGGAGTCCTCTGTCCACTACCTGAGCCTTTCACTTTCCACAGGGTAGATCTGATGTGTCTTCCTTTCTCCTCAACCATCAAATCCCACCATGGTTAAAAGGATTCTCAACTGAGTTCACCCATTTCCTGAACTTCTGTTCTCACCCCTTTGCCACCTTCCCAGCACAAAGACAAGATTCCCTTTCTCCTCGCTTTCCACTCCATCAGGCTCTGTGCTCAAAATATTGTCCATTTCCACCACATCCAGCAGGATACTACCATCAAACACACCTCCCCTCCATTGTTAGCATTCCACAGGGACTATTGTCTGCATGATAGCTGACCCACTCCTCCATCACTCCGAACACTTCTTCACTCCCCATTGCACCTTCCCATGTAATCACAGAAGATGTAATGCTTTGCCCATTCACCTCCTCTCTCTTCACCGTCCAAGTCCCCAAATACACCTTCCTGATGAAGCTCCAGGTTTTCTTATACTTCTTTCAGTCTAGTCTGTTGTATTCAGAGCTCTCAATATGATGTACTCCAAATGGATGAGACAAAGCACAGATTGGGTGAATACTTTGTGGAATATCTCTTTTTCAGAATAAGAACAGAAGATCATGAGACATAGGAAAGGACATGGGCCATTCAGTACATCAAGTCTGCTCCATCATTCAATGATCTGACAATCCTCAACACAACATTCCTGTTGTTTCTTCTTTGTCTTTGATTCCCTGACTGATTAAAAAAAAACTGTCCTTCTCAGCCTTTAATATACTGAACACGTCAACCTCTACCGCCCTCAGCAATAAAGAATTTCCAGATCCACTACCCTCTGAGAGAAGAAATTCCTCTTCATCTCTATCTGAATTGGACTACTTCCTACTCTGAGAACATGCCTTCTGGTCCTAGACTCTCCCTCAAAGGGAAACACCTCTCCAAATGTACCATATCAAGTCCCATAAGAACTGTACATGTTTCAATAATCACCCCAATCTTCCAGCGACTTGCCATGTCAATACATGATTGTATTGTTATGCTAACCTTTGGAAATAGGTCAGCTGTAGTGCAGCACAACACAAGCTGGAGGAACAGAACCTCGTTTACTGCTTAAGCACTTCAGGACTCAATATTGAGCTGAACAACTTCTGACATTGAACACTGTATTACATTTTGATTATACTTTCATCCTCCCCTCTCCTCCAAACTCTGGTCCCCACCCCCCCCAACCTAAACCCTAGTGTCTTGTTTCCATGGGCTAACTTTCAGCAGAGCTGACGTATTTTCCACTATTCACACTATGATTTACATCTATTTTGCATCTCCATCACTCCTCTACTACTGTTAGTTCTCCCTTTGTTTTTTGCTCTGAGCACTTCCACCACCTGTTCCGTTTGAAACCCCATCAATTCCGAAGAAGAGTCATATTGGATTTGAAATATGAACTCTGTTTCTGTCTCTACAGATGCTGCCAGATGTGTTCAGTTTCTCCAGCACCTTCTTTGGTTAAAAGATACTTCATGTTTTTGGTTATGAGGTGAAATAAATAATGATAGAAATGCACCATGGTACACAAAGGATTATCTCTCTCAGTATGTAATTGCTCAAGATTCACTGTAGAATGTGGAAATGGATGGGAATGTCCTTTATTATAGTGATGATGTGGATTAGGGCTTGACGTTATGTCACATTCAAAAAATATTGTTGTCTGAAATTTTATGAATTAGCGTTGTAAATTGTCTTAACTCATCCTTAAAATCACTGCAAAGAAGATTGTTTTCAACATTTATTCATGGGATGAAGGCATGACTGGCTAGGTTGGTGTTTAGTGCCTGATGCTAATTACTAGTCAACCACATTGCTGTTGGCCTGGAGTCACATGTAGGTTAAACCAGGTAAAGATAGCAGATTTCCTTCCCTAAGTGAAAGGAAATTAGTGGAATTGATGGTTTTTTATGACTTTCAACAGTGGTTTCATTATTGATACTGGGTCAGATTTTTTAAAATGATTTCAAATGTCATCATCTGCCATTATAGGCCTGTGCCTGGAACATTTTCTTGGCACTGCTGGATCATTAGTCCAGTGATGTTATCACTACACCATTGCCTCCTGTTCATTTGCTGCTTAACAGTTGAACAGACATTGGTACAAAAGCTCTTTTCATGGCCGTAACTGTTTTTTTTCTCCCAGCTGATTCTAGGAGTTCAGTCAAACTGGGGAGATTTTTAATGGGTTGCCATAAGATGAGAAGGAAGGGGATTACCTAAACCCATCAAGAGCTAGGATTCAACCTGGAATTCCAAACATTAGCTTAGTTCTTCACCTCACCTCTGCTGTCCAGAGTGGTGTTCAACTGCAGGACCTTCTGACTCCAGAGCAGGAAGACTATCATTGGAGGCAAGAAGTGACAGAACAAGAAACTCCAGACAAAACTCTTCTGCAGCACTTGTGGTGACATGTAATATGGAGTCTCTTTTAAATATTGTTCTTGTGTGTGGAATATGAACCATCCCTGGCATCCCAAGAAGGTTAGGTTGGCCCTTCTTTGATTACTGGTTATTTTATAACTCAGTATTTTGATAACCTTTTAGGGGCATCGAGAGTCATCAGCAGTTTTTGAAGTATCAAGGAAGTGGCACTCTAGTGCAGGGGAGGGTCTAGAACCCTGAAAATAGATGTCAGGTCAAAAAGCTGACACAATCCCACTGATTTTTGGATTTTACTCGGGTGGGTTGCTGGTGAATGGGAAAGCCCCATGGAGCTATTGATGGCTCTCGTAAATATGGAAATAGGCAATTAATTGAGCCTTTAAACTCTGAATTCTAGCTATAACAGATTTCCCAAACTATGTAAAGCTCACCAGGGTCAATGTGGTGATTACAAAACAGGTAGGCATTTAGCAATGCAGCTAAAAACAAACTAAACAGTCTGCAAAGAGTGAGATTGAAAGACTTCATTTATATAGTGCCTTTCATGACTGCCAGATGTCTGAAAGCTACTTTAATGAAGTAAAGTCACTGTTGGAATACAGATAACAAAGCAGCAAAGTTGTGCAAAGCAAGCTCCCACAAACAGAAAAGTGATAACGATCAAATCATCTGTTTTTGTGATGTTTATTAAATTATAAATACTAATCAGATCATTGTGGATAACTTCTCCTACCTTTCTTTGAAATAACCCCTTGGGTTCTTCTGCATGAACCCATTTATGCAGGTGAACTTTGGTTTAATGCTTCAACCAGAAGGTGACACCACCAAAGGTGGAGTGGATCAATATTGTGCTGGAGGCTCAGCCTTGATTCTTGTGCAAAGCTCTGGAATGGGACTTGAACCCAGAGAACTGCATTTCAGATGCCAGTGTGCTACCGACTAACCATATAAGCAATAAATGATGGAGCAAAATGACACAGCTGTGGACCTGTCTATGTGATCGGGCATCTGAAAGTGTGGTGTTGCTGCTTTAAAAGTGAGTCCCAGTGTTTTGAAAGTTATTTCACCTACTGTGGCCTTCAATCCTTTTGATCTGAATACGCTGATGAAGCCTTCTTTGTGAAGCTTTACCCTGCCACTCTGATGAGAAGCAAGAGGAAGGGCAATAGTAGCATTAAAATCACCAGAAACACTAGCAGAGCCTTCTCTTCAGCTGCTACGCAGGGAAGAAGGGATAGACACAGAGACCTACATCTAAGGAGGTGAAACACTAAACACTGGGCCCACTTGCGTGCCACTGTCAGAGCCTCAGGAGTGTCAAGCTTTCATGGCAGCTCACAGCTGAGATCCTCATCCTCCTGGAATGAGACCTCTTTTCTGTGGATTAGGTGAGTATGCATTGCCAATGGCCAGAAAGCTGGTCTGTTCATTTCTCTGCCTCTCCCTGGAACTTGGCACTCATTTCTACTGCAGGAAGAGAAAGCTGCAAATAAGGAGTGTGAGAATTGGATATTGTGCAGAGGATGGAATTTCACAACTATGGATGTTGAATATAAAGCATGGACGTGACGTTGGCGATGGTGAGCCTGAGTGTTGACTGTTCTCGTGAGGGTGAAGAGGTATCTAGACAGACAGGAATGAATGGACCTTCAGGGTATGTTGCTCGAAGGAGTGCTGTGCAGGAGAATGCTGAAAAAGTCAGAATGCGGGGCTTGGCATCTGAAAGAGTTATGACACCCATCTATCCTGCCCTCATGAAGTCTCGGATTCACTTGATGCAAAGGGTGTAGGGAGTACACTTATGCTGCTGATGTCCCCAGCTATTTCCATTCACATCTGTTTGGTTTGTGAGGTTGTTCTTTACGTCTTGTGCTTGGAAAACAAACTTGCCTGGAGTCCTCAAAGCAGCAGCTCAATTTCAGAGAGGGAGAGAGATTGACTGAGAGACAGTGCTATTCTGTTTCCTTTTTATTCCTGTGATTGTTGCAGCCTCAGGAATCAATTAACAATTCAGCCAGTCTGACCCTTGGGGCTGTTCCTTTTAGTAGAAATTCTTAAATTGATAGACCATGTTATCATTAAACATAGACTCTGTGATTAATTGAGAAAGCCACAAACAGGATGCTTGCATGAAAACTATGGAAATGCTCACTTAATATAAACATGTTCCTGTTCGCTACCATAATCACCTTCTCAACTCATACCACTGTGTGTAAATTGGTTTAGATACAATTCTGCCCATGATGTTGGACGAGGGTCAGGTGTAGCTCAGATTGGCTTAAAGAAGAGCCCAGTGAAGGGTATTAGTGAACCAGTTAGATTTTTCTCACAATCCCGTAGATTTCAGTCACTTCTAAATGAGGCCACCCATAAGTCAGCACTGGCCTAGTATGATCTAAACTTCCAACCTTTGTACCATACTCTCCAATAAGTTTAAACTGTTTGCAGTTTTAATTGGTTCTGGATTAATCATTTACAAAACAGAAAACCAAAGTAATGAAAATTCACTTACTTCTCATGCAGGGAGATAACCATTACCTTCATTGCACCAGTGAATTACTATGATCTAGATAGAGTTGATAGCCAGAGACTATTTCCCAGGGCAGAAATGGCTAGCACGAGGGGTCATAGTTTTAAGCTGGTTGGTGGAAAGTATAGAGGGGATGTCAGAGGCAGGTTCTTTACACAGAGAGTTGTGTGAGCATGGAATGCATTGCCAGCAGCAGTTGTGGAAGCAAGGTCATTGGGGACATTTAAGAGACTGCTGGACATGCATATGGTCACAGAAATTTGAGGGTGCATACATGAGGATCAATGGTCGGCACAACATTGTGGGCTGAAGGGCCTGTTCTGTGCTGTACTGTTCTATGTTCTATGTTCTGTGTTCTAAAGGGTGGCGGAAGCAGATTTAAAACTTACTTTAGAAGGCCAACAAACATAGAGTATACTGTAGAAACTCAGCAGTCCTGGAAGTATACTTGGCCAGAGAAGAAGAGTTAACTTTCTGAGTCTGATGTGACTTCTTCAGAACACTGTAACTGTGAAACAGAACTACAAAAATCCTTAATATCATAGAATCAAAACAATGGTACAAGCCAGATGGAACATTTGTCTATTTGTGTCTGTTACAGATCTTTCTCCAGATATCCAATCAATCCCACTTCCTTGCTCTTTTCCCAATGTTCTGAAAATATCTCCTTTCAAGTGTATATCTTTTCCTTACTTTTTTTAACCTAGAAAGTGGTGAGAATGTGGAACTCCTATGAACTTATGTAGGCTATAAGACCATTAGATGTAGGATCAAAAGGAGGCCATTCAACCCATTGAGTCTGCTCTGAGATTTGGTGAGATTATGGCTGATCAGATAATCGTCAATTCTACCTTCCTGACTTTTCTCTATAAACTTGATTCCTTTACAGATTAAAAATGGACCCCCATTGTGACCAGTACATTCACTTCCAAGTATGACTATTTTATCATTGCTATTTTCCTTCCCCAAATTCTGCCCACTGTCTACAAGACACAAGTCGAGAGTGTGTTGGAATACTCTCTACTTGCTTGGATGGGTGCAGCTCCAGCAACACTCAAGAAGCATGGCTTCATCCAGAACAAAACAACCTGCTTGATTTACACCACATCCATAAACATTAAGCCATCCACGAATGATGCTCAGTAGCCGCAGTGTGTACTGTCCGCAAGTTGCACTACAGAAATTCAGCAAAGCTCCTTAGATAGCACATTCCAAATCCACAATCACTGCCATCTAGAAGGACAAAGGCAGCAGGTACGTGGGGACACCACCACCTGTAGGTTCGCTTCCAAGGCACTCAGCATCTTAAATATAACCAGAGTTAAAATCCTGGAACACCTTCACTATTGGCATTGTGACTCTATTTACACTTAATAGATTGTAGTTATTCAAAAACGCAGCCCACTGCCACTTTCTCAAGGGTAACTAGGGATGGATAATAAGCACTCGTCCACCCACACACACACATGAATGGTTAATTAAGAAAATTACCCTTTCCCGTTTCCTTGAAAAGATGAGTGAGCCACCTTGCTGAGCCACTACAGTGTGATTGAATTCTAGAACTCACAGTGAAGATGTTGGGGCTGAGGCTCTGGGCCCTCACACCTGTTGTTGGTGTGTGGCACTTGAGGAGGAAAAGGATTAGAAATTGAAGATGCATGAGAAAAAGGAGATGTATGTGAGCATAGGAGATACAAGAGGTCGAGCTGGATGAACACAGCAGACCAAGCAGCATCAGAGGAGCAGGAAGGATGACATTTCAGGCCTAGACCCTTCTTTCTGATGCTGCTTGGCCTGCTGTGTTCATCCAACTCTACACCTTGTTATTCTCAGATTCTCCAGCATCTGCTGCTCCTACTGTCTCTGTATGTGAGAATAGCGAGGTTACACATTAGAGAGCCATATTTTCAATGTGTGCTCCAGCTGGGCACTGGTCCCTGTCTGCGACATAAACTCATTCATTCCGTCCTGAGTAAAGTGAGTCAGAGCCTCTGCCAGTGTTACAATTCCTCTGAGTGCGTAGCCTCAAGCGTTGAGCCCCTGGTTAGGATGTGCAGGGCCAATGTACATACCAGCAGGAGATGCAGCATGTAACAGGGAATACCATTTCAATTGGATGTCCAGTGCTTATGGAGGCTGGGAGGGTGCACCAATCCAGAGAGCGTTTTGTTTCCAATTTCCACCCTGATCTCACCATCACCTGGCCCATCTCTGACTTCTCCCTCCACTTCCTCAAATCTCTGTTTCCTTTTCTGGGGTAATCAGCCATTGAAACCCATTACAAACGCAGTGACCCTCACAGCGAGCTCAACCATACACCCTGCTACCTGTAAGAACTCCATCGCATTCTTCCTGTTTCTCCATTGCATCTGTTCTGACGATACCACCATCCAAGATTAGTGGGTGGAGTGGGGTGGGGCTTGGAAATGTCCATCTGTTTCCTCAACCGAGAATTCTCTGCTACTAAGATAAGGCCCTTAGCCATGTCTGTCCCATTTCCTGCACTTTTGGCCTCACCCCTTTCCTTCCCTCCCACAACGCTGATGGGGCGGTCCTCACTTTCTATCCCACCAGCCTACTTACCAAAGTATCATAAGCCACCATAACTGTCACCGTCAGCAGGATGTCACCATCAGAAACGTATTCCCTTCACCTCCATCATCAGCATTCCACAGGGACCATTCCCCAGGACACCATGATCCACTCCTCCTCCATTTCTAATGGCCCCAAGGCACTTTACTATGCAATTACAGAAGGTACAGCGTTAGCCCATTTACCTCCTTCCTCCTCACTATCCAGACCCCCAGGCACATCTTCCAGTTGAAGCATTGACTTACTTGTACTTCACTCAACCTACTTGACTACTCAAGTCTACTGTATTCACTGCTTACAATGTCAACTCCTGGGAAGACAAAATGCACATTAGGTGATTGTTTTGCATTTCACCCACATTTTGTCCGTAAAAATGACCCCGAGCTTCTGGTAAACTGCCACATCAACACATCACCATCTTTCTGTACTGACATTTCTGTCTCGGACCTGCTGTACTTCTCCAGCAAGGCAATCTGGAGGAACAACACTTCATCTTTTGTCTAGGTACACCACAGCCTTCAGAGTTTCAGAATGTGAACACCCTCCTCCTTGTTTGTTACCCTCTCCCCATGCCGCATGGTCCTGTTTTTTATAGGTTCACCTCGGACAGCCAACTCATTTTGAACCGCCCATCATTTCTTTCTCTCTCAGCTTATCATTATCAATCTTTTTGTTTGTCGATCCCTTTCTCTCTGTCTCTGTCTCTGTCTCTCTCTCTCTCTCTCTCTCTCTATGACTCTCTGGCAACATCACCAAAGGAGGAATTTCTTTACTCAGAGTGTGGTGAATGTTTGGAGTTATCTACCCCACCAGCCAATAGAATGTCAAACAATGAATATGTTCAAGATGGAATTCAACACGTTTCTTAATGTTGGTGGCATTTAGGGATATGGAGATAGTGCAGTGATCTAATTGCATGTTGGGCTGATTGGGTGGGCTGAATGGCGTATTCCCATGGCCCTGAATTGTCATTTGATGTACAGAATATAAGTGCTGTTTTCTCATCCAGTATTGATGCTGCTTTCCTTTACATTGGCATTTCATGTGAATTGTCCTGATAAGTGCAAGATAAAAATATTTTCAAAAGTTTTTTTCAACAATACTGAAGCTGTTGTAATATGTTAAGCAGGCAATAATTCACTGGAAGGTTTTGTGCAATTTTAGATTTTGATTTTGGATGTTGGATGATGCCAACACATGCTTTGAAACAGAGAGTGGGAATCTTTACTAGAGTACTAATTGGAAGGCCACCCTTTCATCACCAATACATTTACTGATTAATTGTTGGTTATTTAAGTTTTGCTTTTGTGGTTGTTGATGTGAGCTACTTTGTAATCCAGCACCAATAACTGTGAAAACAACAACACATGGAAATGGGACACCAGAACCACCCACTAAACCTCCTGGAACTGGGGCATCAACTCCAACAAAGATCCCTCCTCAACCCCCAGGAGTCACAACAGCAAAGCCCCCTGGACCTGGGACTGGTACTACAGGTAGGATGCTAAGGGTTAGCATTGCAGCTGTCCACCCATCTAAACACTTCAAAAGCAAAACCAGATACCAAATTTCATGGTATTGGGCTACCAACTAGCAATAACTGTGAGCGTCCGGTATTTTCATTCAGTAAACCACCCAATGGGTCAGGAACTAAACCAACAGCTAAGTTCACAGATAACAAGGTGTAGAGCTGGATGAACACAGCAGGCCAAGCAGCATCAGGGGAGCAGGAAGGCTGACGTTTTGGGACCCAGACCCTTCTTCAGAAGTGCTAAGTTCACAGTGTGCTGACTCATAGCTCAAGAATTCCCATCTATAAAGATCACAACACTGTTGTCACAGTCCCTGTCACTTTATATAGACAATATAGACAATAGGTGCTGGAGAAGGCCCTTCGGCCCTTCGAGCCAGCACTACCATTCATTACGATCATGGCTGATCATCCACAATCAGTATCCTGTTCTTGCCTTATCCCCATAACCCTTGATTCCACTATCTTTAAGAGCTCTATCTATCTCTTTCTTGAAAGTATCCAGAGAGTTGGCCTCCACTGCCTTCTGGGGCAGGGCATTCCATATATCCACCACTCTCTGGGTGAAGAAGTTTTTCCTCAATTCTGTTCTAAATGGCCTACCCCTTATTTTTAAACTGTGTCCTCTGGTTCTGGACTCCCCCATCAGCGAAAACATGCTTCCTGCCTCCAGAGTGTCCAGTCCCTTAATAATCTTATAAGCCTCAATCAGATCCCCTCTCATCCTCCTAAACCCAAGTGTATACAAGCCCAGTCGCTCCAATCTTTCAACATATGATCGTCCCGCCATTCCGGGAATTGACTTCGTGAACCTATGCTGCACTCCCTCAATATCAAGAATGTCCTTCCTCAAATTTGGAGACCAAAACTGCACACAATACTCCAGGTGCGGTCTCACCAGGGCCCTGTGCAGCTGCAGAAGGACCTCTTTGCTCCTATACTCAATTCCTCTTGTTATGAAGGCCAGCATGCTATTAGTTTTCTTCACTGCCTGCTGTACCTGCATGCTTGTCCCAACTCAAGTGGTAATTCTTGTAGCCTGACAAGAAATCCAAGCCTAATGTCCACGATTGTCCTTTTCCTCTGGGCTCTTTGCTCATTTCTAATTTACAATCTCTCGAGGACAATTTACAAAGAACAAAACAGTCAATGCAACAAAACCATGCACAAATGTTGCCAGACCTGTTGAGTTTCTCCAGCACTTTCTGTTTGTTTTGTTTCAGGTTTCCGACATACACATTTCTTTGTATTATAACAACATGCATTTACCTAATGTCTACGAGCAATAAAGTGATTGCAGAAGAAATATCTGGCAAGTCAGGATTGGGAAAGGTTAAAAGGGCAAGTGAGAGTTTTGTGAGAGGTGAAGAGATGATTGGAGGGATTTTCAGAAAGTTGGCTGAGACAGCTGAAGACATGGTGAAGGGGGGACAATGCTATAGAGTAATTTTAAAGACTATCACAAAATAAAATCAGAGTCCAATTCCCATGTGGAAGCAGACCATTTAGTCCATTTTACTTGTGCCAGCTCTCAGCAGGAGCATTTCACCTAGAGCCTCTCACTTCTGTTTTTTACCTATAGCCTTGGAAATGCGTCTTCTTCAGAAAAGGAAATTATCTTCTTTTCAAAGGTGCGATTGATTCCGGTTCCACCACATTCTCAGACAAAATGTGTTCCAGATCCTAACCATTCACTGTGTAAAAATGATTTTCTTAGTATCACCATTGCCTCGTAAAAACATCTTAAAACAGTTGCTTCCGGTTTTCAACCTTCTCAGCAAAGGAATCCGATTCCCCCCCGTCTATCCTGTCCCAGACCTTGAGCAAGTATATCCATCAAATCACCTCTCAACATTGGAGAACATCTCCAGACTATCCGATTTATGAAAGTAACAGTAGCTTCTTATCCCTGGAAGCCTTCACGTAAATCTCTCTTCTGCTCGGTCTCACTCACACACACTGCCTTCACACCTCTAAGAGGGAAAAGCTCCACTTCACTGAAAAAAACAGCCATGGACAACTAAAGAGATAAAAGACAGTGTTAAACTAAAAGAAAGGGCTTACAAAAATACAATAAAAGACACAGATCTTGCTCAATGGGAAAGATACAAAGGCAACAAAGGGCCAGAAAGCAACTTGCAGGATTTACTAAAAGGAATTATAAAAGGAAACGTGCCAGGGCATGAAAGTCAATAAGAAGGAATGTTTAGTTAGATCAAGGGAGAGCAGGTGGTCAGAAGGAATATTGGCATATTAAATACTGAAAGCAGTGCTATTGTCAATGAATATGGTGAAATAGCAGGCATATTGAATAATTACTTTGCCTCAGTATTTGTAGTATCAAAGGAGGAAAGCTTAATGGAAGACCTAATAAAATTAATAGTAAATCAAGAACAGCAACTAAATAAAATTAATGTATGTAAAATATCAGAATGAGGAATTTAATGAAATTAAAACGTGACAAGCCCCTGGAAATTGATAGTTTCCATCTGAGTTGTTAAAGGAAGGAGAGGAGCACATTGTAGAAACCCAGCTACCACCTTTCTGAAGTCACTAGATATAGAAGTCATCTGTCTAAAACCTGGGAACTGGAAGCAAGTTACTGATCTTGCTGCGAAACTGATTGAATACCAGGTGGCAAAAGGTAGGGTTAATGCTTAGATACACAAATTGGCAGGATGTGACCACAGGTGACCCACAAGGATTTGTGTTTGGGCCTCAGTTATTCATTCATGACTTGAATAATGGCATAGAAAGTCATATATTCAAATTTGCTGATGGCACAAGCCACATCATAGACAGTCTAGATGATTGTATAAAATTACAAATAAATATTAAAGACTAAATGAATAGGCAAACTGTAGGCCACTGTAAGCAAATGTAAGGCTATCAATTTTGGACTGAAAAAGTATAGATCAAGTTGCTTTCTCAATGATATGAAGTTAAACACTGTGGATGTCGAAAGAGACTTGATGTTTCAGGTACAAAAGTCATTAAAATATGACAAACAGGTGCAGAAATCAGTCTCAAAAGTTAATGGAATATTGATCTTTATAGCCAGAGGATTGGAGTACAAGATGCAGAAGTTATGTTGCAGTAATACAAAACACTGGTTAGACAACACTTAGAGTACTGTGAGCAGATCTGAGTACCACTCCTTAGGAAGGATATATTGGTCTTGGAAGGAGCACAATGTAGGTTTAAAAGAATAATACCTGAACTTCAGAGGTTTAGATACAGCACTATGCTCAAAGCATGGTAAATATTTGGAACTGTCTCCCACAAATGGCACTGGAAGCAGGATCAGTTGTTAATTTTAAATCTGAGATAGATAAATGTTTGTTAAATAAAGGTATTAAGGGAGTCAAAGGTAGGTATATGAAGTTAGGCCACAGATCTCATTGAATGGTGAAACAGTCTCCAGGGCTGAATGGCCTATTTCTGTTTCTGTGTTCCTGTGTACGTATATCCTTCCGAAAATCTGGTGCCTAGAACAGGACACAATATTATAGTTCAGGTTGAAGAATCAGTTTAAAGGATTTATTCTAACAACTTGCTTTTGTCCTTCCTTCCCGTTTATAAAGCCCAGGATTCAGTCTGCTATTTAGACCCTGGCTCAGCCTACCAGCCACTTTCAGTGGCTTGCATATATCTCATAATCCCACCATTCCTGCACCCCCTTTAGAATCATAACCTTTGCTTTATATTGCAGCTCCATTCTTCTCACCAAATCAAATCAATTCAGACGAGAAAATTTTCCCCTTTTAAGGGAAAGTTGAGTAAATGTTTGAAGCAGAGCAAATTGTAGAGCTATAGAGTCAAAGTATGGTATTGGGATTGGATTGGGATTGATCCCAAAGTAGAGTGACAGTGTGACTGGAACTAATTTTGGATTGATACCAGGCTCTCAATAGAGAGAGGGCAGTGATATTAGCCTGTGATGGATACAGGGCTGTGACAGTGTGAATAGGGCAATGGATTAGATTAGGATTGATTTTGGGCTATAGGCACAAAGAGACAAAGTGGAATTAAATCAGAACTGCCCCAGCAATTGTCATGCAGGTGATGAGTTCAATGATCTATCTCTTTGCTACAATCTTTCATAGTACTATCTCACAGATTAGGTGTTTAACACAGAGTGAGTGGGAGATAGCAGGAAGTTCTGGGATAACATCTGCAAGAATTGTGCTGAATTAGGAGGTGAAAATATGCAGGAGTTCTTTGTACTTGGAGTTTGAGGTGAATGTAGGGGGCGATGTGGAGGGAGAACAGGGAATGGGGATGTAACTGAAAGAACTGCGGATGCTGTAAATCAGGAACAAAAAACAAAGTTGCTGGAAAAGCTCAGCAGGTCTGGCAGTATCTGTGAAGGGATAAACACAGTTAATGTTTCGAATCCGGTGACTTCCCCAGTTCTGAGTGGGTGACTATCAGCTGACTTGTTAAAAAAAGTTCCACTGTTCTGTTTGAAATAAGCTCGTGTTGCCTGACAAAAAATGTTGAGCAATTTGCATGAATCTAAATTAGCAAGACCTATTGGACATTGCCCTTTGATATTTAACCTCCAGATAAACAACCAAGGATCAAATCTTGATGACGTGTTTCAGCTGTAAAAGTTTCACCCTTGGTTTTAGTATCAGAGATAATGGGAACTGCAGATGCCGGAGAATTCCAAGATAATAAAATGTGAGGCTGGATGAACACAGCAGGCCAAGCAGCATCCCAGGAGCACAAAAGCTGACGCCTCGGGCCTAGGCGTCAGCTTTTGTGCTCCTGGGATGCTGCTTGGCCTGCTGTGTTCATCCAGCCTCACATTTTATTACCCTTGGTTTTAGATCAGTTACAAGGAGTTCCGATGGAGTCATACAGTTGTACAGCATGGAAACAGAACTTTCAATCCAACTCATCCATGCTGACCAGATATCCTAAATTAATCTAATCCCATTTGGCAGCATTTAGCCCATATCCCTCCAAATCCTTCCAATTAATGTTCCCAACCAGATGCCTTTTAAAGTTTGTAATTGTACCAGCCTCCACCAACTCCTCTGGCAGCTCATTCCATACAGTTCTGTGTGAAACATTTCCCCCTTAAATCTCTTTTAAATCTTTCCCCTCTCACCTTAAACCTATGCTCTCTACTTTTGGACTCCACTACCCGGGGAAAAAAGCTTTGGCTGTTAACCCTGTCCGTGCCCCTCGTGATTTTACAAATATCTGTGCGGTCCCTCCTCAGCCTCTGATGTTCCAGGGAAAATAACCCCAGCCTATTGAGCCTCTCCCCATAGCCCACACCCTCCAGTCCTGGCAACATCTATATAAATCCCTTTTGCAGCCTTCCAAGTTTCGCAACATCGTTCCTATAGCAGGGAGACCAGAACTGAATGCAATACTCCAAAAGTGGTCTAACCAATGTCTTGTGCAGTCCTAACATTACATTCAACTCTTATACTAATGCACTGAAACTAAAGGCAAATGTCCCAAGTACCTTCTTCATGACACTGTCTAACTGTGACTACGCCTTCAAGGAACTATGAACCTGCACCCCAAAGTCTCTTTGTTCACAATAATCCAGGACCTTACCATTAAGTGCATGAGTCCTGCCCTGACTTGCCTTTCCAAAATGTAGCACCTCACATTTATCTCACAACTGAGGCAACTTATGAGTAGCATGGGTTGTAAGCATTTTCCGAAAGAATTCACTCACAATTTATTCCCAGAGACATTGAGGAAATTTGGCTGAAAGATTAAAAAAAGGCAATTTTTTAAGATTTTAATAATGCTGTCAACCTTACAATGTGTTTTATTTGTTGGCCATGAGGGGTAGGCTTCCTAGTTGGTGATACCAGCTTTGTCATCACCACATTTGAGGAAAGGAAAAGGATATTTCAGTAAAATGACTTGTCTTGAGCTTCAGGCCCATCGTTAACACTGATAATAAGACACAGAGCTGCATCTGGATTCCAGACCCACATTCCAAACTCTTTTTGTATAGTTCATCCAATCTGTGCCAAATATAATTTTGCAAAGCAAGTCTATAACTGCCTGTTTGTGAAATAAGAAAAATAATGTGGGGACTGACTGAAAAGCGGAAATGAGAAAAAGAATTAAAACTGTCCTCCATTCATATAATAAATGATTGGGGTGCTGCTAAAGTACCAATCAAACTGATGGATGTGCAACAGGTAAGTCTGAAGAGATTCAGAAATAGTTTTGCTCCTCCCTGATCAAGCAAGGGTAAGGCTTGCTAGCCAGACCCCTGCAAATCCTAATCTGAAGATTTTCATTACCTCTGGTCTCCCAATTTTTAAACGTTCATTCATGGGAAATGGGAACTGTTGGTTATACCAGCATTTAGTGCACTGCCCTAGACGCCCTTAAGACGTCGTTTTCTTGAACTACTCTGTCCTTGGGGAGAAATACCCGGAGTGCTGATTGGAAGGAAAATTCCAGGAGTTTGACACAGGAGCAAAGATGGAATGGCGATTTATTTCCAAATCTGGATGGTATGCACCATGGCCCTTGTCTTTCTAGGTGGTAGAGATCGCGTGATTGGAAAGTATTGACAAAAGAACTTTGGTGAGTTCATGCACTCCATCTATATATTGTATACATCACCTCCACTGGGTCAGTGGTGAAGGGAAAGAGGTGGATTGTCAGCCAGTGAAATGGCCTGCTTTGTCCTGGATGGTGTAGAGATTCTTGAGTGTTGTAGAAGCTGCACCAACTGGGCAAACATAGGGTATTCGATCATACTCCTGGCTTGTACCTTGCAGATGGTTGACAGGGATTAGTGATACAAAAGATCAATCACTGTGGGATTCCTAGCCTCTAACCTGCTATCGAAACCATAGTATTTAGATGGTATTTAGTGTTTTGAAGATGGTTCATTGAACCCGAAAAGTTAACTCTGATTTTTTTCCATCAATGCTGCCACACCTGCTGAGATTTTCCGCAATTTCTGTTTTCTCTAGTTGGCAAATTAGCTTCCGGTCAATGGTAACGCCTAAAGTGTTATTATAAGGAGTTTCAGTGATGGATATGGTATGGAATGGTCAGATTCTGTCTGGTTGGCGATAGTCATTACCTGCCATTTCTGTGGAATGGGTGTTAATTGCCAATTTTTAGTCCATGTCTGGATGTTGTCCAGGTCCTGCTACAATTTCACATGCACTACTTCAGTATTTGAAGAGTTGCAAATGAATCCTCATTCTCTGATTTCCTGGCTGCTAAAATGAGCTCCTTTCTAACCCAGCAACAACAACTGTGAAAACGACCACATCCAATGGAAATGGAACACCAAAACCACCAAGTAAACCTCCTGGGACCAAGCCAACCAGCACTGGGCCATCAACTCCAACAAAAGTCCCTCCTAGACCCCCACAAGGATCCACAACAGCAAAACCCCCTGGACCCGGACCAACAACCACCAAACCTCATGTCTCTGGATCAATAACAACCAATAACCCTGAGCCTCCTGGGTCAATAACTCCATCCAGGAAACCACCCGATGGATCAGGAACAACAAGTAAGCCAGCTGGTCATACACCATGTCAATTCTTACACCATCACTCTCACTTACTGATCCCCACAATCAGGCTGTTCTGTCAGGACAGGTTTCACTGCGACTGGGCTGGGCCTGGTGTCTTGGCAACTCAAAAATGGAGAGAAGATAGGGCTTTGAATTATAAAGCAATGCAAATTCAAACTGAGGCAAAATTTATCAAGCTGAAGGGAATTGTCAAGGCCACAGAGCAGTGCAACAATGTATGTAAATTTAAATGGATTATAGTATGAAGTAATGAAAAGTTTAGTTGCAACTGGACCAGCGAATAAGGTTACAGTTACAAAATTACAAAGGGGTGTTTTTACACCAAGTGAATGGGCAGAACTGTGGCAGATGTATTTCAATGTAAGCAGATGTGTGGTTATCCATTTTGGACAGAGAAGAGGTAGTTGAGGGTACTTTCTAGATGATATGAAGTTACATACAGTAAATGTTCAAAGAGACTTACGTGTTCAGCTACTTGGATCTTTAAAATGTCATGAATAGATGCAGAAAATAGTTAGGAAAACTAAGGAAATGCTGGCCTTTATATCTAGAGGACTGGACTACAGGAAGCAGACATTATGCTAGAGTTGTACAAAACCCTGGTTTGACAACCCTGCCCAGAGCTGGGCATCACACCTTAGGAAGGATATACTGACCTTGGATGGAGTACAACGTAGATTTACGAGAATGATACCTGGACTTCAGAGGTTTGGATATGAGGAGAGGTTACATTTTTTTTCTCTATAATTTAGAGGGTGATTTGATTGAATTCTTCAAGGTATTAAGAGGAAACATGAGAGTAGGTAAAGATAAATGGTTTCCTCTGGTTGGGGATTCTAGAGCTAGGGGAGAGAGACTCAGAATTAGGGCCAAACCATTCAGGTGAAATGTTAAGAAACAGCTGTACACACAAAGAGTGATAGACATTTAGAACTGTCTTCCGCAAATGGCACTGGATGTGAGATCAGTTTAAATCTGAGATAGAGAAATGTTTGCTAAATAAAGGTATTAAGCAATAGGAGTTAAAGGCACATATATGGAGTTAGGCCACAGATCTCATTGAGTGGTGGAACAGTTGCCAGGGCCAAATGGCCTATTTCTGTTTCTGTGTTCCTGTGTATATATATCCTTCTGAAAATCTGGTGCCTAGAACGGGACATGATATTATAGTTAAGGTTGAAGAATTGGTTTAAAGGGTTCATTCTAACATAACTGCTTTCGTACTCTCTGCCTCCATTTATAAAGCCCATGATCCAGTATGCTACTGTAGACACTGGCTCAACCATTTTGTGAGTTTCAGTGAGTTGCAAATATACATAAATCATAATCCCTCCATTCCTGCACCACCTTCAGAATTATACCCTTTGTTTTATATTGCAGCTTCAGATCAAAGCAATTCACACATCAGTTTCGTATGCAGTAAGTCACTTCTCTGCCCATTCCATCAACCTGTCTGTGCTCTTTAGAATTTTAACACCATCCTGCTCACATTTCACAATGCATCCAGGATTTGATATAGATTGTATCGCTAAACCACTGGAAAGGGTAACTTGTTTGATGATAAATTTAAAAACTGGATATGGAGCAAAGTGGGTTTGCATGGAGTAGATGATGTAATTGAAATGCAGAACAGTTTAAAAGGGTTGGGGTGATCACCTTTTGTTTCTATGCTGCTTCAATGGTAATATTTGGAGTATAGAAAGCTTTTTTTTCACAAGAAAGGGATAACTGCACCTTTTCAGGGAAAGTTGAATACATGTTTGAAGTCGAGCAGTATGTCATGCTATGGAGTGAAAGTGGGGCATTGGGATTAGATTGGGATTGAACCCAAAGTATAGCAAGAATGTGAGTGGAATTAGTTTCAGATTGATACTGACCCATGAGGAGAGAGGGGGCAGTGAGATTCGCTTTTCACACTCACACAAGACAATAGAAGATATCCTAGATTAATTTCTCATCCACTAGGCAACATGTCCAAGAGGACAGGGCATTGTTGGTATTGACTGTCAAATAATACAACACTCTTGCATTACTGGCCCTCCAAACGTGTAGCACTGCTTTAGTAATAACTCTCCAACAACATAGTTGTCCCTCAGTATGGGCCATCATAATGTAGTGCTTCCTCAATATTGATCCTTTGATATTGCAGTGCTCCCTCAGTACTGCCCCTCCATCAGTGCATGCTCCCTCAGTTCTGCCCGTTCATTCGTGCAGTGCTCCCTCAGTACTGCCCCTTCAATAGTGCAGTGCTCCCTCAGTACTGCCCCTCCAGTAATGCAGTACTCCCACAATACTGTTCCTCCAATAGTGCAGTGCTCCCTCAGTACTGTCCGTCTATTAGTTCAGTGCTCCCACAATACTGTTCCTCCAATAGTGCAGTGCTCCCTCAGTACTGTCCGTCTATTAGTTCAGTGCTCCCACAATACTGTTCCTCCAATAGTGCAGTGCTCCCTCAGTACTGTCCGTCTATTAGTTCAGTGCTCCCACAATACTGTTCCTCCAATAGTGCAGTGCTCCTTCAGTACTGTCCGTCTATTAGTTCAGTGCTCCCACAATACTGTTCCTCCAGTAGTGCAGTGCTCCCTCAGTGCAGCCCCTCCAATAGTGCAGTGCTCCCTCAGTACTTCCCCTCCAATAATACAGTGCTCCCTCAGTACTGTCCCTTCAATAGTGCATTGCTCCCTCAGTTCTGCCTGTCCAATAGTGCAGCACTCCCCAAGGACTGTACCAGGACTATCGAGTTGGATTATTTCCTCAGGTCCCCGGAATGGGCCTTAAGCCCTCAGTTAGGTGGCAAGATAACATCCAAAAAGTTATAACTGAGAATTAAAACCATGTAGGACATTCCATGTCTCCCTGCATATCACACACTACCCTGACCTGGAAATATACTGCAGTTCCTTCTTTGTCATCAGGTTAAAATCCTGGATTCCTCACTAGACAGTATAGTGGATGTAACTGTATCACATGGACTGTGGCGATTCAAGAGGCAATCAATCACAATTTCTCAAAGGCAGTTAGGGATGGGCAATAAATGCTAGCATTGTTAGTGATTCCCTTATGCTAAGGATAATTTTTAAATATCTAGTATCATATTCATCTGACAATATCTTCTCCTCTGAAAGTTGTCAAAATTCTATTTGAATGCACTATAATGTCCTTGTTCTCACTAAAGCATAATGCATGGTGCTTAAGGGATTGCATTCTCACAGAAAGTCTATCTTGTTCTTCGTCATGTTTCCTTCCAAATTCAGTTCCTTCTTCTTGGAAATTTCACTGTTTATTAATAACCCTCCAGTACTCCAGGGAAATTTCACTCTTTTCTTGTAACTGGAATTACTGATCAATCTATACACCTTGTGTTTTAGACTGAGTGATTATCAACTGAACCTTGCTAAAACAAAAGTTCCACTGTTTTGTTTGGAATAGGCCGTTGATACCTGACAACAAAATGTTGAGCAATTTGCCTGAATCTAAATTAGCAACACCTACTGGACATTGACCGTGATGTTTAACCTCCAGATAAGCCAGCAAGGATCAAAGTGAAATGTTTCAGCTGTAAAAATTTCACCCTTGGTTCATATTAGCAACAAGGAGTTGAGATAACTGAGGCAATTACGTGTAGCATAGATTGTAAACCTTTTCAGAAGGAATTCCCTCACAATTTACTTCTAGAGGTATTGAGGAAATTAGACTGAAAAATTGAAAAAGACAAATTTTGTTAGATTTAAAATATGCTGCCCACTTTTACAAAGCATTATGATTATTTGTTATGACATGTCAGTTTCCTTGTTGGTGATACCAGTTTTATCATCACAAACACTTCAGGAAAGGAAAGGATATTTCAATGAAATGGGCTTGTCTTGAGCTTCATGCCTGTTGTTAACACAGATAATAAGACATGGATCTGAATCAGGATTTCAGTCCCACATCCCAAATTCTTTTAGTACACCCAATTCAACCTGGGTCACATTTGATTTTGCAAAGTAAATCTGTAACTGGCTGTCCATGATTTAAGGAAAATAGACAGACGGAAAACAGGAAATGAAAAAGAATTAAAACTGACCTTTGATCCTTTAATGAATGTTTTATGTGTTGCTAATGTGCACATCGATCTGAGGAATGTCAACACGCTGCCAATTAAGTGTGAAGAGATTCAGAAATGATTTCGCTCCTTCCTGATCAAGCAGTTTGCAGGCCAAAAACTTGCTAGCCACACTCTTTCACTCTAGGGCCTGAAGATTATCATTAACTTCAGGCATCCCAATTTTTAAAATTCATTCATGTGAAATAGGAATTCCTGGTTATGCCATCATATATGCAAATTCCTAATGGGCCATGGAATGTCATCTTCTTGAACTACTTCTGTCCTTGTGGAGGAATACCCAGAGTGCTGTTAGGAAAGAAATTCCGGGATTTTAACACAGCAATATTGAAGGAAAGGCAACATATTTTCAAATCTCGATGGTGTGCAGTTTGAGGGAACTTGCAAGTAGTGGTGATCCCATGCAGCCGTGGCCCCTGTCCTTCTAGCTGATAGATATCAGATGCTTGGAAGTTACTGACAAAAGAGCTTTAGTGAGTTAATGCACTCCATCTATGTATTGTACACATTTCTGCCACTGTATTAGTGATGAAGGGAAAAAAACATTTAATTAGGTGGATTGGCAGCCAGTGAAACGGCTTGCTTTATCCTGAATGATGTAGAGCTTCTTGAGTGTAAGCTGTACCAACTAGGCAAATGTATGAAATTTGATCATGCTTCTGACTTCTGACATGCATTAGTGATACAGAAGGTCAGTCACTATGGAATTCCTAGCAGTTGACTTGGTTTTATGGCCATAGTATTTCGTTGGAAAATTAGCTTCTGGTGAATGGTAACCTCCGGAGTGTTATTATAAGGAGTTTCAGTGATGGATATGGTATGGAATGGTCAGATTCTGTCTGGTTGGCGATAGTCATTACCTGCCATTTCTGTGGAATGGGTGTTAATTGCCAATTTTTAGTCCATGTCTGGATGTTGTCCAGGTCCTGCTACAATTTCACATGCACTACTTCAGTATTTGAAGAGTTGCAAATGAATCCTCATTCTCTGATTTCCTGGCTGCTAAAATGAGCTCCTTTCTAACCCAGCAACAACAACTGTGAAAACGACCACATCCAATGGAAATGGAACACCAAAACCACCAAGTAAACCTCCTGGGACCAAGCCAACCAGCACTGGGCCATCAACTCCAACAAAAGTCCCTCCTAGACCCCCACAAGGATCCACAACAGCAAAACCCCCTGGACCCGGACCAACAACCACCAAACCTCATGTCTCTGGATCAATAACAACCAATAACCCTGAGCCTCCTGGGTCAATAACTCCATCCAGGAAACCACCCGATGGATCAGGAACAACAAGTAAGCCAGCTGGTCATACACCATGTCAATTCTTACACCATCACTCTCACTTACTGATCCCCACAATCAGGCTGTTCTGTTAGGACAGGTTTCACTGCGACTGGGCTGGGCCTGGTGTCTTGGCAACTCAAAAATGGAGAGAAGATAGGGCTTTGAATTATAAAGCAATGCAAATTCAAACTGAGGCAAAATTTATCAAGCTGAAGGGAATTGTCAAGGCCACAGAGCAGTGCAACAATGTATGTAAATTTAAATGGATTGTAATAAGAAGTAATGAAAAGTTTACTACCAACTGTAGGCCGGTGAATAAGGTTAAATCAGGGAGAAATTTGGAAAAAAAATTAAATGCGTTTTATCAAATGCAGAATTATTTCTAACAAGAGAGAGCAAATGAATGGCTCAATTAAAGATGAATGGGGTTTGTGTAAAGCTATTACAGAAACACGGGGTTAGATTAAATACTGCCCATTGCGGAGGGAACTGTGCTGGGGCCCAGTGAATTATTGGAAATGCCATCTATCAGTGTCCCAGAAGTGGAAGAGCCTCCCTGATTAAGTCAACAGGCAAAACTAGCAACACAGAATTCCCAGCTACTCACTGACAATCAGGTTCATTAATGAAGCAATTAATGCCCATTATAGCTGAGACCCCATGATTCAGTGAAATTCATTTGTGGCAAAGCAGCTTAGAGAGGTTGAATAGTCCACTCTTCTCTAAATCCATATGTTAACCCAAGACACACAGCTTTCCTGTATCCTAGGAAGGCCATTCAAGAAATTCTCCCCAGAGGAGGATATGCCCTCATTATCAGGTACTATGTGCCTGATGCCAGTGATCCTGGTATTGGGAAGGGTGTCCTATTGAAAGCCACTCCCTTGCCCTTCCCTTTGGCGGCTGCCACCGCCCCCTCCTCCTGTGACCACCACTAGCAGAGAAGTGGCAAGTTTTGGGGAGTGGGTCTGGCCTCCCAAGGGATGCAGGCTAATCAGAGACTATTCACCGCTGTGGACTGCTCCAGCTGGTGACATTGCACCTGCCAGAGGTCCAGGAATGTTGTGGCACCCCTGAACTGAGGTGAGTGAGGTTGGAATGACAGTCAAGGGCTGGAGGCAGTCTAGTCCTGAATCCCTCACACAGAAGCTCCCTTGAGAAATTTATGTAAGACCATATGGCACTGGGTTGGATGTGAGATGTGTGATGTTAACTGATTTAATACATTGGGCAGGCTTTGCTAAGATGTATGGTGATTATATTCCCATTTTCTGCTCTCTTTAGCTTCAAAGCACAAGTCACTCTGAGCCAAGGATAGCGCCTGTATGTTGGAGTAAGCCAGGCACTGGTTTTACATTCCATTTCCTCTCCCTTTTTCTGTAACTGTACAGCTTGACCAACAATGGTACTTTATGTAATGAACCATCTCAACAACAACTTGAATTTAAACATTACCTCACAAGTAGTGAAATATCCAAAGATATTACCAGACAAAATTTGCCATGCAATGGTATAAGGTATTAGGGCGATGAAAAGGTCCTAGAAAGAGACAGATTTTATGGAGTGTCATAGAGGAGAAGAGAAAAGCAGAGAGCAGAGGGAGGAAGAGAATTCCAGAGCCAGGAGACTAAAGGCATGGCTGTCAATACTGAAGCAATTAAAATGGGATACTAAATTGACCAGAATTAGAGAAGAGCATAAATCTTATGATTATAAATTTCTCCTTCAAGCCTCTCTATGTGCTTATCCCTGTCTATCTCGGTAGACTCCCTTGCACCAAAAGCCATTATCACCAATGTACCCCTTTAACTCTGGCCTCTTCAGCATCTCCAATTTTAATCATTTCACAATTGTTGTGTGCCTAAGCTCTTGAATTCCCTCCCTGAGTATCTCCATGTTTCTAACTCTCCGTGCTCCTTTAAGATACTCCTTAAACCCACCTTTGTGTCTGAGCTTGTGGCCAATCGACTTAGCAGGTGGAATCTTGTGCCATCCCCCATGGCATTTGGTGTGGGGAGAACATTTAATCAGATTGAGTGGGTGATAGGGCCAGTACCATGCCACCTTCCTACTTCCACCCTTATTGAAATCCTTGCTGAGTAGTCCTTCAGGTCCCTTCCTGTCCCACCATAAATTGAGGACCTTAAGCAGAGGTTGGGCTGTCAACTGACAGTTTCCTGCTGATCTCCTTTGTCCCACAGCCCTCTTCCTGTGACCCCTACCCCATATCACTCCTTGATCAACACCATTGGAAGCTGTCTGCGTCACCTTGTGGCACTTCTGGCACTGTGGAGCTGGACTCTGATTGGCCAGCAGCTGATCGAGAAGACTTCTGCGCCCCGCCCTCCAGCACCCCCCAAGCTACTTAATCTCCAGGAGGAAGGTTCACCATTGGCCTCTTGAGAGTCTGAATGAAACAAGTTGCAATGGACCTTCTTGTAAAAATAAAACACGGGGATCTCATCACTGACCAAGATCCCCATTGTCTCAGCAACATTTTGCCTTACATCTTCTTAAATGATTCGGTGTCAATAGTTTTGAATCAATAAGCCTCTGTGAAGCACCTTGGGATACTTTCACCTTGAGCCATGACATTGAATGTTATCAACAAGGAATTAGATATAGTTCTTAGGTCTAATGGGATTGAAGGATATGAGGATAAAGTGGGAACAGAGCACTAAGTTGAATGATCAGCCAAAATCATGTTGAATGGGCAAGCAAACTTGATAGGCTGAATGGTCTAATCCTGTTCCTATGATCTATGTTTTTATATATATTACATTAAAGATCTTAAGTAAATACTAGTTATTGTGGGTTGTGCAGCTGGAAGAGGATATGATGAGGGGTGAATATGTGGAATACAAGGGTGAGAGGTCTAAATTGGATATATTCCTGGACTGTGCCAGCAAGCTCAGAGAGTTCATGCTGCTTCTGTGTCTTTATCATTCAAAGAAAAAATGTTAATTAATTTTTTTTGATAACTGGCATCACAGAGATTCAATATGCCATCTGTTTCAATAAAATGCTGTCTTCCAGGCTTACCAGCAGTAAACCCAAAGTTGATGTATGAAGCAAAACACATGGCAGCGCTTGGAGTTCCATTAGCCATATTGCTCATTATTTGTTTCATCATCATTGGAATTCTTCTTCGCAAACTCCACGTGAGGAAAATGGAATGGGAAAGATTACAGGATAGATCATTGACAAAGGTAAAAAAAAATTTGAGTGGCTGAACCCTGAGATACCTAAACAGAGAAAGCTGTCTAAAAACTGAAAGAGATGCAGATGCTGTAAATCAGGAACAAAAACAAAGCTGCTGGAAAAGCTCAACAGGCCTGGCAGCATCTGTGAAGGAAAAGACAGAGTTAACGTTTCGGGTCCAGTGACCCTTCCTCAGAACTGAGGAAGCCAAAGTGTTAACTCTGTTTCTCCCATCACAGATGCTGCTAGACCTGCTGAGCTTTTCCAGCAACTTTGTTTTTGTCCCAGAGAAACCTGTCTGCCTGGTTGGACAAAACTAGGAAAAGGCAATCTCAAATGAAGAGGTGGGATATCATAGCATTTTATATCTAGAAATGACTTGGGCATCATTTCAAAATCTATTGATGATCCAAAGCTCAGAGATGTGGCAAAGACCAAGAAAACTAGGAAAAGGCATCAGGAAACAAAATGCAATTCAATGAAAGCTGTAGACCGATATATTTTGGTCAGGGCAATTAAGGGAGACAATCTAAAGTAAGTGGACCAAGCATTATTTTAAGGGCAAGAGCAGGCCATTTGGTACTTATAGCCACTGTTCAAATAATCATTGATTGGATTGTGACCTCAACTTCTCATTCCCATCTACCATCAATAACCATTGACTCCGTTGGCGGTCATCAATCAATCTATCTATCTCTGCCTTAAATAGCTCCACTTCTATTGTTCTCTGAGCATAATCCAAACAAATCTCGCTATCCTCTGAGAGAAAGGAATTCCTTCTTATATCAGTCTTAATTGATTTTTAAAGTAGGCCCCCTAGTTCTAATTTCTCCCACAAAGGGAAACATTCTTTCAGCATCCACCCTCTCAAGATCTTATATGTTTCAGTAAGATCATGTCTCATTCTTCGAAACTCCATAGGAAAGGGGCCTTGCATGTCCAACCTCTCCTCATAGGAAAATCTTCCCCATCAAAAATATCAGTGAAGCCAACGTTTTCTGAACTGCCTGTAATGCATGTACATCCTTTCTTAGCTAAAGAAAAAGACCAAAACTATGCACAGTACTCCAGATGTGGCCTCACCATTGCTCTATACAACTGTAGCAAAGTATTTCAACTTTTATATTCAATTCCCATATCAATAAATGGCAACATTCCATGGGTCTTCCTAACCACTTGCTGCACCCACATACTAATTTTTTGTGATGCTTGTACCAGGGCTCCCAGATCTCTCTGTCAATCTCTGATCTTGTATAAGATATGCTGCTTTTCCATTCTTCCTGCCAATGTTCACATTTCCCTAGATAATACTCTATCGGCCAAATGTTTGCTTACTCGCTTCACCTATCTGGGCCTAAATATGTCCTCTTCATAACTTAAATTCCTATCTGTCTCAGTATCATGACTAAATTGTGCAAACTTACTTTCAGTCCCTATATCTAAGCCACCTGTCCATCTCAACCTTGAATATACTTAATAATCCAGCCTTGACAACTCTGTGGTAAAAAAATTCACAGATTCACTAACCTTGGAGAGAAAATTCCTCCTCATCTCTGTCATAAATGGGCAACCCTTTATTTTAAAATTATGTCCCTTGGTCCTAGACTTTTCCCCAAAAGTGGAATCAATCTTTTCACATCTACCCTGTCAAGTTCTCAAGAATTTTATATTTTCCAATGAGGCTGCCTCTCCTTCTTCTAAACACCAATGAGAATGTGCCCAGCCTATTCAATCTCTCCTCGTGGGATGGTCCCTCCATAAGGGGGATTAATGTCATGAACCTTCTCTGGACTGCATCAAATGCGAGTATATCTTTCCTTAGATAAGGCCCCACTAAAATTGGATGCTAGCTTTCTTGTGATTTATGCGCAAGGACTCACATATTCTTTGATATCATAGCTTTCTGTAGTCTTTCTCCATTTAACTAACATTTAGCTCCTCCAACCTTCCTGCCACCATGCGTAATTTCATATTTTCCCACATTATATACCACCTGCTATTCACTTAACCTATGCCCCTCTGCGGACTCTTTGTGTCATCGTCATCACTTATTCCTTCACTTAGTGTTGTGCCCTCTGCAAATTTGGCTGTAGGACATTCACTTTTCTCATCCAAGTTGCTAACATATGTAGTAAGTATCTGTGGCCCCCAGCACTGATCCCTGTGGCAGTACTGAATTACTGGAATGGTAGTAATGAAGAGAAAATTGAAATTCTGGGATTGTCCTCTCTACAGCTGAGAAGATTAAGACTAAATTTTAAAGAAGTGTTCTACATCAAGGACTGTTTTGATAGTGTAAATAAATAGTAACTGTGTCTAGTGGTATTATCACTGGACAATTAATCCCGAATGTGGAGGTGCTAGATTTGTACTGGGGTGGACAAAGTCAGTAGTCACACGACACTAGATTATGGATTGGTTATAGCCTGGTGTTGTGTGACGTCTGACTTTATTAATCTAGAAACTCAGCTAACGTTCTGGAGGCCTGAGCTTAATTCCCACCTTGGCAGATGGTAAAATTTGAATTCAGTATAGAATCTGGAACTCAGCGTCTAATAACGACCATCAAACCATTGTCAATTTTCAGAAAAACCTACCTGGTTTGCCAGCGACCTTTAGTGAAGGAAATCTGCCATCTTTACCTGGCATGGCCAATGTGTGACTCCAGGCCCACAGCATTGTGGGAAAGTAGGAATAGGCAATAAATACTGGCCTAGCCAGTGATATTCACAGGATATGAATGAATAAAAACAAAACTTGAGTAAATATTTTGCTTACACAGTGAATGGTTGTGGCCCGGAACCCATTGCCTGTAAGGGCAGTGGAAGCAATTTCCATAATAACTCTCAAAAGAGAAGCAGCCACTTGATGGTGAAAGCGGGAGAGGCCTGTGGGGAATGTTTAGTGGAATGAAATTAACTGCACGGTTACTTCAATTTGCTGATGCCAATATGTTGGGACAAACGTCCTTTTCTTGTTCTTCTGGAACTCTCCAAATGGCTATCCTTGGGATAGATGGGCTGTAATAAATCTTGAGTAATTCTCACTACAGTTTAACTTCATCCACATCTACATGTTTGCTCTGAGTGACATCATAGCATCTTGTTCTACGTATACACTAGCTTAGCAGTTCCACCTCACCACTATCTCTAAGGGACAGGAAGAGATTAGTCGCCCCTTCAAACCTGTTCAACTGCTCCATAAGGTCATAACTGAACTCAATTCACCCACATGTGCTTCATTTTGCTCAATAGCCTCACCCTCAAAAAGTTATCAATCTCAAACTCAAAAATCCCAACTGGCCTCCAGCTTGCACAGTCCTTTAAGGGAGACAGTTCCAGATTTACCCTGTCCAAACATGTTGTTTCTGACTGTCCACATGATCTTCAGAATAGTGCTTTCCTTCCTCTCTCCTTAATCATCTGTCAATCACCATGAAAATAACCTTGAATATTCATAGAGATCTAACAGTAATGGTATCACAAAAGTAGTCTTTATAGACTATGTGTCTATATTATTGATGTGAATAATTGACACTGCCCTCACGCTTTAACAATAAATGGGATTACGTATCTACAAGAATTCTCTTCTCCACTGCAGTTTTCCAGAGGTTCATTGCAGTCAAACAGTGACAAGCTGCAATTTACAAATGAAGGATATTTGGAGAAAGCAAAATCTGAAGGGACTGAAAAGTTAAGTTGGCCAAGGTGGAAGAATCCTCCCATCTTAGAATCTAGTGGTCTGGCTGCTATCCTGGAACCACCAAAGGAAAACAGCAATCCAACAGAATCCTCGGATATCCAATCTGCCACCATATCCCAAAGTACCAATGCTGTCTCCACCATCCAAGAAAATGACAAAGCACATCGCTCCTCCGAAGAGACTGAGAATGACACAGAGGTTAAATCCATCCTCACCAAGGAGAGGAGGTCAGATGAAGGCTATAAGTCAGTGTGGTTTAAGGAGGATATCCAGCCAGAAGCAAATGAAGAACATGTAATAGAGTGGCATGATGATGAAGAAGTGGTAGAAGAAGGTTACTCTGATCTGGATAGCATAAACAAAGATGACTGTATGATACAACTGAAGTCATATGATAAACATTCTATCACCCTTTAGATCCATCAACAGCCGACTCACAAAAGCAGAAAATAAGAAATCATAATTATTTTTGTAAATTAATGCACTGCATGCGTTGCTTTCTTAAAGATGTTTAGAAATGCCCAGAGCTTGCATCTGTGGAACACTTTAGGCATCTTAAAGAACATGCTGCCCACTGCAAGCCCATCTACACTGTATAATCAAGGTGCCTGCATGTGCCCACATTTTAACCAAAACTCTCTTCACTCAATCAGTCAATGAAAGTGACATTGTACCTCCAATTTAAACTCATAAGAATAATGATTATCTTCCATTTGCATTAAATCCATATTTCAAAAGATCTGAAGTGTAATTTTTTTAAATGCAAATTCTGCACGTAAAAGTTTAACAATATCAGCTGATCAGTTGCCAGTGAATTCCCAAACTGATCTCATTACCCATAACCCTGCATCAACCTCAAACAAATCCCATTGTCTCAGACTCTTCGTAGCCCTGTATCAATCCCAAAGTAATCCTACTGCCCTGAAATGTCATTCAACCCGAAACTTTAACTCTGGTTCTCTCTCCAAAGATGCTACCAGGCCATTCTCTTTTGTTCACAGGAAGTCATTGACTTTATTGCCCATCCCTAATCAACAATTAATTGGTAAGCAGCAGTCTTTGGGCTCAGGATTTTGATCCAGTGACACTGATATAGCTCCAAGTTGGTGAGTGACTTAGTTGGGAACTTGTAGGTGGTAGTGTTATCATGTATCTTTTACCATTGTTCTTTTAGGCAGTAGAGGTTGTGGGTTTGGAACATGAAAGAACCTAGTTGTGTTACTGCAGTGCATATTGTTGATGGGATATAGTACTGGCACACTGTGTTAACAGTGAAGGAAGTGAATGTCAAAGGTGGTGAATAAAATTCGAATCAAATGGATCACTTTGTTCTGCAGCGAGTCAAGCATCCTGAGTGTTGTTGGAGCTTCACTCCAAGTGGAGAATATTCCATAATACTCCTGACTTGTGTCTTTTGGATGGAGGCTAGACTTTGGGGAGACAAGAGGTGAATTACTCGCCAACAAAAGTCCTACCCTCTGACCTGCTGTTTCATCCACGGAATTTATTTGGCTTGTTCAGTTCAGTTTCTGATCAATTATAACTTCTGGAATGTTATTAGTTGGGAATTAGCAATGGTAATGTCATTGAACATTGAGGGGCGATGGTTAGTTTCTCTCATTTTAAATGATCATTCCCTGGCACTTGTGTGACATGAATGTTACTTGTCACTTATCCACCCAAACCCAGGTCTTGCTGCCCATATGGACACAGACTGCTTCAATACCTGAGGAGTCACAAGTGACAGTAAACACCAGGCAACTAACAGTGATCATCCCCACTTCTAACTTATGATGGAGGGAAGGTCACCTGCTGAGTTATTTCCAGCATCCTCTGTGTTTATTTCAGATCTCCTGAATCAATATGTTTAGCTTTGAACCCAGCCCATAGCCCTGTATCAATCCCAAACTAATTGCATTGCTCACTCTCGCCAAATTGCATCGTATCAAACCCAAACTAATCCCAATAGGCCCTGCTTTCCCCTTCTAACCTTACAAAATACTGCAGCTAAGGATTCGTCTTGTTTCTCCTTTGAAAGATTTAATGGTGATCTCTGTCTCAGCCATTCCCTTTGCTATGAATTCCATGCTCTGAAATTTTTCCTCAGCCCACTCCTCACCCTTATTAGTGTCCCCACAACACTGATGATCCTATTAGAAGATAAACCTCCTCCACTCCAAACAACACCCAGTCACTCCATCTCTGTTTCCTCTGTCATCCACATTCTATTTTTCCACTTAATAAAAGTCCTTTCTGTAGAACCTTTATGACCTCAGGGCATTACAAAAAAGCATTTTTGAATTGGAAGTATTGTTGTAATTGAGAAAACATAGTAATCATTTTGCACACAGCAAGTTCCCACAGCCAACAATGTGATAACGATCAGACTGCCAGATCTTACAGGTGATGACCGAGGGCTAAATATCAAACAAGACACTGAAGAGAAGTTACCCACTCTTCTTCAAAATATGACAAGGGGATCTTTGGGAGCTATTGGGAGTATTGGTTGGTTAGTTTAACACTTTATCTGAAAGACTATACCTTCAACAGTGTGGAACTCCCATTGTACTGCACTGGAAGGTCAACCTTCATTTTGCTCACAACCTCTGGGGCAAGTTGGCGAAGGTTTTCATTTTAATTTGGAGTTGGGTAAGGGATGGCAGTAGGAGACTGGAGTGAGTGACAATCTCATACAGTGAGACCCAGGTGGATTCTGACCCCAGGCATTTTATTCAGATTCGGTTTCTGATCGCGTCTAGCCCCAACAAAATAAATCTCTCAGCAATATACCACAGTAACAAGGTAATGAGGAAGTGAATGCTGAGGTGATTGAAGGGAGTGTGGAGGGAGGGAGAAGAGTGTTGTGTGTGGGATCTTGTTGTGCATGAGTCAGTTACCATGTCTTGTGTATTATAAAAGTGGCTCATCTTCAAAACTGCTTCATTGGCTGCAAAGAGCAGTGGAACAGCCCTATTTTGTGAAAGATGCCTCAGAAATGCTAGTTCTCTATTTCCTGGAGGAGATATTTGTGGTTCCCTGGAAGAAACAATAAAGTTTCTTATTAATGAACTCAGATAACTGCACGAACCATAAGAGCATACCTTGGGGAATTTATATACATTATTGAGTTACTTGAGATTAAATTATGAGATTAAATAATAATGTTGTTGCTTTCTTATCAAAGCTTGCTAGTTATATTCAGCTTGAGATTGATATTGTATGCAGGCGGTGTCTCTGGATGTGTGCCCGAACTGTTTGACTAGAAACCTTCGTGGCCCTGATGTAATAATCAGCAGACCACTTCACTAAGTTCTCAGGAAACTTGTGGTTAGTAATAAGTCTTTGTGAGACAGAGAAGACACACCTCAGTGAAATGGACTCTTTTAAGCCAGTAGCAGCAGCTATCCCAAGCAAAGAAGGTGCTGGAGAAACTCAGCAGGTCTGCAGTATCTGTGGCAAGAGAAACAGAGTTAATGTTTTAAGTCCAATGAACCTTTGTCAGAACTGAAAACAGTGGGCAAAGGTGTGGTATGTATGCTCATGACAGGTTATGGGGTCAGGGGAAAGCAGAGAAGGAGACATAGGGCTTGTTGATAGTAAGAAGGGGAAGAAGTAAATGCTGAAAAGGTGATAACAGGAACTATGAAATACACAGGATAGGGCGCGGAGGTGTGCCAGCGGATAACAGACAGCTAATTCATCTCACTAATGTGCAGCAAGATGCTTATGTAGTGATCAGTCATTGGAGGGACAGAGTTGCTAATCTCGAAACACCAACCTTATCAATAGAAAAAAGTGAAAAGCAATTTGGTAAAGCCCAATACAAAGGCTGACTAAAGCCATACCCCTCAGCTCTTCCTGTGCTCACCTGATCCATTTGTGTCCGTGAATCCACATTTGGTCCGGTCGATCAATTTCCTGGGAGAGGAAATAGTCCAAACCTGTTCCAAAAGTAATTCTGAGATAATGGGAACTGCAGATGCTGGAGATTCCAAGATAATAAAATGTGAGGCTGGATGAACACAGCAGGCCAAGCAGCATCTCAGGAGCACAAAAGCTGACGTTTCGGGCCTGGACCCTTCATCAGAGAGGGGGATGGGGGGAGGGAACTGGAATAAATAGGGAGAGAGGGGGAGGCGGACCGAAGATGGAGAGTAAAGAAGATAGGTGGAGAGGGTGTAGGTGGGGAGGTAGGGAGGGGATAGGTCAGTCCAGGGAAGACGGACAGGTCAAGGAGGTGGGATGAGGTTAGTAGGTAGCTGGGGGTGCGGCTTGGGGTGGGAGGAAGGGATGGGTGAGAGGAAGAACCGGTTAGGGAGGCAGAGACAGGTTGGACTGGTTTTGGGATGCAGTGGGTGGGGGGGAAGAGCTGGGCTGGTTGTGTGGTGCAGTGGGGGGAGGGGATGAACTGGGCTGGTAATTCTCTTGGATCCTTCCTGCTGGTTCACTAAGGCAGGCTGCATAACACCGCAATGATTCTTTCTCGCCAGAAGACAATTTTGGGACAGCTAGCCGCTGTTTCTGGTGAATCAATTCTCGTTGGGGTAGAGATTCCAGTAAGAGATTCTCTTCCAAAAAGAGCAGTATGTCCAGATTTTCCAGAACGATCCAGTGAGTGACACTGGGTTTATGCCTGGAGTAGACATGGTCCAAAGGAAGATTATCCCAGCCTTAAGGCTCATCTGTTAGTCTAATGAGGAAGCACTTGAAGAAACCAAGTATCAGTGGTGTGTCTGGAGAACCTACCAATACTACCTGGACAACATTAAAATATTCTTTCTTATCTCCTTCCTGCTGTACCCTAGGGTTCTGAAATGTCCAGGATTATCCTGCAAATTTCAAAAATCAAGTATTGATCTTCCCCAAGTAAAATCCAGGAGAAAAATCATAGCAGCATTGAAGAAATTCTGTGTACTATTCATTTTCCTGAAAGCTTCCATTTATTGGCCATAATTATATCAGCATCTGTTTGACCGGATGGTGGTGAGAGAGCATGTGACTCCAGTATGTATGCCCGCACAGAGTTGGACATGCTCAGTTAGAGCCATGTGATGTCTGAGGTCTTGGAATTTCTGGCTATTCTTTGTCACCAACATCATTAAACCTCACTGGAATTAGCCAGCATCTCCACCCTACACTGTCTTCTCCACCGACACTTCATCTCTTTCTTCTCCAACTCTTTTAATCCTCAACTCCTCTACTTCCATCTCCACATTGACTCTTCCTCCTGCACACTTCAAACCAACCACCCCAGTCTGCCTTTCCATCTTCACTTCACCCACTGCCCACCTCCCGAACACCTACCTAACCCCCTCAATGACAGAGTCTGTGACTGCCCTGCTTCCTGCACCATACTCTGCTCTCTGGGGTGGAGTGAAGCTGTATAAGCGGCCCAGGATGGGACACATCACCATCCGCATCCTTTCACAAAACCAGAACTCCTCGGGCACCATTGTTTGGAAAGAAAGGCTCTGGCAGATCTGGTAGTTTAACTCCTGAGCCAATTGAGCTTGCGGTGCTTCAAAAAAAGAAGTTGCCTAACCCAACGCGGCTCATTATAGAGACAGGCAGACAGGCAGAGACGAATAGTCATAATGTGCCATACGAGGGGAAAGGTTGAGGAGGAGATTCCTTCATGGTACCCTTAGCAGGTGCAGGAATTGATCCGTCTGGCCAACTGAGTGTGCTCTAGATCTCCATTTATGTTCCCTCAGCATAGTTTCAATGGAATAGGGAACTTCTTACTAAACTCCCAGGATTCTGCTATGCACTAGTACCATATAGGCTGAGGTGTTCCTCACTACTTAGGCAGCATAAACATTCCCAGTGTTCTGTGCTGTTCTGACACATATAGATGGATTCTGAAAATTGGGCTGTTCCTAGAATGTGTAGTAGTAGCCTCCAGTTCCACGGGATCCTTGCTTACAAGAGATGATAAACTGCAGCATGTGTGGGATCAAAATGTCAAATAACCTTTGCTTTTCTATTGAAAATAACAATGAATGTGCAGCACAAATGTTTAAAATGACTGTATTTAAATAAAAATTGCTTAATACCTGGTTCAAAAATTGTCTATTTCTCTGATAAATGCTCCCAATGAAGAAACTGTGTGCCTCTTTTGAAATATTGATGTAACAGCATTAGTGTGATATGTTTGTGGGAACTGTGTCCAAATTGGCTGCCTTGTTTCCTACATTATAACATTAATAATACCTCATATATATACTTCATTGACTGCAAGGAACTCCAAGCTGTCCTCAGCCTGTAAAAGGAGCTATACAGATGCAATTCTTTCTTTCTAACCAAATTTAAGAATGTCATAAATATAGCCATATTGACTTGGTTGAATATGTTGTTGAACAGAATATAACAAAGAGACATTAAAGTTGAAAGTGATCTTGATTATCTTGTACAAATGCTTAACTTGATCAGGATAAATCCATTCCCGTTAACATAGTGTGGAGGGATGGTTGCTACACTTAAAAAAAATGGTGGAAATATTTTATTCTGATCTTATTCATAGAAAGATCTGGAGTTGCAATGAACAGCCTGAGGATCTCTAATACTACCAGAAAGATTTTGTTAACCTGCTCTGAGTTCTTGCAGTGGGATTTTCCAATGGGAATTCCATTGTTTTTAGCATTCATGGAAGGGAGTGAGTTATTTGGAGGAGAGAAAAATGAAGCATTATTTAAGAAGACAACATCCAAGAAATTTCCCCCTTCACAAAGAACATGCAAGTGACACACATCTAATGTTCAATGAGCAGCTCCATGTGAGGAGAATCATCTTTGGCAAACACAGAATGGCAAAAGTTATGTAAGAGCTGGGGTTTTCAATTTAACTTTAATTGCAAGACTTAGGTCAAATACAATTATAGATTGATCCAAGAGAGCCAATCTGAAGGTCTAATTACAAGACACTCGACACATAACTACGTTATCACAAATGTCATGGAGATTATTCACCTAATTACAATAATGTTTCTCTGACTGGTACAAGCTGGATCGGACAGAAAGTGCCCAGCAAATTGCTTCCTGTTGACAGCGATTCTCAAATAACCAGCTTTATTGAATTTAATTCCCATCTTATCATGACCAGGTTCTGGATGCTTTAGTTTAATGAGGACTGAACATTATACTAATGCTTTTAACCCTTGTGATTCAACACAGTGTGTATACTAGGGTGTGCTGACCCATCCGTATACACAGAGGTCAGCTGTGGACAATATCTTTAGAGAAAGTGATTGCTCAAGGGTTAAAGTACCATAAATTGAAAAGACTTAAGTCTGCAAGATTATTGCAGAATATGACAGGGATTAATCGCAGATAACAAAGTGTGGAGCTGGATGAACACAGCAGGCCAAGCAGCATCGTAGGAGCACAAAAGCTGACGTTTCGGGCCCAGACCCTTTACCAGAGAGGGGGATGGGGAGAGGGTTCTGAAATAAATGGGGAGAGAGAGGGAGGTGGGTCAAAGATGGATAGAGGAGAAGACAGGTGGAGAGGAGAGTATAGGTAGGGAGGGGATAGGTCAGTCCGGAGAGGATGGACAGGTCAAGGGGGCGGGATGAGGTTAGTAGGTGGGAAATGGAGGTGTGGCTTGAGGTGGGAGGAGGGGATAGGTGAGAGGAAGAACAGGTTAGGGAGGCGGGGACAGGCAGGGCTGGTTTTGGGATGCAGTGGGGGGAAGGGAAGATTTTAAAGCTTGTGAAGTCCTCATTGATACTGTTGGGCTGCAGGGTTCCCAAGCGGAATATGAGTTGCTGTTCCTGCAATCTTCAGGTGGCATCATTGTGGCACTGCAGGAGGCCCATGATGGACATGTCATCTAAGGAATGGGAGGGGGAGATAAAATGGTTTGCGACTGGGAGGTGCAGTTGTTTATTGCGAACCGAGCAGAGGTGTTCTGCAAAGTGGTCCCCAAGCCTCCGCTTGGTTTCCCCAATGTACAGGAAGCCACAACGGGTACAGTGGATACAGTATACCACATTGGCAGATGTGCAGGAGAACATCTGCTTGATATAGAAAGTCATCTTAGGACCTGGGATGGGGGTGAGGGAGGAGGTGTGGGGGCAAGTGTAGCACTTCCTGCGGTTGCAGGGGAAGGTGCCGGGTGTGGTGGGGTTGGAGGGGAGTGTGGAGCGGACAAGGGAGTCCCGGAGAGAGAGAGAGTGGTCTCTCCGGAAAGCAGACAAGGGTGGGGATGGAAAAATAGCTTGGGTGGTGGGGTCGGATTGTAGATGGCGGAAGTGTTGGAGGATGATGCGTTGTATCCGGAGGTTGGTGGGGTGGTATGTGAGGACGAGGGGGATCCTCTGGGGGTGGTTATTGTGGGGGCGGAGTTTGAGGGATGTGTTGCAGGAAATGTGGGAGACACGGTCGAGGGTGTTCTCGACCACTCCGGGGGGGAAGTTGCAGTCCTTGTAGATCGCGGACATCTGGGATGTGTGGGAGTGGAACGCCTCATTCTGGGAGCAGATGCGGCGGAGGTGAAGGAATTGGGAATAGGGGATGGAATTTTTGCAGGAGGGTGAGTGGGAGGAGGTGTATTCTAGGTAGCTGTTGGAGCCAGTGGGCTTGAAGTGGACATCAGTTTCTAGCTGGTTGCCTGAGATGGAGACTGAGAGGCCCAGGAAGGTGAGGGATGTGTTGGAGATGGCCCAGGTGAACTGAAGGTTGGGGTGGAAGGTGTTGGTGAAGTGGATGAACTGTTCGAGCTCCTCTGGGGAGCAAGAGGCGGTGCCGATACAGTCATCAATGTAACGGAGGAAGAGGTGGGGTTTGGGGCCTGTGTAGGTGCGGAAGAGGGACTGCTCCACGTAACCTACAAAGAGGCAGGCATAGCTGGGGCCCATGGCCACCCCCTTAGTCTGCAGGAAGTGGGAGGAATCGAAAGAGAAGTTGTTGAGGGTGAGGACGAGTTTGGCTAGGCGGATGAGAGTGTCGGTGGAGGGGGACTGGTCGGGCCTGTGGGACAGGATAAAGCAGACGGCCTTGAAGCCATCTGCATGAGAAATACATGTGTATAGGGACTGGACGTCCATGGTGAAAATGAGCTGTTGGGGACCAGGGATTTGGAAGTTCTGGAGGAGGTGGCAGGCATGGGTGGTGTCGTGGACATAGGTAGGGAGTTCCTGGACCAAGGTGGAGAAAATGGAGCCCAGACAGGTGGAAATTGTATCAGTGATAATGGGAACTGCAGAAGCTGGAGAACCCAAGATAATAAAATGTGAGGCTGGATGAACACAGCAGGCCCAGCTGCATCTCAGGAGCACAAAAGGGTCTAGGCCTGAAACGTCAGCTTTTGTGCTCCTGAGATGCTGCTGGGCCTGCTGTGTTCATTCAGCCTCACATTTTATTATCCCAGACAGGTGGATATGAGTTTGGTGGGGCAGGAGCAGGCGGAGACAATGGGTCAACCAGGGCAGGCGGGTTTGTGGATTTTGGGAAGGAGATAGAAGCGGGCGGTGTGTGGTCGGGGAACAATAAGGCTGGAGGCTGTGGGTGGGAGGCCACCTGAGGTGATGAGGTTGTGGATGGTTTGGGAGATGATGGTTTGGTGCTCGGGGGTGGGGTCATGATCAAGGGGGCAGTAGGAGGAGGTGTCGGAGAGTTGGCATTTGGCCTCAGCGATGTAGAGGTCAGTGCGCCATGCTACCACTGCGCCACCCTTGTCTGCGGGTTTGATGGTGAGGTTGGGGTTGGAGCGGAGGGAGCGGAGGGCAGCACGTTCTGCAGGGGAGAGGTTGGAGTGGGTGAGAGGGGTGGAGAGGTTGAGGTGGTTGATGGCTTGACGGCAGTTGGAGATGAAGAGGTCAAGGGAGGGTAGGAGGCCTGGGGGTGGTGTCCAGGAGGAGAGCTTGTGTTGGAGGCGTGTGAAGGGGTCAGCGGAGGGAGGGTTAGGGTCTTGGTTAGAGAAGTAAGTGTGGAGGCGAAGGTGACGGAAAAACTGCTCTATGTCCAAACGTGACTGGTATTCGTTGATGTGTGGGTGGAGGGGGACAAATGTGAGCCCCTTGCTTAGGACTGACCGTTTGCCCTCAGCAAGGGGGAGGTCTGAGGGGATGGTGAAGATGCGGCAGGGCTCAGTGTGGCCGTCTTCTCTGGGTTTGCTGGCTGTGGGCGGGGTACCATCGGCATTGGCTGTGGGCGGGGTTCCGTCGGCGTTGGCTGTGGGCGGGGTTCCATTGGCGTCAGCTGTGGGCGGGGTTCCATCGGCGGTGGGCGGAGTGCTGCTGGCTAAGGCGGTGGGCAGAGTTTCGTCAGTGGTGGGCGGAGTTATGTCGGCATCAGAGGTGGGTGGAGTCCCATTGGCGGTGGGAGGAGTGGGGTGGGTGGCAGCAGCTGCGGTGCGGGTGGTGTGTGTGGTGTTTAGTTCTGGAAGTGGAGGCGGTGACTGCAGCAGCAGTTGCATTCGTGGTCTCGGAAGTTGTGTGCCTGGTGGTGGCGGATGTGACATCATCGGTGGTTTCACCAGCCGTGGCCTCATGGTCAATGGCGGCAGGTGCATGGTGGGCGAGGTACAGGGACAGGCTTGGGAGTTGGGAGGTGGAGGAATCCATTTTGAGGTGGCAGGAGCCAGTGAATTTGTTGTACTTACGATTTTTAGTGTCCAGTAAAGCTGAGTAGAACTGGGTGTTCAGCTTGTGGATCCTGTGGAGGATAAAAAACAGGAGAGGTCCTTTGCAGGTCTGGGAGAGGGAGGCTCTGAGCTGGGGTAGGCTGGATTGCAGTGCCAGGAGACGCTGGTGTTTGGCTGCGAGTGTCTGTTTCAGGACTCGCAGGGAGAAACACTTCTGAAGGGTCTGAATGTTCTGGATGTGGAGGTGGTCATGGTTGGGGCCAAATTGGGAAGGCTTAAATGTAGACTGTAGTCCATTGGGGATGATCCAGTTCCATAGGCAGGTGCTGAGGAAGGTGATGTGGCTGTGATACCTGGTTTGCTTCAGGACACAGTCGAGCAGTTTCACGACAGAAGAAATTACAAGAGAGTTGCAGTGGGAGAGAGATCCCCTGAGGTTGGTCCGGAGGGAGGAGGGTAACTTCTTCAGGTTAGGCATCCCTGGAAGAGGCTTCGCAGTGAGGTTAAAATTGTGATCAAAGATAATGGAACTGCAGATGCTGGAGAATCCAAGATAACAAAGTGTGAAGCTGGATGAACACAGCAGGCCAAGCAGCATCTCAGGAGCACAAAGCTTGTTTGCAAGATTTCATATCAAAGATGTGGTGCATCCCTTGCTGCTGCATTACCAGAAGTGGTGCAACTAAATGACACCATTCTAAAGGAGGTGTACGAACAGAGAAACCTGTGACATTGTAAGTACACGCATTTTTGAAGGTAGTAGGACAAGTTGAGATTTAAAAAGTACAAAAACAAGCAGAAAGAACTCTTTCTGCGCTGATGGAACATTAACGTGTGAAAGTAAGGGCATAAGGCTCAGCCAGCAGATAACATTATTCCATTTATGGGGAATTATGATCACACAACAAACAATTCATTTAGATGGGGGTGTTTTCACTTGGTGCACCTTTGCTGATGGCTTTGAGAGTCAGCTTCTGGTAAAAGTACGATTTCTATCACTCCCAGAAAGGGCAGGAGTCTCCAGAATTTGTCTCCACTTCCCCGGGGTCAATTCTGGGACATTAACAGCTTCCAGTGACAATGGCCAAGACTGATTGCTAACTAACACAACCTGCATCCAGTTACCACCTGACTTTCCAGAGACCAGGAACCTGTTCCCCCATGCATGGAAAATCCCAACCTGACATCAGAAGAGGCCGCTTGACAGAATATCTTAAAGGCTCCAGGTCACATGATGAGCGCGCCAATCAGTTGACTGATTATTGCTCATAATCCATTGTCCTTTCCTCCAGCTCTGCAGCTTGAGTGAGAATCCCCTCAACTATTTGGGGAAAGACCAGTTGCAGTGAACCAGAAGGTCCTGGTTGTAGTGTTAAAACTTTGAATCCTTGAAATTGGTGGGTTTGGGTGATACCCCTACTCCATCCCTCACCTCACATGAGTTATGGAATCCCTCAAAAAATTCTCACTGTCTGGAACTAGCCCTGTATTGGCTGCAAGAAGGATGGTTTTGATCAAGGGAAGGCAATGGCCTAGCGGTATTATCACAGGACTGTTAATCCAGAGACCCATAAGAGCCTGGGGACCCTGATTTGAATCCTGCCATGGCAGATGGTGGAATTTGAATTCAATAAATATTTGGAGTTAAGAATCTATTGATGACCATGAGGATCCATTGCTGATTGTTGGGTAAAACTCATCTAGTTCACTAATGTGGTTGACTCTGAACTGCCCTCTGGGCAACTGGGGATGGGCAATAAATGCTGCTGAGCTCAGCGACACCCTCATCCTGTCAATGAACAAAGGAAGGAAGAATGACATCCTCCTGAGAATCTCAAGAGGGCATCTCTTGTTCCTGGGCAGCAAACTCAGCAGGTGGAATAACCCTCTCGTTTCTAAGTACGAACAATGATTCAAAATTTGAGGGGAATGTACTGAATAAATAGAACTTGAATTAAACATTAACTTCCCTGACTGAGATAAATCAAAAATCCTGTAACTTGAATAAGTAACTAGGCCATTAGCTATGCTTGTGATTATGGACCATCTTTCAGGGGCAGTTAATGTGTAACTAAATAGTAAAGGCTGTAAGAAGAATATTACTAAAATACTCAGGGAATCCGGATAAGATTCCTGTTAAAAAATCATTCCCCTTTTAGTTATAAATCTGTTCTCAGTCTTAATAGGCTACTTGAGTTGAACTCACCGGTTTTCTCCAATTGCTGATGGGGCATTTCCAGCAATTCCCCAGCCTACGACAACTGGTTCCAATTTTAATGATAATCAATGTTCACCTCCCGTGATCAATGTCAACACCATGTGGTGAGACTGGAGAATGCTGCTGTCCTCCCCATAGGATCATGCAGGGAGGTAGGGTGGGTAAGGCCTGTTAGGTGTTGAACTGAACAGAGGCAGCCATTCTTCAACAGCTTAACATACACGGTACCCAAGAGGAGAGGACCACCGGGAGCTTTCCGTTCGTTGATCCAGTGAATGGTAAAGCAATTCCTTTCCCCACCTCATCCCTGTAACAGCACCACATTCCCTGAACCTCCCCATTCCATCCACTGCATTTTGGGCTTGTCTGACAGATTTCAGTAACCCCAGAACCTCAGCTCATGTTCAAACTGTAAAGCCTTTGACCTCCCTTGACCATGTGACTCCCATGTGGCACCTGAATCTGGCCTTCTGCACATCTCTGATATAACAAAGTGTGGAGCTGGATGAACACAGCAGGACAAGCAGCATCTCAGGAGCACAAAAGCTGACGTTTTGGGCCTAGACCCTTCATCATATCTCCCTTGCTTTTCATTCCACCGTTGGAGGTTATGCCTATTTTCCACTCGGTGATTCCCACCCTAGCCTCCTCCATCTCTCCAGCTCACTCTCCCCCTGTTACACCAGTAACTGTAAACTAAAATGACCAAATGGTCCCAAAAAATTGCAGACATTAGCAAGAAGTTGCCACTTTGTAACAATGTGACTTTAACATGTATTAGAACCCGTGTGCATCAAATAGGGGTTAACAGGAAAATGATACATCAAATAAATTGTGAATTTAACCTGAAGTGGTTGATACAAGAAAGATGCAGCTGCACAACCACAAATATACACGTCATTCCCCATAAGAGATGTGGCGCTGTATTATTGTATAGTTCTACAGTTTGCTGGTCTTTGAATAGGTCATGGGACTAGTCTGACCTTAGCTTTTACCTCTCAGTTTCACAGCTATGATAAGCATCAGCACAAATATATTTCAACAAATCCTCTCTCTCCCCTTAGGTCACAACTTGAGAGTATGGCTTTTCCAACTTCCTTTTCAACCGAACCCGCAAGTCTTACAGGACTTCCACCGCATTTAACTTCATACAATCCAGCAAGTACCCTGATCTACCCTTCGTCAGTCCAAAATGGATAACATCACACTTGCTAACTTTGAAATCCATCTGCCACAGTTTTGTCCATTCACTTAGTCTATTAATATCCCTTTGTAATTGTATGCTGTCATCCACACTGTCTACAATGTCATCTAACTTTGTGTCATCAGCAAATTTGGACATACGACTTTCTGTGCCATTATCCAAGTTGTTAATAAATCATGTGAATAGTTGATGCCCGAACACAGATCCTTATGGGAGACCACTGGTCACATCCTGCTAATTTGAGTACGTACCCATTATCCCTACTTTCTCTTGCCTGCCATTGAAACAATTTCCCAACCAGGTTAGTCATTTGACCTCAACTCCGTGGGCTTCTATTATAGTTAACAGTCCCTTATATGGGACTTTAGCAAAGGTCTTCTGGGAGATCTAACAGTTAGGATCAGGACATTCAGGAGAGATGTTAGAAAATACTTTACACACAAAGAGAAGTGGAGGTTTGGAACTCTCTTCCTCAAACAATGTTTGATGCTCATTCGCTTGTTAAAATTAAATCTGAAATACACATTTTTATTCAGTGAGACTATCTAGGGATAGGGGACAAATGATAAGTGTATTGAGTTATCCCACAGATTGACAATGATCGTATTGAATAGTGGAGCAGGCTCTAGAGACTAATAGTTTACTCCTGATCCTATGTCCCTAAGTCCATATTAACAACATCCACAGACCTGTCCACTCCCTTAGTCACCTCCTCAAAACATTTAATGAGGTCTGTCAGATATGACCTACCTGCTGGTTCTCCCTGATTAACTTAAAATATTCAAGGTGTTCAGTTACCCCAGCCCTTGAATATAGACTCCAATAATTTCTCCACCACAGGTGTTAGGCTGACTCTTCAGTAATTTCCTGGTTTTTATCTTTGGCCCTTCTTGAAAAGTGGAATGACGTGTAATTTTCCAATCCAGAGGATGACTCCTGTATCCAGGAAACTCTGCTAGATTATAGTGAGGGCATCTACAATGTGCTCCCCTACTTCCTTTAACACTTTTGGATGAAAACTGTCAGATTCTGGGATTTTGCCATCTTTGAATTCAATAATTTCCTCATTACTGATGTTTTACTTACATTAATTTATTCAGTCCTTGTTCCCAAACCATTATTAATTTCCTCGAGACTTCCATCAAGCTGACCTCCTTTTCTGCTGTAAATACTAAGGCAAACTAATTATTCAATATGTCTGCCATTTCCCCACTATCATTGACAATATCCCCACCTTCAGTCTTCAATACACCAACATTGCTCCTGACCACCCGTTTTCCCTTGATTTAATTGTTAAATTTCATCTTTTTGATTTTGATATCCTTTTTTCATATTCTTTTTAGTAGCTTTTATAAGCTGCTAGGTGGCCCTTAGCTGGACTTTGCATCCTTCCTATTCAGGATGCTGTGCTTTTATTTGCAATTTTGCACTTTGCTTTTAGTTTTATGTTGTCCCTTATCTCTAGTTTTCCGTAGCTTTTTTTTGTGAAGTAGAGCTTTTCCCTCTCAAGGGTATAAACTGGTTTTGTATTGCATTATATGTTACTTTAAACATCCTCCACTGTTCTTCAGTTGTTGAACCCATTAGCAGATTTTCCCAGTTTACTGTGGACAGTCTTTGCCTCATCTTGTTAAAGTTGGCTTTATCTAAATCTATAACACTTTTTGCTTTCAAATGCTACATTGAACTCAATCATGTTATGAGCACTATTTGATATATGTTTGTGCACAGTTAGATTACTAATAAAATCTGGCTCACAGCTCATTACTAAGTCCAATCTTGCTTGTCCCTTTGTTGCATCCAGGAAAAATTGCTGTTGGAAACCATCCCAAACCTACTATCTTCCTGATAGGTGTTTGTCTGTCTCTCCCAATCTGTGTTAAAGTTTAAATCTGCTCATTAATAATGAGGAAATGGAACCATGGATTTAGGTCCAGAGAGATTTATATTACTGTATCGACCTACTTTGACATTAACATCAGAAAGTAGCATGGCTTATTGTAGATTATTTGAGTTCTGACAGATAACTCCCTAGAAATGGATTATCCAAGCAGCAGAGAGTATGTTGAAAGCAATGGTTTGAACTTACCATAAGAAGGCACTCTTGTGTACATTATAATCTGCTGTTTGGGTTGGAGCTGCCTACAGCATAGAACATAGAACATAGAACATTACAGCACAGTACAGGACCTTCGGCCCTCGATGTTGTGCCGACCTGTCATACCGATCTGAAGCCCATCTAACCTACACTATTCCATGTACGTCCATATGCTTATCCAATGACGACTTAAATGTACCTAAAGTTGGCGAATCTACCACCGTTGCAGGCAAAGTGTTCCATTCCCTTACTACTCCCTGAGTAAAGAAACTACCTCTGACATCTGTCCTATATCTTTCACCCCTCAATTTAAAGCTATGCCCCCTCGTGCTCGCCGTCACCATCCTAGGAAAAAGGCTCTCCCCATCCACCCTATCTAACCCTCTGATTATTTTATATGTTTCAATTAAGTCACCTCTCAACCTTCGTCTCTCTAATGAAAACAACATCAAGTCCCTCAGCCTTTCCTCGTAAGACCTGCCCTCCATACCAGGCAACATCCTAGTAAATCTCCTCACATAAGATTTCATCACAATCAGCTCCACTATGAGTGAAGGGCAGAGTACAGTTCATTTCTTGATGAATAAATGAACTTGTTAACTAGATATCAATGAGTGCATTTATTAGGTACATTGAAATGCACCAATTCACAACTTTTCAGTGGTTCAGACTACACATTTCACCTTTTTCCCCAAACACACACATACAGAAGTGGGGCCTGCTGATCTAAAAGATATCAACAAGAGACAGCAAGAACTGCAGATCTAGAGTCTGAGATAATACAGTGTGGAGCAGGAGGAACACAGCAGGTCAGGCAGCATCAGAGGAGCTGGAAAGCTAATGTTTTGGGTCAGGATCCTTCTTCAGAAACTGGTTCACTTTATTTCTTTTGTGAATTTGCTTGTTTTGACCCCAGGTTTACATGCAACTTTCCAAAGTCAGAATGAAATAAAGACTGTTTTGCTATCTCTAAGGTCTGAGTTTTACTGAGGCAGTTGAGTTTGACTAAATCGATTTAAACAAATGACCTACTTCCTAGAACCCCAGTACCAATATAAGTCACAATAACATCATAAATTTCAGTTAATTCAGAAGAAGCGTAGAAGGAAATGATCTTACATAAATCTCTGGAAATTGCTATTTCCTTTATTTAGTTTTACTTCACAATGCAAACTTACAGAAACTTAAACTGGTTAAGTCTGTGCTGTTGGTCCAAGGGGAGTTTATCTGGGAAGAATCTCACTGAGATATTTCACAAGAACAAAAGCAAAGTGCAGCACAGGCCCTTCAGCCCTCCAAGCCTGTGCCGCTCACCATGCCCTAACTAAACTAAAAAACAAAGCTTCTGCCCTTATTCGGTCCATATCCCCCTCTTCCCTCCATATTCATGTAACCATCTAGATTCCTCTTAAATGTTGCCAATATGCCTGCTTCCGCCATCTCCTCTGGCAGTGTGTTCCAGATTCCTAACTCTGCGTGAAAAACTTCCCTCGCACATCTTCCTTAAACTTTCCCCCTCTCATCTTGAACCTGTGCCCCGTTGTAATTGAAACTTTAGCTCTGGGGAAAAGCCTCTGACTATCCATCCTATCTATGCCTCTCATAATTTTGTCGACCGTTATCAGGTCTCCTCTCAGCCACTGACTTTGCAGTGAAAACAATCCTAGTCTTTTTAACCTTTCCTCATAGTCAATGCCCTGGAGACCACATAATATCCAAGTGAACCTTCTCTGCACTCTCTCCAAAGCTTTCATGTTCTTCTGGTAATGTGGTGACCAAAACTGCAACATTGCCCCAAATGTGGCCTAACATGAGTTTTATTTAGTTGCATTGTGGTTACAACTCTTCTACTCCAAGCATACCATGTGCCTTCTTAATCACCTTGGCCACCTGTGTTGCCATTTTTAGGGAACTGTGGACCTGCATGCCCAGATCCATCTGTATGTTAATGTTCCTAAGGGTTCTGTCATTTACAGTATAATTCATATCTAAATCTGATTCTCCAAAATGCATCACCTCGTATTTGTCTGGATTAACCTCCATCTGCCATTTCTGTGCCCAAGTCACTAACCTATATCCTGTTGTATCCTTTCACAATCATCAGCAACACCACCAATCTTCGTGTCATCAGCAAACCACCCACATTTTCCTCCAGATCACTTACATCAGAAGGCGTAAGACTCATCCCTGTGGAATACCACTGGTTACCAGTCTCCATTCTGAAAAACACCCTTCCATCACTACCCTCTGTCTTCTATGACCAAGCTAGTTTTATATCAATCTAGCCAGCCTACCCCAAACAGCGTGTGATTTCAGTTTTAGTACCAATCTGCCACGGGGGACTTTATCAAATGTCTTACTAAAGTCCATACAATCCACATCTCCTGGCCTTCCCGCATCAATTATTTTTGTCATCTCTTCAAAAAAATTCAATCAGGCTAGTGAGACATGACCTTCCCCAGATAAAACCAGGCTGCCTGACACAACTCTTTCATTTTCTTCCAAATGTGCACACACCTTGTCCCTCAGTATCTTTTCCAAGAGCATCCCCTCCATGGATGTTAGGCTCACTGGCCAATAATTACCTGGATTATCCCTGCTTTCTTTTTTAAATAAGGGAACAATGTTGATTAATCTCCAAGCCTCTGGAACCCCGCCTGTGGTCAAAGGTGATGTAAAGATATCTGCTAATGCCCCAGCTATTTCTTCCTTTGCCTCTCGCCATAAACTGGGATAGATCCCATCTGGGCTGGAATCTTGACTACCTTAATGCAATTTAAGATACCCAAAACTTCCTCCTTCAATACATTGACATTCTCTACATTCACACACTCTTCCCTATGTTCAAAGTCAGCCACATCCTTATGCATGGTGAAAACCAATGCAAAGTACTCATTAAGGATCTCCCCCACTTCCTGTGCCTCCACATATAATTTCCATCCTTTGTCCTTGAGTGGGCCTACTCTTCTGCTTGCTACCCTCTTTCTTTTAATATTTGTATGAAAAGCCTTGGGATTCTCCCTGATCCTGTTTACTAAAGACATTTCTTGGCCCTTTTAGCCTTTCTAATTCTACATTTAAGTTCCTTCCTTATGTCTCTGTACTCCTCAAGGGTTTTGTCAGTTTGTACCTGCCTACACCTATCTCACGATTCCTTTTGACTAAGCTTACAATTTCCCTTGTCATCCATGGTTTCTGAATCCTGCCATTCCTATCCTTTAGTTTTGCAGGGACATGCATGTCCTGCACTTTAACCAACTGGTCTTTAAAAGCGTCCCACAGGCCAGATGTAGATTTGGTCTCAAATAACTGCTCCTAGTCCACATTCCCCAGTTCTTCTCTAATTTGGACATTGTTGGCTTTTGCCCAATTAAACATTCTCACCTGAGGACCACTCTTGTGTTTATCCATAACTACTCAAAATCTTATGGAGTTATGGCCACTATGCCCAAAATGCTCTCCTGAAATATCAACCACTTGTCCTGGCTCAGTCCTTAATAGCAAGTCTAGTATGGCCTCCTCTCTGGTTGGATTGTCAACTTACTGTCTCAGAATACCATCCTGGACAGATGTAACAAATTGCTCTCCATCCAAGCCCCAGGATCTAAGGGAGTCACAATCAATAACTAACACCCACCACAACTATCCTGCTTTTTTCACACTCCCCAGTATCTGACTACATATCTTCTCCTCTGTCTCCCATGAGCTGCAGAGAGGTCTATAGAAAACTACCAATATTTTAATTTCACCCTTCTTACTCCTGAGCTCCACCCATAATGCCTCTGCAAAATCCCTCTGATTTTTCCTCCTTCAACATAGCTGTGATGTAATCCCTAATCAGCAATGCAACTCCCCATTCCTCATGTTTCCCTTCCTGTCCCGTCTAAAAGAGCAATATCCTGCAACGTTAAGCTGCTAGTCCTGCCCCTCCTTCAACCATGGCTCCTTAATGGTAATGATTCCATGCAGTGATCCATGCTATTCATCAGACTTACCTGTTGTACTTCTAACATTGAAGTAAATGCACTCTAGTCCTCCAGTCCCTCTGAGTCCCACAACTTCCCCTCTGCGTGCTCTTACTCTGCTCTATGCATATTTTGGTCTCTCCTTTGTCCCCAGTCCTTGCACTTACCGGCCAGTTGTTCCGGTTCCTACCCCCTGCCACACTAGTACAAACCCTTCCGAAGAGCTCTAGCAAACCTCCCGCCCCAGGATATTGGTGCCCCTCCAGTTCAGGTGCAAACCGGTCCTTCTTGTACAGGTCCCACTTTCCCCAGAAGACATCCCAATGATCCATGTATCTAAAGCTCTCCCTCCTACACCAGCTCTGTAGCCATGTGTTCAACTGTGCTCTCTCTCTGTTCCTAGCCTCTCTAGCCTATGGCACACGTAGTAATCCTGAGGTTACGACCTGGTAGTACTGCATTTTAGCTCCCTCCCTAACTCACGGAATTGCCCTCTCAGGACTTCTTCCTTCTTCCTACCTACGTCATTTGTGCCAAAGTGGATGATGACTTCTGTCTCTTTTCCATCTCGCTTCAGGATGCTCTGTACCTGTCCCAAGACATCCAGGACCCTGGCACCAGGGAGGCAACGCACCATCCTGGAGTCTCGTTCACAGACTCAGAAATGCCTGTCCGTGCCCCTGACTATCAAGACACTTACTACTTTCCTAAAGTGAATTCTGAAGTTGGTTCACTGGACTCAAAACATTAACCCTGCTTTCTTTTCACGGATGCTGCCAGACCTGTTGAGTTTTCACTGCACTTTCTGCTTCTGGAGTGATTCCTGCTTCAGATTGAAATGCTGTGCAAAGGGGTTATTTGCTGATCAGGGTGATCATTATTTTTATACAAATGATTCCAGCTTGAGCACTTAAATCCCTTTATGGGATGTGAGTATTGCTGGCATGACCTGAACTAGGACGTTCCCCCGGTGAAAATTTTGGATTAGATTGATAACCCTTCACTCGCCTGAAATATCAGCTTGTAAATCATTTCTTCCCTATTGCAGCCACTGTCAACAATCAACACCTGGTGTAAGTCCAGACCATTGAAACATGATTTATTTAAGTGCTAAGTGCCCTAATTCTCTCTCTGAATTCTGTTTTCCTGGAAGGGAACCCTAAACTTTGTTCAGCAAAGTTAATTAGTGAGCAGTACTCTCATTCATCTGTAAAACAGAACTGAACATTTTCACACCCTGGTTGATTATTTTGAGACAGAAGCCAGGGGATTTCTAAAAGTAGTCATATTTGCCACAGGAAACATAATTAATTCGGAAAAGTTCAGCGCAGAGTGGTTTGAATTTTGTTTCATTGGCATTCGTTGATAATCCTTTTAAAATTTAGGGATGTAATGGTAAGGCAAGGTGACAATGATGGAAATTCTGCTGTTACATCAGAACAGCATTTGCACATGTAATGCCCGACAGAAAAAAAGCTAACTTCAATGATACAGGACTAGACGAAGAATTTATTGAGGGCTATCCCTCACTGTAGAATGTCATTCCTAGATATGTAATGTAATAAGGATCAGTAACTGGAATATTAATTGGAAGAAGTCCTTCTCTCCAAAGTTCTCGTCATTCAGTATTTGGGTTGTTTTGGCTATAATGGTGGCTAATTGTGACACTATCTTGAACACAGTGAGCCCCTCATTGCAAAAGTATTAATCTATGCAAAATGCTATAAATTAAACTAATGCAGGGAAATGGCAACAAGTTCTCACTCTAACCCTGCCTTTAAGTCTATTGGGAGCTCCTTTAAGAGGATTGCTGAATCATCTGAGTCAAGTGCCATTTTACCATGTCATTGTTCCACTTCGAGTCTCTTTGTCTGTAAAATCAAAGAGGCACGTGATTAAAAGTAACTCCTAAGGCATTATAAGAATTCATTTCACACATGATTTCCTTCAACAAAGATACGATTGATGCTTTTCATCAGCCTCATTGCAAAACACCCAACAGCCAAATTGTCAGAGTATTTTCCAGTCAGGAGCACCTCCCTTGGATTCTGAGAATTCTTCTAAATAACTAACTTCGTTAATACAACACAGGAGGCTCCTTCTGTGAACCATATGAACCATGAGGAAACAGTAAGGGAGCAAGCAGAGCAAGGTTCAAACAACTACTTCACGTAGAAACTGGAGACACCAGTTCTTGCTGTACAACAACAACTGAAGCAACACAGAAGGTCATTCAGTCTAGATAACAAAGTGTGGAGCTGGATGAACACAGCAGGCCAAGCAGCATCTCAGGAGCACAAAAGCTGATGTTTCGGGCCTAGACCCTGCCTGTTCTGTTATTCAATAAGATCACCACTAATTGGACCATAATTCCACTTTCTGCCTGCATTTCGCGTCTTGCTTATCTACCAAACTATCAATTCTACCCTTGAAATGTCTAATTGCATCCCAGCATCCACAGCCCTTTGGAATTCAAAGGTCCAGACACTGCGTAGACCTGTAAAGAAGCGCTCTCAGATTAATGTTATGTTGCTTTGTTCTGAACTTTACTGCCAGAGTAAGTAATTTCTCTTCATTTAACCTTCCAACTGCTCTTATCACTTTAAGCAACTAAATAAGTGTCACTCTTTCTCAGTTTCAAATTTCAATCCAAAGTACTCAGAACCTCACAATTTTTTTGGACTGATGTCCATCAGTCAGAGTTTGTCCACTCACTCACTCCTCTGGAGATTCCTGGTCCCAATTTGCTTTTAAAATTGCTTCTCTAAAATTTTCAGGAAGGCTGGCATTTATTGCCAAACCCCGGTTGCCCAGAAGGAGTTGGTAATGGAATTTTTTGAGCAGTTGCAGTTGGTCAGATGAAATTCCTCCCACACTGCTGTGAAACAGAAGTTTGATCAGGTGCTGTGGCTATTCTGAATCTGGTGTCTTTTCATTCCCGGAGAGATTCTCCCATTCTTCATAATATTGTTTCACAGCCAGGAAATGCAGGAGATAGCAATTTTAATCTTTACCAGCAGATCTTTAGTGGAACTTAATTGAACAAAGAGCTTGCTGGCTCTCAGCACACTTCATTACAGAGAATAACATCTTACCCATGAATTTCAATCAGTGAGAGAGGAGATGGCCTTCACTTCTGGTGTGAACACAGATTTCTGCTGTGGCTCAATCAGGGTGCACTCTCACTCTTGAATCAGAAAGTCAGGGGTTTAAACCTCGACCTGGAGATCTTGAGTCCACAGTCCAACTATCCTCCTGAAACTATAATTGGCAATGCTTTCCTTTTAAAATTTAGGGATGCAATGTTAAGTTTGGATGGTGATGATGGAAATTGTGCTCTTAGATCAGAACAGCATTTTCACATATGGACCCACCAGATAGGCAAAGCTTTCTTCAATGATACAGGGACGTAGAGGACAAATATCACTTGTGTTTAGACTGATGACAAACAAGATTCAGTCATTTTCAGAAGGATGGCATTACATCAGAGGATTGGCTCTCATTGTAGAATGCCATTCAATACCTAATGCTAGTTATGCAACATAATAAGGATTAGTCACTGGAATAGTAATTGGGAGGAGTCCTTCTTTCCAAAGATCTCCTCATTTAGTATTGAGATTGTTTTGTCTGTAACAGTGGCTAACAGTGGCACTATCTTGATCACACAGCAGACTCCTCTTATTGTATTCTGCAAAAGTATTAATAGTTGGAAGATGTTATAAATTAGACTGATGCAGGGAAGTTAAAAACCAAAACCAAAGTGTAGCAGAGAGGTCAGCTTACATTGCAAGCTCATATCTAGCGCCATCATCAGTGTCTTGCGGTCTGTGATCTTCCTGTTAGAACAGAGCAGAAATCAGAGATAGAGGATGTGGGCTCTTTTAACGAAGCAATCAACTGATCACCCTGAGTCAGCTCTGTCCATCAATGTATTTCAAATTAAAACTGCTGCATTGGTAGTGAACCTACCCCTGAATTGGGAGGTCTGGGTTCAAGTCCCACCTGATCCAGAGGTATGGAACAACATCTCCGAACAGGTTAGCTAGAAAACTAGGTTAAAACAGAAAATACTAGAAATACTGAACAGAGATAGTAGGAACTGCAGATGCTGGAGAATCTGAGATGACAAGGTGTAGAGCTGGATGAACACAGGCCAAGCAGCATCATAGGTGCAGAAAAGCTGACGTTTCAGCCCTAGACCCTTCTTCAGAAATGGGGGAGGGGAAGGGGGTTCTGAAACAAATAGGGAGAGGTGGAGGCGGATGGAAGATGGATAGAGGAGACTATAGAAGGAGAGGAGACAGACCAGTCAAAGAGGCAGGGATGGAGCCAGTAAAGGTGAGTGTTGGTGGGGAGGTAGGAAGGAGATAGGTCAGCCCGGGGAGGACGGACAAGTCAAGGGGGCAGGATGAGGCTAGTAGGTAGGAGATGGGGGTGGGGCTTGAGGTCAGAGGAGGGGCTAGGTGGGAGGAAGAACCGGTTAGGGAGGCAAGGACAAGCTGGGATGGTTTTGGGTTGCAGTAGGGGGAGGGGAGATTTTGAAACTGGTGAAGTCCACATTGATACCATTGGGCTGCAGGGTTCCCAAGCGGAATATGAGTTGCTGTTCCTGCAACCTTCGGGTAGCATTGTTGTGGCACTGCAGGAGGCCCAGGATGGACATGTCCCTACCCACACTCACCTTGGGGCAGCACGTTGGCTCAGTGGTTAGCACTGCAGCCTCACAGCGTCAGGGACCCGGGTTTGATACCAGCCTCGGGTAACTGTCTGTGTGGAGTTTGCACATTCTCCCCGTGTCTGCGTGGGTTTCCTCCGGATGCTCCGGTTTCCTCCCACACTCCAAAGATATGCAGGCTAGGTGGATCGGCCATGCTAAGTTGCCCGTACTTTTCAGGGGTGTGTGGGTTATACGGGGATGGGTCTGGGTGGGATGCTTCAAGGGGCGGTGTGGACTTGTTGGGCCAAAGGGCCTGTTTCCACACTGTAGGGAATCTAATCTAAAAATATATAGTATTTGTACCCCAGGGCAAAACATTGCATTTCCTAATATATTTTGCTTGTTTTGGGACTCAGTAAAACTTGTGAACGATACATACTGATCTGACTTGTCTCATACTTCAAAATAGAGCTCTGGTACACCCAGTATGTTAATTTCCATCAATTACTGTTTTTATTTCTCTCTGTGCCAGCAGATATTTAAGTTTTATATCAGCATAGGACGGGCTGTGAGCAATCATTTCATGCAGAAATCTCAGAAAATCATGTGAAGACAACTCCAGTTTCCAGCTCCAGCTGAGCTAGCTGTGAACAGTGTCTGGGCGTTAGGGTCGCTCTTTCTGACCAAGAGTTCCAGTGAAAGGTCTCCTCGGAAAATTCCTGTTCTGCTGATAGATTCCAGATAGATTTTAAGTTTTGTGCCAGCAGAACCAGTAAACAAAACGTTCCTTCATTCACTCCCTGAAGCTGTTGTACTGACTGAATCCAGCCACAAAGGCAAACTTTGGCTATTTAATTACAGAAGCCATCACAATTACCTAAAGTTCCAACTCTGCACTTTAGAAAGGAAATTTCAAGCAAGCCTGGCCTGCAATGTTTGTGCTTGAAATCTTTGCATCTGCACTTTAGCTAATTACTTTATCATTGTTTATTACTTGCAGCATTTGTTGTGTAATAAACTGAGCTTTTGTCCCATTTCTGAAGAAGGTTCTAGGCCCGAAACAACAGCCTTCCTGCTCCTCTGATGCTGCTTGGCCTGCTGTGTTCATCCAGCTTGACACCTTGTTATCTCAGATTCTTCAGCATCTGCAGTTCCTACTGTCTCTGAGCTTTTATCTTGTTTAAAATATAAAGCTGTGCTGCTGGTTATTCTTAAATTGAAAAACCTGCTACAAATGTGCTACACAAGTTCACAGTTCCTGCGCCACTCTGAGGAAGTTAGTAACACTGTCCTCCTCCAATATATAGAATATTCCTCTTGCCTATCTTCCTTCCAAAGTATCCTCCCTTCCATGTATCCTCCATCCTGTGTACCCAATCCACTGCTTATCTTCCCATGTATCTTTCCTCCAGCATAGCTTCCAGTGGTGTATCCATCTCCAGAATCACCTCCAGTGGTGCATCCTCCCTCCTGTGTCTCTACTCCTCCCTGGTAGATTTGATGTGATTTATTGTGGTCACATGTACCTAAGTCCAGTGAATTTTGTTTTGCGAGCAGTACAGGCTGATCACAGCAAACAAAGACATAGAGATCATCAGGTACTCAGAGCGGGGCATTACAAGCTTATGGCTGTACAGGAGGTGCCCAAAGCAAGATTGACACTAGCAAGATCAACATTATTTGAAGTCAGAGAGGTCCATTCATCAGGCTAATAGCAGAGAGGAAGAAACTGTTCTTGAGCCAGCTGGTGTGTGAGTTCAAGCTTCTCTACCTTCTGCCTGACAGAAGAGGTTAGAAGGGAGCATTACCGGGTCGGAGGGCTCTATGATGATGTAGAGAGCTCCTGTCTTATTTACTTGCCACTTAATCTTTTGCCCATGTATTCTCCATTCTCTGTTTATCTCTGCTGCGTATTCTCCTCCAGCTCTGAGGGAGCTGGATCAGTGTCAAGGGCTCTCCTTCACTAGTGACAGGATACTGGCCTCTAATGAGTTATTTCATTAGTTATTTCTTTTTCCCTGGTGGTCTCCTCCCTGTGTATGCCTTGCCTCGATATTCTGCTACCTTCTCGTGAGACACACTCATATCCTGGGGAAGGGAAGAGAATGGTGGAAGAAATACATTGACTCCTTGTCATCCACAGATTCTCTAACCGTTGTTCTGCATAACCATGAGGTCAGCCCCAGATCCCTTTTATTTCTTATCGATGCGTCCTGTGTGATTGTGCTGTCATTCATTGTATGTAAGAGTGACACTGGGGGAGTATCCATGGAAACTCAGTGCCCCTATGGATATATAATGGTCTCAGTGTTAATCCCATCATGTCAGAAGGGGGAATTCTAACAGAATGATTTGTCAGTTTACATTAGTGATTCTTTTTCCCTTCTATAAAACAGTCTGTGTCTCGAGGAGGAAGTCACATGCTAACTTTTAAATTTAGATCTTTCTACAACTGCAACAGATAAATTTTCTTTGAAGCTCTCGGCCTCAACCGTCCTTGTGGCGTCAAGTTCCACATTTTCGCCACTCTCAGTGGAAACTAATTTCTCCTAAATCCTTTATTGGCTCTACAATGATGAGTTTCTATTTCTGCCCCTAGCTCTGAATTCACGCACAAGTGGAAACATTCTCTCCACAGCCACCTCATCAAAATCTTTCATAGTCGTAAACTCCTCTCTCAGGTCTCCCTTCGCTTTTTCTTTCCCAGACTGAAGCATTTTAGTCTATTCAATCACAGAGTCGTTTTTGACACAGCAGACAGACTTGAGTTTTATGGTTTCTATACCTATTAAATACAGTAGTCCAGGCAGTCCTATTCCCTCTGTCCCAGTAACCCTGCAAGTTTATTTCCCTCAAGTGCTCAACCAACATCATTTTGAAGTCATTGATTGCTTGGAAATGGTATGCAGTGAATACTAGATCGTTCCCTGGTAGTTTCACTAAGCCATGTTCCTGACACTGCACCGTTCCCAGTTACAACCTGCAAAACTTTTCCAAATTTCATCCAGAACTTCTGCTTAATGTATGATCAAAACATGCAGATAAATTAAAGTGGATCTTTTCTGCCATTATATTCCCTACTTCATTTCTTTTGACTCTTTTCTTCACAGCCATTTCTCCCTTTTGCCTCGACTATCTTGTAATGCATTGTAATACATTACATACTGATCACCTAGTCATTTCCCATTAATTCCAAATTACAGCTCGCTTGCCATTCTGTTTCAACAAGTGGGATACTGACAGGTTTCAATATCTCTGCTGCGGTTTATAAGGCAACTTTCCCATGCGGCAGTACTTGGGGAGAGGTGGTGATTTAGTGGTAATGTCACTGTGTTTGTAACGCAGATATCCAGATTGTAATGAGGTCAGCCAGGTGGACTACATGGAATATGATTTCCCTGATTGAGGCTGTTAATCCAGACCGTTCAGGGAGCCCTGGCTGACAGATAGAAACAGGAAAGTCAGAAGGGTCTAGGCCTGAAACATCAGCTTTTGTGCTCTTAAGATGCTGCTTGGCCTGCTGTGTTCATCCAGCTCCACACTTTGTTATCTTAAATCAGATATCCCGTTCAGTCTGAGAGCTGGCTCTGAGGGAGCTGGATCAGTGTCAAGGGCTCTTCTTTACTAGTGACAGGATACTGGCCTCTAATGAGTTATTTCATTAGTTAATTCTTCTGGGGCAGGGGTTCATATCAAGATAGCCAGTGGGATTTAAATTCAAGTACAAAATTTAGATTCAGGAAAGATGGCTATGTAAGTGTTGTTAATAAAATCTCATTTTGCTCACTCATGTCCTTTAGGGAACAAATTCTCCCTTCCTTGTCTTATTGATTAACATCTGAATCCAGATCCATAGCAATATGATTGGCTCTGAACTGCTCGTCTGAAATCACCATCAGAATTATAATTAGAATTAGAATTAGCCTTTGAGTATATTTGAAAGTTTATATGTCGCCACTAAGGTATAAAGGTATCTGGGTATAGCTTCTTTACATACAAGATCTTAGAAAATAGAGAAATAGAATATCCAGCATTCCAGAAATAAAAGTTCACAACAGTCTTCCAACCCAGACCACGCTGGCACCTAACCTCCAGTCATTAGGAGGACCCTGCTCTAGACCATGCTGGACTTCACCTTGAGGATCGTGAGGCTGGAAGATTGTTTCAGACTGCCATGGTGGGCCAAGGATGCCACACTGGGCCAAGAGAACGGGAGGCACCCTGGGAAGCCACTTCAATAGGCCAAGAGGTCACCATGCTGCTACAGGAAGCTGCTACACCAGGCCAGGAGGTCACCATGCTGCTACAGGAGGCTGCTACACCAGGCTGGGGAGGTCACCATGCTGCTGCAGAGGCTGTTACACCAGGCCGGGAGGTCACCATGCTACTACAGGAGGCTGCTAAACCAGGCCGGGAGGTCACCATGCTACTACAGGAGGCTGCTACACCAGGGTGGGAGGTCACCACGCTGCTACAGAGGCTGTTACACCAGGCCGGGAGGTCGCGACACCACACTGGGAGGCCACTGCGGGAGACTGCTGCTGCTGTGCCAGGCCAAGAAGATGCCAGCCATCGGAGGCCAAGAGTTATAGGAGGCCAGGAGAGAAGAAGAAGAAAAACCACTAAGAGAAATAAAAAGAAGAAGGGGTGGAGCGAACAAGCTCCAGCTGGAGCATTGTATTCCTTCACTACCTTGGACTTTTAAAATGCCACTCAGTTCAAGGGAAATTCGGCTGGTAGGACAAAATTCTGACCCTGTTTGTGACAGCTACATCTCATGAACAATTTAAATCAGAAAAGCGCTTCGCATGGGCGATCCTTGCTATCTCATTTCTTAATTTCAAACAGACCCAATTTGTACATCCAAATAAAACATATTATTCATTTGTTGACAATACAATACTTTACAGTACAGAAGCAGGCCCTTTGGCCCACCAACCTCCGCCAATTCCTAGTCCTTATTTAGACCTGCTACTTCTTGCCCATCTGCAGTTTCTAATTCTCTGTTTGCTTCCTGTTTCTGTGTCTATCAAGATATACCTTAAATGTTGCTAATGCGCCTGCTTCCACCATATCCACTGGCAGAGTGTTCCAGGTACCCACCACACTCTGCATGAAAAGTTATCCACACACATCTCCCCTGAATTTACCCACCACCCCCCCTCAACCTTGAACCTGTTTCCCCTTACAGTTGACCTTTCCACCCTGGGAAAAAGCCTCTGACTATCCACACTAGGTCTCTCATAATTTTGTAGACCTCTATCTGATCACCCGTTGGCTTCCATCTTTCCATTGAAAACAATCCCAGTTTATCCAATCTCTCCTCATAACTAAAATCCTCCAGACCAGGCAACAGTCTGGCACATCTTCTCTGCACCCTCGCCAAAGCATCCACGTTCTTCTGGTGGTTTCATTTTATAAGTTTGTCTCTCTTTGTTCTTTTTCTGGTGTCAGACTAACTGTGAACTTGAGAAACATTAGTAAGACTCTGGTAAAACCTGGGGAGTGATGGTCTAGTGGTATTAATGCTGGATGATTAATCCAGATATTCTGGGTTGTCAGAAACAACGCATCTGGTTCATTAATTTTTTTTTTAGGGAAGGAGACTGCTATCCGCACCTAGTCTGGCCATCATGTGACTCCAGACCCATAGCAATGTGGTTGACACTTCAACAATCTGGGCAATTAGGGATAGATAATAAATGCTGGCCAAGCCAGTGACACCCACATCCCATAAGTAAATTAGGAAAAAGATGGTGATAGGATATCTGCAGCTCTTTTCAAATTTCTCCCTATTGGAGTCTATGGAAATGAGAATTGGGAAAAATGAAGACTGAACAGTTAAATCAACATTGCTCAGTAAACCCCCAAGTTGAACACTACCTTTCATTATCTCTGACCTTCACCAAGTACCTGTTCAAACCCTCAAACTGAAACTAACAGAAATGGCATTTCCTTACAAGTTTCATTGCCCAATAAAGTGCCACCAGCAATTCAGGCTTCAATGTCTGAATAAGCAAACTTAAATTTAAAAATGACCAATGCTGGAAGTGCATAGCAGGCCACACAATCTGGGCGAGGGTGATGATTCATGTATACTCTTTTCATGAATATTGGATGGTATTACTGATATTAAAAAATTGGAATAGGCAGGGGCCATTCAGTCCCACTGTTCTGCCTGTTCTCCCCCTCAGTTATGACTGATTTATACCTTGATTCTATTTACCCTTCTTGGTTCACAGACTCCACGGAGTCATCAAGCCATACAGTCATGCAGCACAGAATCAAACCCTTCTGTCCAAATTGTCCATGCTGGCCACACATCCTGATCTGACCTAGACAAATTTGTCAGCACTTTGCCCATATCCCTCTAAACCTTTCCTATTGATGGACCCATCCAGATGCTTTTTAAATGTAATTGCACATACCTACACTACCTCCCCTGGCAGTTTGCTCCATACACGCGCCACCCTCTGCGTGATAAAGCTACCTTTCAGGTCCCTTTTAAATCTTTTCCCTCTCACCTTAAACCCACTAGTTTTGGAATCCCCTACCCTGGGGAAAAGACCTTGGCTATTCACCCCATCCATGCCCCTCATAATGTTATAAACTTCTAGAAGATCCCCTGTCACCCTCTGACACTCCACGGAAAATAGCCCCAGCTTGCTGAACCTCTCCCCATAGCTCAAACCCTGTAACCCTGGCAACATTCTTACAAATCTTTTCTGAACACTTTCAAGTTTAACAACATTGCTTCTAAAGTGGGGAGACCAGAACTGTATGCAGCTTTCCTAAAGTGGCCTAACCAACGTGCTGTGCAGCTGCAACACAATCTCCCAACTGCTGTATTCAATGTTATAACCTATGAAGGCAAGTGTGCAAAATGCCTTCTTCACCACCCTGCCTGTCCACTTTCAAGGAACTATGCACCTGCATCCCAAGGTCTCTTTGTTTGGCAACATGCTGTACTATTAACTCTATAAGCCCCTCCCACGTTTACCTTATCAAAATGCAACATTTCACATTTGTCTAAACTAAACTCCATCTACCACTCCTCGGCCCATCTGATCAAGGCCCAAAAACTTACATAACTTATGAAAAGCAGTGGATCCAGCGCTGATCCTTATGGCACATTGCTGGTCACAGGTCTTCAACCCTCAGAGAGCATCCTCTGTCTGCTATCTTTAAGCCAATTTTGTATCCAATTGGTTAGCTGTCCCTGGATTCCATGTGATCTAACCTTGCTAACCAGTCTATCCTGTGGAACCTTGTTGAACATTTTGCTGCAGTCCACACAGACGACATGCACTGCTCTGCTTCCATAAATCTTCTGTAACCTCTTTAAAAAAATCTCAATCAAGTTAGTGAGACACGATTTTCTATGTACAAATCCATGTTGGCTATCCCTAATTTATCCTTACTTTTCCGAATGCATGTACATCTTGTCCCTGAGAATCCCAACCAACAATTTACCCACCACCAATGTCAGGCTCACGGTCTATAGTTCCTTGGTATTTCCTTACCACCTTCCTTAAATACCTGACATATATCTCCTTATTTTTCTTGACCACAGCCTCAATCTTGCTTGTCGTCCAGCACTCCCTCCACCTACTAGGCTTGCTATTAGCTCTAACAGGAACATACTGTCTCTGAACTCTTGTTATAGTTCCTTAAGCCCTTCACCCAATTAAAATCTATCAATTCCAATGTTGACATTTCCAATTGGCTCTGGCTCAAAAGCCTTTTGGGGAGAGAGTTCCACTACCCTTTATGTGAACAAGTGCTCCCTGATATCACCAATATATGGCCTGTCTCTAATTTTAGAGTTATAACCCCTTGCTCTGGACTCCACAAGAAATTAAACACTTTAATCTTCTAAGCATTTCAAATAATTCTCTTCTTAATCTTTAACACTACTGGGAATACAAGCCTACCTTGTTAACCAGCCATTCTAAGTTAGCCCTTATGTTTGGTGAATCCATGCTGTGAATTTATTCCTCCTGCAAAGGCAAAACCATCTTCCTGGGATGTGGTGTGCAGGAATTAACACAGATGAACAATATCTACAAAGAAAGAAATAATGTTTACTCAAAATATTCACTATCTGCTCTTTTTCCAGGGCAGTTGAAGTTTTGATTTGATTTATTATCATCACATGTGCCCAGGGTACATCAAAACATTTTGTTCTGCCAGCAGTACAGGGAAGTCATACCATTCAAAGTGCATAAGGGCCATAGAATAGGGCAAGGAATACAATGTTATGGCTGTGGAGAAGGTGCACAAAGAGTGGGATCACCATTAAATTTAAAATTTGAGAGGTCCATTCAAAAGTCTAATAACATCAGGGGAGAAGCTGTTCTTGAATCTGTTGGTATGTGATTTTAAGCTTTTGTATCTTCTGCCAGACAGAAGAGTTTGGAAGAGATTATAACCAGGGTAGTAGGGGTCCTTCATAATGTTGGTTGCCTTCCCGAGGAACTGAGAAATTTAGATGGAGTCATTCAATGGAAGGTTTGCTTGCATGATGGGCTGGGCCGTGTTCACAACTCTCTGTAGTTTCTTACAGTCCTGGGCACAGTAATTTCCGTGCCAAGCCGTGATGCATCCAGGTAGAATGTTTTCTATGGTATATCTACAAAAATTAGTATCTTTATGGGCATGCCGAATTTCCTAGCCTCCTGAGGAAGTGGCGGCATTGTTATGTTTTCTTGACCTGTCGTATCAACTTGGGTAGACCAGGACAGATTGTTGGTGATCAACACTCCAAGGAACTTGACAGTCCTGACCATCCCCACCTCAGCATCATTGGTCTAGATAGGGGTGTGCCCTCCACCCTGCTTCCTGAAATCAATGAGCAGTTAATAGCAAGAACTGCCGATGCTGTAAATCAGAGTCGATACAGAGTGAAGCGCAGATTGGGCAGCATCAGAGAAGCAGGAAAGTCGACATTCCGGGTCGGGATCCTTAATCAGTACTGACCTTTTCCTCCAGCTCCACACTGTATCATCTATAACCAATTCTTTCATTTTGCGGACGTACAAGGAGAGATTGCTATCTTTATGCTGAGAACTCTCTCTCTTTTCCCATTTGGTCTCGTCATTATCTGAGATCTGGTCTACAATGGTGGTGTCATCAGTAAACTTGTAGATGGAATTGGGACAAAATTTAGCCACACAATCATGAGTGTGTAAGGAGTACAGTATAGGGCTGAGTACACAGCCTTGCAGGGCGCTGGTGTTGCAGGTTATCATAGAAGAGGTGTCGTTGCCTATTCTTACTGATTGTGAGATATGCCTCAGGAAGGAAGTTCTAGGCTTTGATGTGAGCATTCAATAATAACAATAAAATTTATGTCGACTATAGAGCACAACAAGACAAAATTAGAAAACATCCAATGATCTAGGAACTTAAGTATGAAATTCCACCAGTAAACAGGTACAGGGATTAAGGAGGGATCAGAAACAGAAACTACACAACATGCAAGGAGGAGTATGGATCAATGAAATCACTTCAATTCTTTTTTTGAAAAATCCTTTCTGCCACTATATTTGTGGTGAGTACAACAGACTTTACAGAAAATAGTTAATTGATGTGACAAAGGAAACTAGGAATTAGTTCACACCAAAATAATGTGTGTTTTGCTCCCATTAGTCTTTTCTGCCTCTGGAGTTCCTATTGGTCCTTAAAACCACTGAAACAGCTGCTTAAAGAAGCTTAACCAATTGCAGACTAAAATACCTGGTGTGGTTAAATGTTAATTTAATGCTAACAGATCTTGCATTGCAGACAGATGGGTTACACAGCAACAAGTTGCATTTCTATAATTTCATTAATATAATATCAGGACAGAAGACCAAAAGCTTAGTCAATGAGGTAGGTTTTAAGCAGTGCTTTAAAGGAAGATAGAGAGAGGAAGATTTAGACGGTGAATTCCAGAGCTTAGGACACATTAACTGAGTGAGCCAGTACTTCTCCTCAACTTGCCTCCTCCTTATAGAATCTTGGAGGTCTATGGCACAGAAAAACAGATCTGCATTAGTCAAAAACAACCATCCAACTATTCTAATCTCACTTTCCACCACTTGGCTCATAATCTTAAATGCCTTAGCATCACAATTACACACCTAAATATTTCTTAGGTAATGTGAGTGTTTCTGATTCCACCATCCCCACAGGCAGTGAGTTCCATCACCCTCTGTGTGAAAAAGTAATTCCTCACATTCCCTCGAAACCTCCCATATTTGCTGCTGATTGATTGCTTCACCAAGAGGAAATATTCCCTCTTTTCCATGTTGTCCCATGTTGTCTCACACTGAAAACATAGACCCCTGCTGTTTCCCACCGAACTCACAGACCCATGCTATCTCAAACTGAATACACAGACCCATGTTTTTATACATTTCAACCTTGTCCCCACTCCCCGCCTCAGTTTCCTTTGCTTCAAGAAAAGCAGCTCCAGTCTATCCAAACCATCTTCATGACTAAAACTCACCAGCCAGGGAAATATCCTGGTAAGTCTCCTCTGCCTCCTCTCCAGTGCTATCGTAAGCTGGCTATAATGTCCATTCCAGAACTGCACACAATATTCTTGTTGTCGTCTCACCAACATTTCATATAGTTCCAACACACCCTCCCTGCTCTTAAGTTCTATGCTGTGTCTAATAAAGGCAAGTATTCTATTTGCCTTATTTGCTACTTTATGTACCTGTCTTATTTCCTTAAGGGGCTGGTCGATCGGCACATCAAGGTCCCCTGATCCTCAATAATTCCCAGGATCCTACTATTCATCATGTAGTCCCTTAGAGATAGTAAGAATGGCCGATTCTGGAGTCAGAGATAACACAGTGTGGAGCTGGAGGAACACGGCAGGCCAGGCAGCATCAGAGGAGCGGGAAAGTTGACTTTTCGGGTCAGGGTCCTTCTTCAGAAATGGGGATGGGGAAGGAAGCCCTGCCTTGGGCCCTTACAACCCAATTGTCTCAATGTAACCTTGACCAAAGATATACTTCCCTCCCATCCATATCTGCCTTCCGCAGGGATCACTCCCTCCGCAGCTCCCTCATTCACTCCCCACTTGCACAACCACCCCCGGCACCTTCCCCTGCAACCTCAGGAAGTGCTACACCTGCCCCTACACCTCCCCCCTCACCTCCATTCAAGGAACTAAACAAACCTTTCAAAAATCAGAGAGAGAATCACCTGCGCACCCATCAATGTGGTCTATTGGATCCGCTGCACCAGATGTTGCCTCCTGTTCATCTGTTAGACCAAGTGGAGGCTCCGAGAGCACTTTGTACAGCACCTGTGCTCTGTTCGCGGCAAACGACAACTCCTTCCGTTTGCAAACCATTTCAACTCCCCCTCCCACTGCCTGACTGGCCTGTAGTTTCCAGGTTTATTACTTACTCCCTTCTTAAATAATGGTACAATTTTATCTGCCTTCCAGTCCTCTGGCTTCTCTCCTGTGGCCAGAGAGGACTTAAAAATTCTTGTCAATGTCTCTGCTATTTTCTCCCATGCCTCAATCAATTCCCCAGTTTAGGACTCCGATTTTAGGCCCATCCCTGCCTTTTCTGAAACAATCTTGAAGCTAATGGGGTTATGATCACTACCTACTGAGACCTCACCCACTTGCTCAGTTTTGTTACATACATTTTAAACCCATTCCTTTAGGGCCTTCTTCCTACTGGCTTACAATGGATTCATTTTTAGAATTCAATTAAACCCTTTAAACCTTTCCCATAATGACAACCACAGTTAATGTCGGGAAGTCGAAGTTGCCTCCTATCACTATCCTATCACTTTTACTTTTGCTCTCCTATTTCGCTCAGACTGTTAGGGGGTCTGTAGTACACTCCCAATAATGTGATTGCTCCTGTTTGGTTTTTAAGTTCTACTCATATGACTTTATTTGGGGAGCCTTCTAAGATGTTATTTCTCCTTACCGCTATAATTGATTCCCTGATCAATATTGCAATACCTCTTCCTTTTTACTTCCTTCCCTGTCTCACCTGAAGACCCTACATCCTAGAACATTGAGCTGCCATTCCTGCCCCCTCTCAATTATGTCTCAGTGACAGCGATAACATCATACCACTATGATTTAATTTCTGTCTTCAGCCAATCTGCCTTGTTCGTCAGACCCCTTGCATTACAATAAATACCACTCAACTTTGCCAAATTCTCATGTGCCTTAACTGGCCTATGGTGTCAATGCCTCCTTGACTCACGCGCTGTTTCTTCTAATTCTAGCCATTCATCTTCCCCCACTGAGTATCCTGTCTGGATTCCATACCCCTGCCAAGTTAGCTTAACCTCTCCCCAATAGCTCTAGTAACCTTCCCTGCAAGGATCATGGTCCCATTCCGAGTCAGGTGCAATCTGTCCACTTTGTATTCATCCCACTGTCCCCAAAAATGGTCCCAATTGCTTATGCAAAGCTGAGGTAAGGTGAGATGATTCAGTAGTTAATCTTTGATAGGTCCTTTCAGGTTTCAGGTGATTGATTGCTAACAGACCCTGAGTCAGCTGAGTCAGTTGCCTTATTAACCTTTCAACTAGACTACTGGACTTAAACTGGACTTAAAAAGAAAGACTTTGGGGTATGGACTGCTTTATTTCCCCCTTCAATTCTATTTTGATTTAATATCTACCCTCCTCTTCACCTTTTCATTTACATAGGCATTGTCCTCAGGGGATCTGCTTGCTACTGGTTCTTTGGTCACAAGGGTGTTTTTCCATTTTATTGTTATTTACACACCTGGTGCTCTTTTGTCACAAAAAAAAGAAAAGACTTACCAGTTCAATTCCCATGGTGTTCTAAATTCCCAGAAACAAACACTCACTCGAGCTGTGCCCCACTCGGGATGTGTTCCCTCGTTAATGTGGGGTTAGACAAGTTTGGAAAAGCGAAGTAGTTGTTTCAATACAGAGCCTATGAAACATGCAGGATGGCTTTAGACTGCCAGTGCTCATCCAGCGTGCATAGTGGCCTTTCAAAGATGGTACGACTGTGAAAGAACGCTGGTCTTTTGGCAGATATCCACAGAGTGGGAAGTTAGAACATAGAAAAGCACAGCACAGTACAGGCCCTTTGGCCCACGATGTTGTGCCATGGAATAATCCTAATCCAAAACTAAAATAACCTAACCCACATTCCCCTGAATTCACTGCTGTCCATGTGCATGTCCAGCAGTCGCTTAAATGTCACTAATGACTCTGCTTCCACGACTACCACTGGTAAGCTATTCCATGCGCTCACAACTCAATTATTCAGTGCTTGGTAAGACAGGGAATAGAACTGGATCTGAAGGACACCACAGGGCAGGCACTTGATGAGACAAATAAGGTGAGAAATCTCGCTAGGTCTTACAGTGAGAATCCCTCTAAACATCTTGATGCAACGCACCAAGAAAAAAAGTAAAATTTGGATTCCTTCCACAGGTCATGTCATGCATTCATATTCTAGAATGAAAATTCTTGACTGTGATGTATTTTAAGATTCCTGTTATCTGATGCTCCTTAATTTAGAGTCGCTTGTAATATAGTATTAAATTTAAGTACTTTATCTCCTACACCATTTCATTCTAATGTTGTCACCGTAGTCAGTGTTTTTTTCAAAATGATCCATGGTCTGTTAATATCGTGATACCTGCCCCTGTATCAAATTTAAAATTGGTGAGATGTCCATTGATGTAATCTCATCTTGCCAAAAAGCTAGGTCTTGATCATCTATTTCCCCCAGGAATATCTTTGGATTTTCGTCTATTGTAGCCTTCTTTGTGTGAGTAACTATTTGTACTTGCGTCCTACTTGGAACATTTTCTGAAAATGATCTAAAAATAGACAGCAAATTCTTTATTTTAATAGCTCGGCACTACTTATGCCTATGAGTTTTCTTTGCTCCACTGTCCTAATCATTGTTGTGGTCTCTCTTTTGTGTCCTTTGGATTTTTGTACCTGAAGAACTGAATGTATGCTGCTGGTTTTCTGTGATATGTTTGATCTCCTCCTTTTAGGGTTGAATTGTGTTGCTTTCAAACTTCTGCTTCATTCACAATTTGAATGGTTTTCTTTATGGTCAATTCTTCTTTTGACTGTAATAATTCTGATAAAGACTCATCAACAATTCCAACAACAATTCTGACTCTTACAAATTCTGACTTTATACCTTCATGGGCTTGTTTTTCTGCAAATCTGTAGCAATCAGCAATGAAATTATCTATGCATTCTCTTGGATGTTGAACACTTCTACCATGTTTTACCTTTTTAAGAAGACTTTCAGTACTTTTCAAGAAGCTGTTGCTTCTTTTATATCTTAGTGAGCTGTGTCCCTGATTGTAGATATAAATACAATGAGGCAATAAGGCGCAGTTGACTGCTCAGATTATCAAGGCGAGCACTAAGAAGCAGGAGTACATCACAAATGTTCTTGAGGAAATGTTCATGCTCAATAAAGAACAGTACTGCACAAGAACAGGCCATTTGGACCACCAAGCCTGTGCTGATGCATGAACCTTTCTAAAGTGAAAACCTTTTGCCTCTACACTACCCGTATGCCTCTGTTCCCTGCCTATTCATACATCTGTCAAGCTGCTTCTTGAACATCGCCAATGTATCTGCTTCCATCACCTCCTTTAGCAGCACATTTCAGGTATTACCAACCTCTGTGTAAAAACCTTACCTCTCATATCCCCTTCAAACTTATCCCCTTTTAACTTAAACCCATGTCCCCTACTAACTGAGATAATGGAAACTGCAGATGCTGGAGAATCCAAGATAACAAAGTGTGGAGCTGGATGAACACAGCAGGACAAGCAGCATCTTAGAAGCATAAATGCTGACATTCCTGATGAAAGGTCGAGGCCCGAAACGTCAGCTTTTGTGCTCCTAAAATGCAGCTTGGCCTGCTGTGTTCATTCAGCTCCACACTTTGTTATCCCCTAGTAACTGACATTTCTATCCTGGGAAAAAGATTCTGGCTATCCATTCTATCCATGCTTCTCATAATCTCACAAACTTTGATCAGGTTGCCCATCTTCCTCCTTTAACATTCAAATGAAAACCAATGAAGTTTGTCCAATGGAGATAGTAAGAACAACAATGCTAGAGTCAGAGATAACAAAGTGTGGAGCTGAAGGAACGCAGCAGGCCAGACAGCATCAGAGGAACGGGAAAGTTGATGTTTCGGATCAGGACCCTTCTTCAGAAAAGTTTGTCCAATCTTCCATCATAACTAATACCTTCCAAACCAGGCAACATCATGGTCAGTCATTTCTATACCCTTCCAAAGCCTCATTTGTAGTGTGGCAACCAGAACCACGCACGACATTCCAAATCTGGCCTAACTGAAGTTCTGAAGAAGTCATGGAAGATGGTGATGAAAGCCACAAAAACCAATTGTTTCCACCATGGAGAGTTAAAACAAATAATTGCTGTACAAGATGCTGAGGATAAGCAGAGATACAATAAAACCAGCCAATCTCATGATGAGGCTCTTTGCCCTTCAAGAGGCTGCCTTGATAATTTGAGCAAAGTCATCCATCGAAACATACTGAAGTGGATAATACTGTGCACAATGTAACTGACAAATGAGGCCATTAAAGATACTGCATGTTCTTCAAAAGAGGCTGATGTCTGAATGCCCACTCACTCACCTGCCTGGTTCCCTAGTTGCAGCTGCAAAGGCTGTAGAGCTTTTCCAGGAAATTGTACGGCAGCACAGAAACTATATTTCTCTGCATTGACAAAAAGACAGAGTGTATCATATTCCTCCAATGACAGCACAATAAGCAGTGAACAATTACTGAGCTTTTCAGGACCTAACTCGTAGTAGTTTTGATTGTGTACAAGGTCAGGACATTGTAAGGTGTGAAAAAATTGTAAACTGAGATGTTCTTCATGTACCCTAACTTGTTTTCATTTGGAATAGTTATTGTAATAGCATGTAGACAAATCAAATTACATAGCGTGTCCTTCACTATCTTAAGGCTCCTTTTAATGAATTTTCATGGGTGGGTCCCTTGAGGTTCAACACTCTCCAATTTCACTGTTCCGGACGTGGAACCACACCATCACCATCACCATCACCATAGTGTTGAACTCAAAGTTCCACAACCATCCACTCACTGTATCGCTGAAGCTCAGTAGTGGCAGCATGTACCATCTGCATGAGCACAGCAGAAATGCACCAAATATCCATAGACAACATTTTCCAGCACCTTGACAACTACAATCTGGAAGGACAAGGACAACAGATACATGGGAAAGCCACCACCCTACAAGTTCCCCTCCAAGACACTCACCATCCTAACCTGAAAATTTACCACAGTTCCTTCAGTGTCCTCGAATTCCCTCACTAATGGCATTGTGGGTCCACCGACAGCACATGGATTGTAGCAGTTTAAGAAGGCAGCTCACCACCACCTTCTGAGGGGAAATTAAGAACAGACAATAAATGTTGGCCCAGCCAGCAACATCCACAAGTGAATAACAATGAAGTAACCAGATCAGGATATCCAGGCAAGAATTACAGATTGTCTCAATCTAAATGGTTTGAGTTTTCAGGGGGAGACTGTGATAAGAGTGATAATGCTAATAATGATGTTAGTGATGATGTTATTAAATTACAAAGACCTTGTAAGTAAGTCTGAGAGGGAGATTGTGATGAGTGATAATGGTAATAATGATGTTAGTAATGTTATTAATCGTTACAAAGACTATGCAGGTAGGTCAAAGTAAACTACTGAACTAATGTTGACCAAGCAGAGAGAACCTTGAGGATAGATGAAGTAAAATGAGGCTCATGTCAATAATGATGATACAACTGATAAGATGACTCTGACATCAGTAAGAGACAAGAGATCAGTCTAGAATGGGCATGTGGAGGGAAAGGTCTTAGGCACTATACACTGGAGTGCTATACAGTAATTAAGAGCTTGGTTTGTACAGATTTAAATAAAGGAGTGTAATCATTTTTTAAAAAAGAGGTTGAAAAGTAAGTTCACAGATGACACAAAAATTGTTGGGATGGTAAATAGTGAGGACAATATTCTTATACTAGAGGAGGATATAGACAGGCTGGTCATTTGGATAGGTGGCAAATGGAATACAATCCAGATAAATATGAGGTGATGAGTTTGGGCAGGACAAACAAGGCAAGGGAACGGATCCTTGGAAGCACCAAGGATCAGAGGGACATTGTTGTACATGTACACAGGTCCCTTAAAGTATCAGGGCATGCAGCTAAAGTAGTAGGCATATTGGATACTTGCCTATATTAGCCAAGGCATAGAGTTTAAGTGCAGGGAGGTTTTTCTGTAACTGCGTAAAAGGTTGGTTAGGCCACAGCTAGAATATAATGTGCAGTTCTGGAACCCACATTAAGGAGGGATGAGATAGTGTTGGAGAGGGTGCAAAGGCAATTTACCAGGACATCGCCTGAACTGGAAGAGTTGTAGTTATGAAGAAAGATTGGACAGCAGGGAGCTGTTTTTCTTGGACCAGAGGAGACTGAGGGGAGACATGATTGAGATCTATAAAATTATGAGGAGCATAAATAGGGTAGACAGGAAGGAACTCTTCCCTTTGAAGGAAGGATCAATGACCAGGGGCACGGATTTAAGGTAAGGGGCAGAAGATTAGAAGAGATGTGAGGAAAACGTTTTTTTACGAGAGGGTGTCAGGAATCTGGAATTCACTGTTTGTAGATGCAAAAACACTTAAGTGTTTGAATGGGCACTTGTGATACCAAGGCAAACTAGGCTGAGGCCGAGTGCCGGAAGATGGGATTAAAATAGTCAGATCATTGGTTTTGAATGGTGTGGACATGTTGGACTGAAGATCCTTCTTCTGTTATGTAAATCTCTACAGATCTAAGAGTCTTACATAATAATAGTAAGCAAGAAGCTTCAGGGGATGGTATATGTGCAGGCACCTACAGCCCAGAAATATTCCACACTGATATCTCAATGCCCAGGGAGCAACATTTGCTTAAAGCACAAGATAAAGTGCCACCTCCATACATTACCTAACTGTCCCACCTCCTTCACACCATTTTGTTCGATGTTCCCATCTGACTGTTTTCCTGATTGAAACCTCAGCTGTTGGCTTATTACTGTATTGACGCTTTGCTGTGACAAGCTGTGTTCCCAAGTGGATTTGAGGCTTATAGCCACTTGCTGCGAGGCAGAAGCCAGCTTTGACTGGGTCACTATGTTGGAAATGGGTCAGATAAAGATGAATGGTGAAAGACTTGCTGACATGGTACTGAGGTTGTGCTACTAACATTCAGTTCTGCTGCATAATGATTTTGGAGAGAGTCAGGGAATTTTGAGAGTCAGACAACATTTCTCCTCGAGAGAAAGGGAACTAACAGATAAATGTCAGGAATGCTGACACATCCTTTTTTTGAACAGGCATTCTGCTGGTAGAAAACACTGCACTTTCTACACAAGTGTCAGTAGGGAAAGCTTGAAAATAGTTTTACATTTATGCAGGGCAATTTAGTTTTTCTCATGTTTTATGTTTGAACCTACGTCATGATTTCAACATTGTTATCAATGTTCGTTATTAATCATTGTGATCAGCATTGCAGTGTGTGGGAGTTTGCTGTGTGTGCTTGTTGGGACTTGAGGGCTCCTGCAGGAGTCAGTTACATCACATGCAGCGATCTGTTGTGCTAGAAATGGGGTAAGTTTACAGCAGGCAAAGAGGATATTCTGCAACGAACTGCCTGAAATGGTGGGGAAGCACTGGGGTGCAGACAGGCTCTGAGGAGGAAATGCATGTTTTGCTCTGTACATTGCTGTTTTGAAATAATCTTAAATCAAGTGTCATGACACCCACTGCATCAACTAATCCCAATACGCATGATTTTACTGAGGCTTCCATCTGCCTCTAATGGGAGCCTCAATCCACTTAAATGCATACAATTACAATGGTAAAAGCCTGGACATACTGAGTGACAGGGAGTTGAAACATTGTAATTAAATCTGATCTTACCCTCAACAGAAAACTCCGCATTCATGTCCATAATTACTTAGTTTGCAAGTACTGGTTGAACATTCTACTAGCCTAGGAGCATGAAGACCACTCATGTCACCTCTTCTGCTTTTCCAAGATGAAATCAAATTAGTTTGATCTCAACTGAACCAATCCTTTTCTGTTGACATCATATGGTGCACTGAGAAACTCTTCATTCAACTGAATTATCACAGAAGCTTTCTTTATTGCGTGCAAGGGGGTGCTGTATATGGATCTTTGGCCAGCCTCTTAACAAAGATATTGTAGTCCAATATATTGTAGCATCTGTACCTAACTTTTTACTGATCTCATTCAGGCCGATGCTCATTGCTTACTTCCTGTCTGATCCCTCATTGAAATGCAATGTAATCCTCACAGAACCTACCAAAACCCTATACAGGAGAGTGGCATCAATAATATAGCACTTTCAGAGAGCTGACACACATACAAATTGGGCATTCATGAAGTACTGTAGGTCATTAGTAGCAACAGAATTGAATTCAACTGCATAATCCAGAATATCCCTTCCCCTATCATTAGCAATGAACTGATTTATAAGCAATACATGAGACATTCCAGGACCAACACAAGGAACACCAGAGAATAAAGTACCAACCCTGTGAAACTACAAGCTCGGACCACAAGCATGATAAACAGCATATGCAGTACATTATAGCCAGAGCTAAACACTTCCACAACTAGTGGATCAGATCTAACCTCGACAGTCCTGCCATGTCCAGTTATGAATGGTGGTGGCCAAATAAACTATTACCTGGAGAACTGTCCACAAATAGCCCCATCCTCAATGGTGAGCCTAGAACATCAGTGCAAAAGACAAGGCTGAACCATTTGTGACCATCTTCAGCAAGTCAAGTCACTGATACATTTAAACCTTCTCCCAGAAACACTTCAGCTAATTTATTTCACTCGATCTAATATCAAGAAATGACGGACTGGAAATAGCAAAGGTTATGAGCTGTGACAGTGCTGGCTATATTACTGAAGTCTCATGCTTCAGAATTAGACATGCTCCTGACTAAAACATTCCAAAACAGCTGCAGATGTATGTATCTGGCAAAGTGGAAAATCTCCCGGGTATGTGCAGTCTGTAAAAATTAATCCAAACTACCAGCTTTTGCTGGGTTGCTGAGATGTTGAAGTCCTGTATTAAACACATTGGAAGCAAGTTCTTCCCATCTCAATCACTGAAGCTTGTGTATTGTAACGTGATGGAGATTTGGAATAACAGTTTCTGGAAAGTTCAGGGACAACCATGCACCCAGCACACTGCTGAGGTAGGGACCAAACAACTGCAAGCCTCAGGCCTGGCGGCTGTATCATGCCCTAGTGACTCTTCCTAGCCCCAGCCTATCCCCACTGCACTTCCACCCCAGGTCCACCCCTGATCACTTCCACACTGGATCACTCCCGCTCTTGGTAACTGAGCTCTAAACATAGAAGAATACAGCATATGTTTATAACTTCTCCAGTACTATGCGTCTTTGCTCTTGTTGCTCCATCCCAAATGTAGCAGGAGGTAATTTCGGCGAGATCCTGGCATTATTGGGCAAGGCCAGTTCATGTACTGATACAGTGTTAGCCACAGCTTGTTACTGGCCACAGTCTCAACCCTACTGGTGGGATTGAAGGTTGATTGACTCATTCTGGTTATTTAGTACTGCCCTAATCACAGTGTATTCTGAAGCCAGGGCATAAACTATTCACTAGCCTTGTTGTACAGCCCAGCAAAACCTGACAGGGAAAGAAGCTACATTTAAAACTAATTGTGTCTCTCTTTAATGGAGAGAAATACCTGTGATCCTTTGTGGACCTTAACTATACATGGGACAGGTCTCCCGAATTCACTGTTGCATCTGTTAATAATGAATTAATTAATCTAATTTATTAATAGATTAATAAATTGTATCTATTAATGAAGAATATAGAAGAAACATTGACAACAAATGGTGAAGAAAACCTTGCCTAGCCTGAGCCAAGGCAAGAATTGGAGCTGATTTGCAGCATTGCAATACACCAAATGGCAAGAGCAGACACTGTGATTCAGTTCCTGTCACTATTTCCTCTAAATCCCAAGGAGGAACAAAGGCCTTCTGACACTCAGCAGCTGGCTCTGATCCATCGCCAAACCAGTACAAAGGGCAAATCCTGTTTGTTCCAGTGCCTTTGCGCTCAATACTGCAACAGCTCTGGCCAGCGTTAATAAACTGACTGAAAAACATTGTGTAGGATTTCACCCGGTATGACACTGAAGCTCTACAACTCTTCACTAACCATTGAACAACAACAACATCTGCATTAATAATGCACACTCACCCAATCATCATAATCACCATTGGCAGTCCCTCGCAGAAGACCGTGGCTCTCTTCCACTGCCGGGGGGTCCACAGGTGGCTGCACAGACCAATGCAGCTTCCGCAGACTCTGCCACACTTGGGGCATTGGTGTGGCAGCACGCTCCTTATGCTGCTTTGCCCGGCTTCCATTTTTTCCCAATGGAAAGTCTCAAGGTGCCTTCCCAGATGCTCTTCCTCCACTTTGGATGATATTGGGCCAGCTATTCCCAACTTTCTGTGGGAATGCCACACTTTGCCAGTGAGGCCTTGAGGGTATCACTGAAGCACTTCCTCTGTCCACATGGGGCTCACCTGCTATTTCAACCCAATAGAACATCCCAAGCTGCTTCACAGGAGCAGTGCCAAACTTGACATTGAACTGTATAGAGACATTAGGGCAGATAATCAAAAAGGTAGGTTCAGTCAGTGTCTTAAACAAAGAGAAAGATAGAGGGGCTTGCAGAGGGAGCTCCACAGCTTAGGGCAGGACTTCTCAAAATATGATTTGGGACCCATGTGGGGTCACAAGCTAAAATTTTGAGGTAGTGAGGTCTGAGGTATAAAGGCCACCATGAAGTTTAAGCCAAGTTACAACCATTGTCCAGCCCTAATAATACCCCACCTTCACAGTTCTCAGTCCTAGGTCAGGATTATTTTCAAGGCTGGAAGTGGGATCACAGAGGGAAAGAGCTTGGGAGGCAGTGGCTGTTGCCTGGGTAACTGAGCACCAATGGTGGAACACTTAAAATCAAGGATGCTCAAAAAGTCCAGAATTGGAGGAGTGCAGATATTATCAGGGTTGAGGGGTTAGAGGGGATTAAAAGAGAGGCAAGGGATTTAAAAACTAGGATCAGAACATTAAAAAGGAGGTTTTGTAAGATAGGAAGCAGTGTAGGGTGATGGATGAATGTGACTTCTGCCAAACGGTAAATATACCTACCTTTTGTCAACTACTTTGCTCAGGATAAACATTGCGTTTGCAAACTTTGCTGAGAGTTGACAGGGATTTCTAATCTTACTTTCACAGCAATTTTGTCGTTTTTGTTCATTTTCAAGATGTGTCTCCCACACACTGGCAAGATTATCATTTATTGCCCATCTCTCACAATCCCTTCACAAGATGAAGGTGATCCTTCCTCTAGAACTTTTGGACATTGATACAACCATTGGAGGAGCAATACTGAGGAAGCACAATGGCAGGGGAAATGTGTAGAGAGAGCTGCAGTGTTGGTGTTTAAATGCTGGGGAGAATTGCAATGCCAAAGAGACAGTAGCGACGTCAGTGGAACTGTCAGAGGAGCAGTTCTAGAACATCGCCAAACAGTCAGAAGTGCGGCGCTGGGGGAATATTACAATTTTGCTTGCTCATCGTTGAAGGGGTGCTGCACTGCTGGAGAATCAGTACTGAGGGAAATAATATCTTTCTAATCAGACTTTAAACAAAGGGCTCATGACTACACTATCTACCGCCTCTTAATCAACCCCACCCCTAAGTGAATGTAAAAGACCCTGACTTTGTCATCAAGCCTGCCAATAAGGGTAGTGCTGTTGTAGTCTGGCGCACTGACCTCTACCTTGCAGAGGCTCAGCGCCAGCTCTCAGATACCTCCTCCTACCTTCCCCTGGACCATGACCCCACCATGGGGTGGTTATGCTTATGGTTATGGATCTCATTTCATCCAGTGATCTCCCCCCATCCGCTTCCAAGCTAATAGTCCCCCAACACCACACAGATCGTTTCTACCTCCTGCAAAAAATCCACAAACAGGACTGTCCAGGTTGACCCATTGTTTCAGCCTGCTCATGCCCCACAGAACTCATCTATTCCTACCAAGACTCAGTCTTCTCTCCTCGGTCCAGTCACAACCCATATACATCCAAGATTCATCTGACACCTTACACCGGTTTCAAAGCTTACATTTTACTGGCTGCAGCCATCTCCTCTTTACCATGGGTGTACAATCCCTTTACACATTCATTCCCCACCAGGAGGGTCTTAGGGCCGAGCTTGTCCTCACCCTCAACAACTTCTCTTTCAACTCCTCTCATTTTCTTCAGGTAAGAGAGGTTGCCATGGGTACCCACATGGGCCCGAGTTATGCCTGTCTCTTCGTGGGGTACTTGGAACATCCCTTGTTCAGTCCTATTCCAGCCCCCACCCACAAATCTTTCTCCATTACATTGGTGATATCATCAGTGCTGCTTCCCTCTCTCATCTAGAATTGGAAAACTTCATCAATTTTGCCTCCAATTTCCACCCTGCTCTCACTTTCACCTGGTCTATCTCTGACTCCTCTCTTCCCTTTCTCAACATTTCTGGTTCCATTTCTGGGGAGAGACTGGCCACTAATATCCATTACAAACCCACTGACTCCCACAGCTACCTGGACTATACATCCTCACACTCCTCTTCCTGTGAAGATTCCATCCCAGTCTCTCAGTTCCTCTGTCTCTGTTGCATATGTTGAGAAGAGGCCAACTTCGACAAGGGAGCATCCGAAATGTCCACATTCTTCCTCAACAAGGATTCCCCGGGTCCGTTGTTGACAGGGCCCTCCATCGGGTCCAACGCATCTCCTGCGCTTCTGCCCTCACTCCTTCTCTTCCCTCCCGCAACACTAATAGGGGTTCCCTTATCCTTATCTACCATCCCACCAGCATCCACATCTAGACGATCATCAGACGCCATTTCCACCACCTCCAGCAAGATGTCACCACCAGACACATATTCCCCTCCCGTCCCATGCCAGCCTTCCGCAGGGACCATTCACACCAGGACACCTTGGTCCACACTTCCTTCACCCCCAACACTTCCCCACAGCCTTAAAGCACCCTCCCCTGTAACCGGCAAAGGTGCAACATCTGCCCATTTACCTCCTCCCTCCCCAGTATCCAAGGGCCCAAACATACCTTCAAGGTGAAGCAACACTTCACCTGCACTTCCCAGAATCTAGTCTCCTGCATTTGCTGCTCACAATATGGTCTCCTCTACATTGGGGAAACGAAGTGTAGACTTGGCGAGAGCTTCGCAGAACATCTACGTTCTGCTCGCAAAAAAGACCCTGAACTACCTGTTCCCTGCCACTTCAATGCACCACCCTGCTCCCTGGCCAATATCTCTGTCTCCAGCTTGCTACAGTGTTCCAGTGAAGCCCAACGCAAGCTGGAGGAACAACACCTCATTTTCCGTTTGGGGACCCTACAGCCCTCTGGACTCAATATTGAGTTCAATAATTTTAGGGCCTAAACTCTCCCAAGTCCCAGCCCCCAACCCACCCCACACACCAGGCCTTGTTACCACATAGCCTGCCATTACACACCCCAAACTGTTAGTCACTAACAGTCCCCATTAACAACTATTCACCCTCGCAGCCTGATCGTTAGCAACTCCTTTGTCTGTCCAACTGTCTTTCTCTCTCTTTGGGCTCTATCCTATTGGTCACTCCCTACACCCCACCCACCCACCTCCCTATTTTCTGCATACAAATGGACGTTTTCCCAGCCACCACCAGTTCTGAGGAAGGCTCACTGGACCCAAAACGTTAACTTTTTTTTCTCCTCCACAGATGCTGCCAGACCTGCTGAGCTTTTCCAGCAATTTTGTTTTTGCAAAGGATCCCATGCACAGAACTCACTGTCAACAGTCAACAGACTGCAGTAATTAAAAATATTACTTACATTATTGCAACATCGAGGGCTGAAGGGCCTGTTCTGCACTGTATTGTTCTATGTTCTGTGTTCTATTATTCTAAATGGTTCAAAATATCTTGAGATCATGAGAAATGCTGTATACATTCATGATCGTTCTTCAATTTTCACTGAAAACTCACCTTAATGTTTTTCAAATGAACTGTCTAATGGCTGCCACAACTGAAGTGAAATTAAATACTAGCAGGGATAGAGATCATTTGACTACAGAGACCCAGCTGGTATATAAGCATTTCTCCCAATTAAGGAAAAAAATCACATGTTCCATCATTTGCAGGCACAAGTTACTAAAGGCACCCAATATCTGTACATTGGTCTATAAGGAAAATTATCATTCCTGACCAAAATTGTAAAAATTCTAGTCTGTCGCACTTTTGTCAGTTTCTGTGCGTACATTTCATCCATTATCTCCAGAGCATTTAGGTCTTTTAATGACTTGCAATTGAGTTGTTATTGCCAGTCTGAAGCAGTGCCCCTTTCCTTGAGCAGAAGCACATTTTGATGATGAGTGCTTAATCAGAACAAAATACTTAGAGTCAGTGTCATAGAGATATACAGCATGAAAACAGACGCTTCAGTCCAACTCATCCACGCTAACCCGATATCCTAAATAAACCTACTCCCATTTGCCTGTCTTTCTTATTCAATGAGTCTACTGGGTTGATGACTTTCAGAGCACATCAAGCACATTTCTAATTCTTTGATTCAAGTCAAAGCTGCTTCTTGTCTGTGATCCAATATTGGTGCACATCCTTAAAAATGAGATCATGTAGATGTCTTCTCATGAAGGGTCTCGGCCTGAAACGTCAGCTTTTGTGCTCCTAAGATGCTGATTGGCCTGCTGTGTCGATCCACCTCCACACCTTGTTATCATGTAGATGTTATTAGCATGTGTTAATAACAAATTAAGCAAGACTTTCACCAGATGGGTCATGAATCTAAAAAATTGTTGCACTGCTCTCACATCCATTGGTTGCTGTATTTCTGTTACAGTTTTCAATTTGGCAAAGCACTTGCTGTCAGTACATGAACAGACATCTTCAATTACTTCTAAAATAAAACCCAAAAGAACTGCAGATGCTGTAAATCAGAAACAAAAATAAAAATTTGCTAGAAAAGCTCAGCAGGTCTGGCAGCATCTGCAGACAGAAATCAAAGGTAGCGTTTTGGGTCGAGTGACCCTTCCTCAGAATGCTTCTTCAGTTCTGAGGAAGGGTCACTTAACCCAAAACGTTAACTTTGATTTGTCTCCAGAGAAGCTGCCAGATCTGCTGAGCTTTCCCACCAATTTCTGTTAAATTACTTCTATTTGTCATTCAGCTTCAGGTTCATCTGACAAGCTCTCTCTAGTCGTCACACTAAATTTTATTCTGTGATGGCTTCGATAGACTAACAGATCATCCACAATGGCCTCCAATCCAGAAAGTTCACTGGCTGTCTTGAGCTGTCTGTGTTGACCCTATTCCAAAGCAGTGGATGTGCCAAATAGCCTGCAAAAGACCTATATTGCCGAAATAGTATCCAGAATCCAATTAGAAAACTGTTGTGTTCATTTAAAAGTTAACATCTTTTGCATTGAGGACAGTGAAGCAGATTTGGCAAAATGTCTTCATGGTTCACATGGGTTAGAGATCTTTTCAATGAGTCACTGAGGTCTATTGGATGTCGGCATATTCGCATGTCTGGTTTCACAGCTCCTTCATGCGATTGAGGGTTCAATGTAGTTCATAGCGCTTTTTCTCCTCAGATAACAAGAATGTTACTTTTATTTGCTCAACTGTTTATTTAATGAAGAGTCACTGGAGCTGAAACTCTATCTCTACTTTCTCTTCATAGATGCTGCCAGACCTGCTGAGTTTGGCCAACAATTTCTGTAGTTGTTTCTGATTTCCAGCCTGTTCTTCTTTTTTCTTGCAAATGCGGCATTGAGATGCTGTGCACTACTTATCTCGACCTGCTCTAAATAAGCCTTCACTTTACCTGTTACCAAAGAATTTGGTTATACAGATAATACAGATTGAGGAAGTGACTCTGCGCCAAGATTCCTGACCCTTGGGATTAAAGATAAACTGCTAATGGCTAGGGGCTTCTAGCTCTATTTCATAACTGTATGTAACATTTAATGATATTTAGCAGACTATCAAGTCTGGAGAATGATTGGGACACCACCCTGTTGGGATACAAAACAGATTTTAATTTGCCCAGAATTGCATACCCTGCTTGCCCTATGGATAAAAGCAGGTAAAGCAGAAGCTGTGCATTTGGGAAAAAAAAAGATGTAATCACTGTTTGAAGCCTAGAGTGCATCCCATCAGGCTTAGGGGAACCAACAGCAGTGTTCCCTCTAATTTTCTTACTGGCTGCACAGGTGTCCAAGCTTTATGCAAGGCAGTGACTACAAAAACTGGAAGCCAATGGTTGGTGAGCTGACACCAATTGCCATGCATGGAATATTGGAACAGCTACACACACACTCACACACAGACAGACAGACACACACACACACACACACACACACACACACACACACACACAATCATGTAGCTCAGAGGGAACATCAGCCCCATTAGTTGTCTCAGTGAGTTACTGTACTTGTTGCCTCTCCTCCCTTTGCCCCTCGATTATTTAGTAATATTGGAGTGTTTTTAGCATCTTCTGTAGGCTAGCAATGTATTGTCACTTGTATTTATGAAAATAATTTTTAAGACGAAGTTCATCTTTTGTTTCCTCCATGGTTCTTGGGTTGCTGAAGTGGCTTCAGGATGCTACCGCCAGTGCAAGGATTTCTGCACTGGACCCACATGTTGCCACCACCGAAGCCAATACCGAAACCGCCGCTTCGCTGCCGTGGCCAGGAGGGATGGACTGGACCTACCAAGTCACTGACACCGAAGCTGTTGCTCAAGCCATTGCCAATTTAGTTGCCACTCGATGCCACCACCCTTATGGCTCCCTCCACCGCGAAAATGCTGCACCACCAGGAGGAACAGACCAGACCAACTGAGTCACCGATAATGAAGCCTTTGATTAGGCCACGGCCACCATGGCCACGGAATGGACATCCACTGCACTGCCATGACTGCAGCAGGCCCTCGCAACCACCTTCCTCCACCACAGCTGCGGAAAAGAAGAAAAGGTGAGCTTTGATTCAAAAGGGAAATGAAGAAACAAAAATTAAGAACAAAGAAAAATGCGGCCGGCCAGCGGAATGGGAGCGTAACAGGCACAGGAACCGAAACTCTTCCTCCCCTGCCCACCTTTGCTACCTTGCCTGTGAAGGCCGAGGCTGAGTTTTAACTCCTTTGATATTTCCTGGTTCCTGTTTGATATTGCACCTGCCTCATCCTCTAAGAGGTCAGTGTTCACTTTGGCTTCTCTCTTCTTCTTGTATAAAAATAAGCTCTTGCTGTTCGTCTTGATATTTTTTGCATGTTTACCCTCAAAGTTTATCTTCCCCCTCTCTTTTATATTTTTGGTCATTTTGTTGTTGGTTTTTAAAATCTTCTCAATCTCTGTCCTACTTGTAATCTTTGCCAAAGCTTTTCTTACAATCTGATGCTATCCTTAACTTCCCTGGTTAACCATAGCCAGCCGATCTCCTTCCTATAATCCATCTCCCTCACCGGGATATATCTTTGCAATGAGCACTGAACTATTTTCTTAAATGTCTCCAATTACTCCTCAATGGTCTTTGTTACTAAATTCCTTTCCTGGTCTATTCCTGCCTGTTCTGTCCTCATTCCTTTGTAGTTACCCTTTTCTAAACAAATGTTTCTGACATAAATTCCTCCATCACAAACTGAATGTCAAATTCTACCACATTATGGTCACTGTTTCCCAGGTAATCTTTTACTCTGACATCACATATTCAAGCTGTCCCATTATACATCACTAGACCTAAAATAGCCTGATCTCTAATTGGATCCATAGCACGTTGGACTAGGAAACTATCCCAGATATACTCTACAAATTCTTCCCCTTAGTTTTCTCATGGTAGCCAATCTGCCTATTCCAATGTACATGAAGACTAAAGTCACCCATGATTAACATTCTGCATTTATTGCATACCCTCATTATCTCTTGGTTTAAACACAAAGTTTTAAAAAGAGGAGAAAAAGAAGGCCCTTCAAGCCTGGTCCGCCTTTCAAAATGATGCTGACTGATCAGCCAACTCGGTATCCTGTTCCCACTTTTCTCCCATACCCTTTGACCCTTTTAGCCCAAAGAACAGTATTATTCTTGAAAACAGTCAATGTCTTTTCCTCAATCACATTCTGTGGCAAAGAAATCCACAGGTTCACCAGGCTCTGGGTGAAGACATTTCCCCTCATCTCAGTCCTAAATGACCTACCCATAGCCCCAGGCTGTGGCCCCTGATTCTGACTTTCAGGTCATCAGAAACATCCTTCCTGCATTTATTCTTTGTCGCACCATATTTCTTGGTGGCCTATAGACCACTCCCACCAGTGTAATCGTTCTATTTTGATTTCTCACTTCCATCCACATGGATTCAACATCTTCCACTTCCAGCTCATTTCTTCTACAGTACTTAACCCATCCTGTACTAACAATGCTACTCCACCACCCTTGCCTTCCTACCTGTCCTTTCAAGAAGTCACGCATTCCTGAATATTTAGTTCTTAGCTTTGATCTCCCTGTAAACACGTCACTGTAATGGCTATAAGATCATATACATTCACCTGTACTTGTGTGTTAATTCCTCTATATTGTTCTAGATGCTATGCACATTCCAATAAAGAGTCTTTACAACTCCCTTAGGTTATACTGAATTATCAAGTTGCTCAAACCAGCATTCTCTTAAATTATTGTAGAGTCTGCAGGCAATGAAAGTATGAATGAAAGTTTCAGTAGTAGATCAGCTGAGACAGGAGATAAAGTTGGATAATTTCAGAAGAATTTTATAATGAGGGAAAATTTAGAAGAATGAGGTGGATCTTATAGAAACATGCAAAATTATGAAGGGAATAGATAAGACAGAAGCAGGTGGGTGAAACTAGAACTAGCGGGAATAGCCTCAAATTAAGGTGGGAACAGATTTAGGACCGATTTGAGGAGGAACTTCTTCACCGAAACAGTTGTGAATCTGTGGAATTCCCTGCCCAGTGAAGCAGTTGAGGCTACCTTGTTAAATGTTTTCAAAGTAAAGATGGTTAGATTTTTGAACAGTAAAGGAACTAAGGGCTGAGTGGGTGGGTAAGTGGAGCTGAGTCCATGAAAATATCAGCCCTGATCTTATTGAATGAGGGAGCAGGCTTGAGAGGCTAGATGGCCTACTCCTGCTCTTATTCCTTAAGTTCTTATGTTCTAATTTAATGCAGGTGAATATGAGTGATCAGTTTGGATGCTCACTAGAGGAAGTAGTAGAGATAGGTAGAAGTACAACATTTAAAAGAAATTTGGACAGGAACCTGGATAGGAAGGATTTAGAGGATAAATTGGGCCAAAGGGTCTGTTTCTGTACTATATACCTCTGTGACTCTATTTCATGATCAACTATGACACTAAAGTCGCAAAAAGTCTGATTTATTCTCTGGCTGTTGTCATTGAGAGGGAGAGGGCTAGTAGCTAGGAAACATAGTATGGAGCAGGGACCGAAAGCAATTGCTTCATTCTTCCCAATATTTGACTGGAGGACATTTTTGCTGAGCTATTCCTGAATGTTGGATAAAAATATCCTGACAATTTAGCAATAATAAAGGAGTTGAAAAAGAGAATGGTAAGGTAAACCTAGATGTTGTCAGAATACATATACATACTCATGCAGTGTCTCTTTGGATGATGTTGCTGAGGGCAGAATTTAGTTGGGAAATAAGTGGGGATTGAGAACACATAAATAGCAGGAGCAAGAATAAGAGAATGGGAAGAGAAGCCGTTTCAGGTGTTCATCTGGCTGGCATTAGATAGATAAGATTGACTGAGAATGATAGGGTTAGACAGGGGTTGGAGAATTAAGGGATAATGGAGTTTGAATGCAGATAAACTCTAATCCAAGAGAATCGCATCACTCACTCAAGAGACTGAATGGCCCACTGTTTTTATTTTATGACATGACTTATGGAATAAAGCAGGTTGTTTAACTTATTATTTTGGTAAGAGTAGACTTTTCAAAGGGTATAGACTTTGGCATATTCGTCTCTCTGCTGCTGCCAACTGCCTCAAGTTCATCTACAGAAGACATCTAGTGACATACCAGAACTGACAGAAGATTGTTGAGTCTTGTTTGTTTAAAACCAAATAAGAAGGTGCAGCAAGCTCTCATCAGAGTGATGCTGCACATTGGCAACGCTACACGAACTTTCCCTATTGAGGAACATCTGCAGCCGCAAGATTTGCAACCCTCTTAGCCTTGAAAGGAGTTTTCTTTAATTAACAGCATGACGAAGGTAAATGTCATGGTGTAAAATGTTGCCACATCACCATTTATCAGCAATGAAAAAGTGACGCCAGAAGTTGTCAGCTCCATGTCAATCACACAGCGGTCCGTCATTTGATGCTGAAATAAATACAACAATTGCAAAAGCTGCAGTTGTCATGTCCAAGCTGAGTAAGGGAATATGGATCTGCATTCTGACTGAGAACAACAAAGTGCACATCTACCAAACCTGCGTCCTCAGACCAATACTTTTTAGGCAGGAGAAAGGGTTAAACAGCAATAAACTGTCTCAGATTTATCTTTGGCTTCTCTTGGTAGGACCATGTCACCAACTCTCTGAAGCCTAATCTCATCACAGAAACATATAAATTAAGAGCAAGAGTAGGCCGCTTGGCCCCACAAGCATGTTCACCATTCAATAAGACCATAATGAACTAATTACTCCGTGTTCTCACCGACCCCCCCCCCATAACCTTAAACCCCACCCACTTGTTACCTAGAATCTATCCAGCTCTGCCTGAAAAATATTTCAGAATTTTCAGCTTTTCAGAAAGAGAACTTCAAAAATCCACAACCCTCTGTTAGAAAATCATTCTCCCTTTTGTCAAAGACATGCACAGCACAACACATCAATGTTGGCCAGGTGTCCTAAATTAATCTAGTCCCATTTGCCAACATTTGGCCCATATCCCTCTAAACCCTTCCTATTCATATACACATTCAGATGCCTTTTAAATGTTGTAACTGTACCAGTCTTCTCCACTTCTTCTGGCAACTCATTCAATACACACACCACTCTCTGCATGAAAAAGTTGCCCCTAAGTCACTTTTCAATCTATCCCCTCTCACCCTTAAATCCATGCCCTCTAGCTTTGGACTCCCATACCCTGGGAAAAAGACCTTGTCCATTTATTCTATCCATGCCCCTTATGATTTTATAAACCTCTATAAGGTCACCTCTCAGCTTCCAATGCTCCAGGGCAAATAGCCCCAGCCCATTCAGCCTCTCCCTAAAGCTCAAATCCTCCAAACCTGGCAACATCCTTGTAAATCTTTTCTGAACCCTTTCAGTTTCACAACATCCTTCCTATAGCAGGGAGACCAGAATTGAACGCAGTATTCCAAAAGTGGCCTGACCAATGTCCTGGACAGACACAACATGACCTCCCTTCTCCTACACTTTCTTTGTTTAAAATGGATGACTCTTTGACATGGCAATAGACAGTTTTAGCTTTTGCAACAAGAGGATGTGTATCATGCATTCTGTCAAGATAGGTGTGGACCTTGCATGGTTTTAAAATGAGTTACCTCTTACTCTTCTAAAGCCCAGCAGATACAAGCCTAACCTGTCCAGTGTTTTCATAAGACAATCTGCCTATTCTACATATTTACCTGTTAAACCTGCTCAGAGCTTTTCTAACTTTTCCAATGCTTTTATGTCTTTCCTTAAATAAGGAGACCAAAATTCTGATGTGGTTTCACTAAAACCCGATATAACTGAAGCATTACCTCCCTACTTTTGTATCAATTCCTCCAACAATAAGTGATAACATTCTATTGGTTTTCCTCATTACTTGCTGTACCTGCTTACTAACTTTTCACCGTTCATTCACTAGGGCATCCAGATTCCTCTGCATGGGAACTCTGCAATCTCTCACTCTGTCGATCATACGCTTTTCTTATCCTTCCTGCCAAAATTGACAAATTCACACATTCCCACTGATACGGAGTATGAACAATTTTATTCCTGTTTATATATGTTATTGACTGCTTTAGAAACACATTAAACAGCGTATAAAGATAGCTGAGATTATGAAATGGACTTAACAATGACCTTCCAAAAACCTCTCAGAAGTCAGTATCAACCAGACAATCACACTCCTGAAGCTTCTGCAATGCTAACTACAGTGTTACAAACTGCCATTGACATGATAAATCTCTAAGGCAAAAGACAAATCCATCTTCAATACAATGGCAAGTCTACAAGAAGCTGTGCACTTCTCTGGAATCAGCATAGACAGTTGGTTTTCTGTAATGCAAACTTTTGTTTGATGGTAATTCCTCCTCCCCCTTACACAACTTCTGCAGTATAGAACCCAACCATCTCGGTACCCATTCAGTTCTAAAATAGCAGGTGGTTGAGGGATTATCAATTTTCCATACAATATCTATTGTCAAAATCAACACTCAAAACTCTGGGCTACAAAATAAAAACCCTGAGCCTGTTATAAGCAGCCAAACATTTAGATTTGTGCTCTGTAAGTAAAATTTTCATCAAAATAGGGAAGTGGCAGTTAAATTTCAGCCAGAGTTTCTCAGATGATTTTTGAAGAGATTTTTAAGGACAATAAATTGTCTAGTCCTCAACTGCTGACTAGCCAATCAACCACTCCCTACGAAGAAACTCCAGACTGCTAATCACGGTTTAGAATTTTGGACTCCATTTTCAGAGCAAGGATACTGTTAAATTAGTAAATTTTGGTTGTCTTGTACTTGTTTTACTCTTAACTTAACAATCTCTTCATCCTTTCTGACTCTATCTCCCCAAATATATTTGTAACATATTACTGTGTTACAAAATATTTACCTCCATTCCAGAGAGTATGAAATAAATCCTTCATCTGGTTTAACATTACCACAGCATATCTGCAGTCTTGGAAAAGTCAGGATCCATAAATGGAATGTGCAGGGGAAACATGCTCTCATTGTTATAAAAAGGGGAATAAATTAAATCACATCTGCTTAGGGACGGGCAATAAAAGGAGAGAGATTTGTCCTAAAACCTGCAGACGGTGACACTACATTATGCAATAGTTTCCACATTTTTGCTCAACAACAACGCAGGTTCAGAGATAGTAGGAACTGCCGATGCTGGAGAATCTGAGATGACAAAGTGCAGAGCTGGATGAACACAGCGGGCCAAGCAGCATCTTAGGAGCAGGAAAGCTGACATTTTGGGTCTGAACACTTTCTGAAGAAGGGTCCAGACCTGAAACATCAGCTTTCTTGCTCCTTTGATGCAGTTTGGTTTGCTATGATCATCCAGCTCTACACCTTCTTATCTCATCATCAATACAGATTAATTGCCAAGCTGTCTCCTTGGATAATATCCAAATACCTAATGACTGAGATAATAGGAACTGCAGATGCTGGAGAATCCGAGATAACACAGTGTGGAGCTGGATGAACACAGCAGGCCAAGCAGCGTCTCAGGAGCAGGAAAGCTGACGTTTCGGGCCTGTACCCTTATGGAATTATGCTGTATACCTAATGACTGTTTGTACAATGAACTGGTCAATGAGTATAACTTCCTGGGCATCCACACCTCTGCCACAAATATACCAGCAAGCCAAATATGAAGATGCTGGATATTGACACTGGCATCTGGTCGATGTTCTTTTATGGCCATGACAGATGTTGATTGCTTACAAGAGTGTTGCAAGTGTTGAGCAGAAACAAAACTCTCAGCTAGTTCGTAAGACGGTTTTGAGGCCAGTGAATTGTACTGCTTTTCAGTTCACTTATCATGTCAGGGTAGGACTCCTGAGCTACAGTCAATAGTGCTTAACACAGTGTTATCCTCCAAGGGTAAACCATCATCTTTCAAGATGTCACAGTAATTAGTAACCATGTGTGGAACAGTTTATAAAATTCAAACATGTTAAGAGGACAGAAGAAGACTAAATGGAAAATATGTTATTCTCCTGACTGAACAATTTGAAACAAATTAATGATGATTCCTCTTACAGCACGTGTAAGAGGAATTGAGTAATTGCCATTCTTAGATATCCCCTATACCCCAAACCCACCACACCCTCACAACTCCTGCAAAAAGGATGGAATATTTTCTTATCTGTAGATCTTTTTGTATTTTCTTTTTGTGCAGGATTTTCTGCCTTTCGACAAATATACTTTGCTTCTTGGGGACATCATCTTCAAATGCCTCTAATCACTACATTAGCTGACTCCTTCTCTGAAGGTGACAAAGCTGTTTCTTATCATGTGGCAATACATCAAAGAGGAAAGAAGCCAAGCGCAAAATCATTTTAATTCATTAACAACATCATTGATTGATTGAGTTCAAATCGAGCTTGTTGTTTCCCTGTCCCCAATGGTGTTTGCCATACCTCCTATTCCTGTATTGAATGAACCGGATGTCAGTGTTAGAAATGCAGGTCTCCTTGAGGGTCAACCAGAACAGCTCCAGACTTCTGTGAAGGCAGGTAGATTGTAGCTGGTTCATGAACTCCCAGCCCAAATGTTTATCCAGTGGAGCTGTAGACACTGTGGACCATGTCGATGTGGGCGAGGGGAGATTGCATTCTTAGCTTGCATTTTTTAAAAATCTGCTGTTGTTTGTTTGATTGCACTTCGGCTCCCACGCCTGATCTTTGGTCACCCAGTACAGAGGAAGGTTGGTAGGTCAGAGGACTTTCTTATAGCTTGTTTCTGGCCCTGGCTAAAGTAGCCATCCAGATAGTGGAAGGGATTGATAATTGCTGACTGTCTGATTCTCTTCCATGGCCATGTTCTTGTGCCAGATGCCGTTCGAAAGGGTGCATGCAGTGTCCACCAGCGCCTAAAAGCTTTTAGAGAGAGGTGGGCACCACAATGCCAGGCATGCTTTATCTTCCCCTCTGGCGCTATTTTGATTTAGTTCCCTTTCTTATCTCCCCATTTTTTTTCTTGTCTTTCATTATATTTACACTGTCCTAGTGGACAGCAATAACTATTTGCTTAATTAGGTGATTGGTTTATAGAGTAGCAAATTTCTAAGTGTTATAAAGTTGAACTGGGCTTCTCACTGCTCCTAAATAAAAACCGAAAGAACTGCGGATGCTGTAAATCAGGAACAAAAACAGAATTTGCTGGAAAAGCTCAGCAGGTCTGGCAGCACCTGTACAGAGAAATCAGAGTTAACGTTTGGGGTCCGGTGACCCTTCCTCAGACCCCTGAGGTTGGGTCACCCTTCTGAAGAAGGGTCTCCAGAGCCGAAACATTAACTCTGAGAATTGTGGTTGGTTGGCTCACTGAGCTGGTGCGTTGTTCCGCAGACATTTCATTACCCTGCTGGGTGACATCAACAGTGCAGCCTCCAATGAAGCGCCATTGTGTTTTCTCGCCTGTTATATAAACTCTAGTACACAGGAGAGCCACACACACTGACCAAGTACTGAATTTTGACAGCAACCACCCTAACACACACAAAGGTAGTTGAGTCAGAACATTATCTAAATGGGCAACAACACACTGCAGCAGCACAGACCTATGTCAGGAAGAAGAAGAATCCCTTTTCCAGGTATTCAGGGACAATGGAATCCCGAAACACTGGGTCAAAAGATGCCTATTACACCAACGACACCAGGAAGATACTACACCCCCCGACACACTCATCACTCTACCTTACACCAGAAACACATATGCATTGACCACCAGACTCCTACGACCACTGGGCATCAGATTATCAAACAAACCCACATCAACCCTATGGCAACTGCTCACCCGAACCAAAGGCCCGCTACCAACTATGGACAGGACCAATGTCATCTACAAAATTCCCTGCAGAGACAGTAACAAGCACTACTTCAGACAAACAGGAAGGAAATTAACAACAAGGGTACATGAACATCAACTGGCTACACAAAGACACGACCAATACTCACTCATCTCAATCCACACGGACAAGGAGAACCACCAATTCAATTGGAACAACACCAAGATTCCGGGACAAGTAAAGCAAAGACAAGCACAGGGATTCCTCTGAGTCTGGTAGTCCATGAAGAAAGCCATCATCAAAGACATAGAACTAGACCCCATATACACTCCATATGAAGGAACAGCAGGACTGAGGTAATCCAGCTCAACGGACACAAGAGTTTAAATAACAGGCAGGAAAACACAACAGCACTTTATTGGAGGCTGCACTGATGATGTTACCCAGCAGGGTAATGAAACGTCTGTGGAACAATGAACTAGCTCAGTGAGCCACCCAACCACAACATTCACAACTCGATGCTGCCAGACCTGCTGAGCTTTTCCAGCAGCTTCGGTTTTTGTTTCTAACTGCTCCTGGTGAGAAATGCTTGAAATTTGCTCATTGGATGATTGGTTTATTTGGTGGTGGGTTCTTAAAATTACAAAAAAGAGCTGGGTTCCCTCTGGTCAGCTTTGACCCCTGGACAGGAAAAGGGTTCAGAAGGCAAAAGTGGAAACTAGGGTTAGTGCAAACTATAGATTTACAAAGAAACCTTCTCAAACCTTGACTAAATGCTAGAAACAATTGTGTAAGTGACTGACTTAGATTCACTGACTACATTCTTCCTGGAGAAGGCAGCATTTCAGAGTATTGTACCTAAGAAGTTCGTACTTTTTCATAGAATGTATAGCACAGGAAAAGACCATTCAGACCAACTGGCCCATGCTGGTATTAATGCTCTGCAAGCACATCCAACCAATCCACTTCATCTCACACGATCTTTCACTGAGAGGGTGGTGCATGTATAGAATGAGCCTCCAGAGGAGGTGGCAGAGGTGGTACACTCACAACATTTAAAAGGCATCTGGATGGGTCTATGAATAGGAAGGGTTTAGAAGGATATGGGCCAAATGCTGGCAAATGGCACTAGATTTATTTAGAATATCTGATTGGTGAGGGTGAGTTGGACGGAAGTGTCTGTTTCTGTGTTGTATATCTCTTTGACTCTATCACTAAATGTTTCTACTAGACTCTCCCTCTTGTTTCTCTAGCTTCTCCTGAAATGTATGTATGCCACTAAGCTCAACCACTCCCTGTGTAGTGAGCTCTATGTCCTTGACAAGCTTTGGCTAAAGAAATTTCCCCTGAATTCCTCATTCAAGTTGTTTGAGGCTATTTGTAGACTTACGACTGCTACATCTGGTCTTTCTGGCAAAGAAAATCAGTTTATCTACATCTATCTATCATACAACCTCATAAACCTCAAAACTTTGATCAGTTTATCCCTTTCCATAGAAAAAAGCTCCAAGCCTGCTGAATCCTTCCAGGTAGTTAGAAGCTCTCAGATTTTTTTCTTAAGGATTCCTACCATGTAGAACAGGCCACATTCTGCCCCACAAGTCCACAACAATCCTCTGAAGTGCTTCCCATCCAGATCCATTCCTACACTCTATCACTGTACTTGTCATGCCTAATCCAACTAACTTACATCCCTGGACACTATGGGCAATTTAGCCTGGCCAATCCACCTAACCTGCACATCTTTGGATTGTAGAAGGAAACCAGATCATAAGGCAGAAACCCATGCAGACACAGGGAGAATGTGCAAACTCCACACAGACAGTTGCCCGAGGGTGGAATTGAACCCAGGTCCCTGGTACTATGAGGTAGCAGTGCTAACCACTGAGCCACTGTGCCACCTAAGACTTTGGTCAACATGCATCACCGCCAACAGCCTCCATCCTAATATTGGCTTCAAATAACTTACTTGCATATGTGCAGCGTGAGCCTGACATGGTTGGAATGCCAACCTCCTGATCTGGAGTCAGACACCCTACCTTTGAGCCACAAGCTCAAAGGTTTGTTTCCTTTTCTTTTGTTTATTTTTAAAAGCATGAAGTCCATGACTGTTCACATTCCTCCAAGTCTGATCTAACTAAGGTTTATCAAATTTTTTTAAAAATTCTGCTTTCTATCCCTTTTGAAATTAAACCCAGAGCTTGATTTGTTTTTTTTTATAATCTTATAACTACTTCTATGATTTATGAATCAGTACCCCAAGAATTACTCTATCTGCTTATCCCAATCAATTTCATATTATGCAGAGGTGTGTCCTTCTTCTAACCAACCTCATAGTGGTATTAAAATTAATTTGTTAATTGTATGCACAGCTGTCAATGTCTTCCTATGACTTCTTACGGCACTCTCCAACCCTGTCTCCATTTGATATCACCCACAAATTTAGATTTTGTCACAATTCTGGCCACACGGCCACAGATGTCACACAGTTGCAAATTCTATGGCTGCCATATGTTGCACTGATTATGATTATAAAAGATGAGAAGTAAGTCAGCGAGCTGAAACCCACTCCATTACCTAAAACGTCTGTAAAGAAATGCCAAGAATCTTGGTTAGCTGGTTTGTCCAGCTATCATTTCTGTGCAAGATTATTTACAATTACCCGCAACACCAGCTAACGTCAAGCATTAGCTCTGCTCACTGTTAATACAAAATAGGTAGCGACATCTTTTCAGATTCCTACAAACAGGAAGGCTTCAAACAAAACAACAAATCCTTGGCCTGACCCCTCCCTGCCTCATTCAGCCTTACAATGCTCTATACATTTCTCATTCTGGCTCCTTTTCAATCCCTGATCTTTTTTGTTGCTGCACCATTGGCAGCCATGCTCTGAGCTAAACACTCTGGAATGGCCTGTCCCTAAAACTTGCCATCTTTCTGCTTAGTTCTGCACCCTTACGACATTCCTTGAAGCCTACGTCTTTAATCAAGCTTTTGGTTAGCTAATATCTCCATTTGTGGATTGGTGCCAAATTTTGTTCCATTGTTGTTCAAGCAGCCATTATCAGGTAGCATGTTACAATAAGGCTCTGATAAACATATAAGTGCCTGACCAGTTTTGGTTCATGTTACCAGTCAGGTCTTTGGATTACAAGGTTACCGGGGTAGGGGGTGCAGATAGAATCTCAAACCCTCTGAGGCAGGTCTAACACTCTCATTCTAGTTAGTATGCCAGAATGGCCTGGTCAGTTTGGTTGCTTCAGGAGTTGAGCCAGAGGAGGACAAACAGAAATAAATCTGAAGTAAGTTGAAATTCAGATTAAACAAGGAACATCAAGCTGAGTGGAAGAAAAAGTTATTTTTGCCAGTTAATGTTGAAAATCTTCTGCAATAAACAGAGGAATGTCAGTGCTTTAATATCTTCTTCAGATAGTCTATCCTCCAGAGCCGCTTTTGAGTCTTTCTCCTTGTCATCTTGTGGCTAAGCAGGCTGCAGCATCATGTGTGTGCAGGAACACAGAGCACAGTTGCAAAATGCAAAGATACAAAGTCAATGACAAAAGAATAAAAGCAAAATTTACTTTTTAGTTCTGAAGAAGTTATACCGAAATCGAAACATTAACTATTTCTCTCTACAGATACTGCCAGACCTGCTGAGTTTCTCCAGCATTCTCTAAGTCTGTTTCAGTAGCAAAAACAAAACTTCTTCGATGCTATGTGAGAAATATGGGGCAAATGGTGTTCTGGGAACAAACAGGATATGGGACCAGGAGTGAAATTATGGGATGATCCTGCAAAAGACACATGGTTGGATACCCTATTTTGTGAAGCATGTTGGGCTGTGTTACAACCTTTAAAAGTTACAATTTATTGCTGTTGTATTCCATCAGAATGACACATACAGAGCCCAGGGACAGTATCTGTAACATTAATGTACCAAGTGTTCTTGGTTTCCAGGAGTTTCACTAATGTCTCAAAAGGAGCAGAACATCACCTCTTAGCAAGGCAGACAATAGGATGGTCTGGAATGCAGATCCCTCACTGTTCTCATTCCCGAGTTTCAGTCAGTGCTCACTAGAGTCTTGGCGCAAACAAAAACAGAAATTCAGCGACCCTAGCAGCAGCTGTGGAGAGAGAAACAGACCTAATGTTTCAAATCCATTACAGCCTCTGAAGAAGATGCTGTTCACCTGCTGAGTATTTTTTGTTTTCATTGAAAATTTCCAGCACCTACAGTACATTCCTTTCATTTTTAAAGTCTTGGAGCGTGTGGTTACATCCTGTCAGTGGAACATACTGAGCCTGCTCAGCGCCCAATTGCCTTGGGATGCTTTGATATGTTGAAATGCGTCATTCACATATTGTTCAGTTTTTATGCAAGCTTTAATTGCTTTATTCTTTTGATATGGGCATATTTACACCATAAATAGACAGCAATGGGTTTTCTTCTTGAGCTGCTGTAGGCTGTGTGGTATAGGTGTACCCACAGTGCTATTTGGGAAAGAGTGTGTTTTGACCCACAGCGTTAAGGGTCTGGATGGTGAGGAATTTGTTAAATGTGTTCAAGAAAATTTTCTTTATCAATATGAAAATATTCCTATTGAGAAGGGGCAAAACTTGACCTTCTCTTGGGACATAGGACAGGGCAGGTGACTGAAGTGTTGGGAGGGGAACACTTTGGGACTTCACAATTTTATTAGTTTTAAAGTAGTTATGGAAAGGGATGGAAATTAAAGCTTTTAATTGGAGAGAGGCACATTTTAATGGTATGAGACAAGAACTTTCAAAAGTTGATTGGAATAGACTGTTCACAGGTAAAGGAATGATTGACAAGTGGGAGGCTTTCAAAAGTGTGATAACGAGAGTTCACTATGTTCCTTTACAGTGAAAGGTAAGGATAGTAATATTAGGGAAAATGGATGTATAAAGGTATTGAGGTTCTGGTCAAGAATTGAAAAGAACCATACATTAGATCTAGGCAACTGAGTTCAACTGAATCTCCTGAAAAGTATAAAGAGAGTAGAGGCATTCTTAAAAAGGAAATCAGGAAGGCAAAGTGGGGATATGAGATGTCCTTAGCAGATAAGGTCAAGGATAATCCAAAGGGATTCTACAGGTACATTAAGAATGAAAGAGCAACCAGAGAGAGAGTAGGCCTCCTTAAAGATCAGTGGTGTCATCTTCGTGTTGAACCTCAGGGGATGGAGAAATATTAAATGAATATTTCACATCAGGTTTTGCTGTGGAGAAAAAAATGATGGTTGCAGAATTCAGGGAAATAAATATTGATGTTTTGCAACCAGTTCAAATTACAGAAGAGGAAGTGCTAGAGATCTTTGAAAACATAAAGGAGGATAAATCTCCAGGACCTAGTAAAGTGCATCCCAGGATGTTGTGGGAAGTTAGGGAGGAAATTGTGTGGTCCCCTCACAGAAATACTTGCATCATCTATAACCAAAGGTGAGATGCTGGACGACTGGAGGGTGGCTAATATTGTAAGGAGAAGCCTTGGAACTACAGATCTCTGAGTCTTACATCAGTGATGGATAAGTTTATGGAGGTGAGAGGTAGGATTGACATGCAGTTGGAAAGGCAAAGAGTGATTAGCGATAGCATGGTTTTGCACAAGGGAAATCATAATCTCACAAACTTGATTGATTTTTTTGAGGAAGTAAGCAAAATGATTGGTGAAAGCAGAATGGTGGACATTGTTTACTTGGACTTCAGTAAAGTGTTTGATAAGGATATGCATGGTACATTGATTAGTAAAATTAGATCACACAGGATTCAAAGTGATCTTGCCAACTGGTCACAAAATTTGCTTTATGTTAGGAGGCAGAGGGTAGTGTTAGAGTTTGTTTTTTGGGCTGGAGGACGGTGATTAGCGATGTTACACAACGATCAGTACTAGGTCCACTTTTGTTTGTCATTTATATAAATGATTTGGATGTGAATATAGGAGGCACAGTTAGAAATTTTGCAGATGACACAGAAATTGGTGGTATAGTGGGCAGTGAAGAAGGTTATTTAAGATTACAAAGAGGTCTTGATCAATTGGATCAATGGGATGAGGAGCAACAGGTGGAGTTTAATTTGAATAAATGCAAGATATTGCATTTTGATGAGACAAACAAGGGGAGGATCCCTTGGGTAGTGTTGTCAAACAGAGAGACCCAGGGGTTCAGGTTCTTTGAAAATTGTATCACAGAGATACAAGTTGGTTTAGAAGGCATTTTGCTCACTTACCTTCATTGCTCAAACCTTTGAGTATAGATAGGAGTTGGAACATTATGTTGAGGTTGTAGGGGATGTTGGTGAGGCCTATTCTGGAGTACTGTGTGTAGTTCTGGTCACTCTGGTACGGGAAGGACATTATTAAATTGGACAGGGTTCAGAAAAGATTGACACAGAATGGTGCTGGGATTGGAGGATTTGAGATAGAAGGATAAGATGGATAGGCTGGGGCATTTTTCACTGAGGGGTGACATGGTGGCTCAGTCATTAGCACTGTTGCCTCACAGCACCAGGAACCCAGGTTCAATTCTAGCCTCAGGCAATTGTCTGTGTGGAGTTTGCACATTCTCCCCACGTCTGTGTGGGGTTCTTCCAGGTGCTCTAGTTTCCTGCCACAGTCCAGAGATTTGCAGGTTAGGTGGATTGGCCATGTTAAATTGCCTGTAGTGCCCAGGGTGTGTAAATCAGGCAGATTAGCCATGGGAAATCCAGGGAAAGTGTAGGGGCTGAGTCTGAGTGGGATGTCCTTCAGAGAATCAGTGTGGGCCAAATCACCTGCTACCACACTGTGGGGATTCTGTGAAATATTGGAATGTAGGAGGCTGAGGGGTAATTAAATAATGAGGGGTATAGATAAGGTGAATAGCAAAAAGTTTTTCTTTCCCTAAGGTGGCGAGTTCAAAACTTGGGGCATATTTTTAAGTTGAGGTGAGTAAGATTTAAAAAGGACACGTGTGGCAAAACTTTTACACAGAGAATGGTTAATGTGTAGATTGTACAGTCAGAGGAAGTGGTTCAATGACAGTGTTTAAAAGGCATTTGGATAAGTACGTGAATTGGAAAGGTGTGGAGAGATACGGGCCAAAAACAGGCAGGTAGAACTAGTTTAAGATAATAAAATGTGAGGCTGGATAAACACAGCAGGCCAAGCAGCATCTCAGGAGCACAAAAGCTGACGTTTCGGGCCTAGACCCTTCATCAGAGAGGGGGATGGGGGGAGGGAACTGGAATAAATAGGGAGAGAGGGGGAGGCGGACCGAAGATGGAGAGTGAAGGGTCTAGGCCCGAAACGTCAGCTTTTGTGCTCCTGAGATGCTGCTTGGCCTGCTGTGTTCATCCAGCCTCACATTTTATTATCTTGGAATCTCCAGCATCTGCAGTTCCCATTATCTCAGGTAGAACTAGTTTATTTGGGAATGCGATCAGCATGGGCTAGTTGGTCTGAATGGTCTATTTCTAGGCTTTAGGACTCTATGACTCTGTTTGTCTCAAAGTCCCAGAAAATGATTACTCACATATTTCTAAGTCAAAATAATGTGTTAGTTAGAGGGGAATTTGTAAGTAATGATGTTCCCAGGGATTTGCAACACTTTTTCTTCCAGATGGTAGAGGTCTATAAGACCATCAGACCTAAGTGCAGAATTAGGCCATTTGGTCCATCAGGTCTGATCTGCCATTTGATCATGGCTGATATGTTGCTCAATCCCATTCTCCAGTCTTCTCCCCACATCCTCTGATGCTCTTACCAATCAAAAACCTATCTATCTCTGTTTTAAATACACTCTATGAATTGGCATCGACATACCTCTGCAACAATGGGTTCACGGGTTACACTCTGGCTGAAGGAATTTCTCCTCATCTCAAAGGTGACTCCTTCACTCTGAGGCTGTGCCCTTCAATCCTAGCATCACTTACTAGTGGAAACTTCTTCTCTATGTCTACTCTACCTAGATTCTCAGTTTTCTGCAAGTTTCAATAAGACTTCCCCCCAGCCTTTCTAAACTCCATTAAGTACAGACTCACAGTCCTCAACTGTTCCTCATTTAACAACCCCTTCAACCCTGGGATCATTCCTGTAAACATCCTCTGGACACCCACCAAGGCCAGCACATCCTTTCTTAGAAATGAGGCCCAGAACTGCACACTATATTCCAAATGCGGAGAGACGAGGGCCTTATACAGGCTCAGCACTACATCCATGCTCTTGCATTCTAGCCATCTTGAAATGAATGCAAACGTTGCACTTGCGTTCCTAACTACCAACTGAACCTGCATATTAACCTTAGGAAATCCTGAACTAGGACTCGCAGGTCCCTTTGTGCTTCATTATTTCCAAAGCCTTTCCACATTTAGAAAATAGTCTACATCTCTACTCTTCCTGCCAAAGTGTGTAACCTGACACTGGCCCAAATTGTATTCCATCTGCCACTTCTTTCCCCATACTTCTACCTTTCTAAAGTCCTTCTGCAGCCTCCCTGCCTCCTTAACATTACTTGTCCCTCCACCTATCTTTGTGCCATTTGCAAACTTAGCAACAATGCCCGTAGTTCCTTCGTCCAGAAGGTTATTTTGTAATGTGAATAGTTGCTTTCAAAACATGGAACTCTATGGAACTCTATCAGTCACTGGATGCCTCCTGAAAAATACCCCTTTATCTCCACTCTCTGCCTCCTGCCAGTCAGCCAAATCTCTATCCATGTCACTAACCATGGGCTCTTATCTTATTTAACAGCTTCCTGCGTGGCACCTTGTCAAAGGCCTTCTGGAAACCCATAGAGATCTTTTACCACTGGCTCTCCTTTTCCTGACTTGCTCATTATGGCCTCAAAGAATTCTAACAGATCTGTCAGGCATAACATCTCCTTGATGAAGCTGTGCTCACTGAGCCTTATTATACCATGCACTTCCAAGTACTCTGTAATTTCATCCTTAATAACAGACTTTAAAATCTTACCAATTACTGAGGTCAGGCTAACTGGCCTATGATTTCCTGTCTTGTGCCTCCCTCTCTTCTTAAACAGCTGTGTTACATTACAGATAGTAGGAACTGCAGATGCTGGAGAATCTGAGATAACAAGGCGTAGAGCTGGATGAACACAACAGGCCAAGCAGTATCAGAGGAGCAGGAAGGCTGACATTTTGGTGATTCATCCACATTCAGACCTTTCAGCTTTCCCAGCACTTTCTCTTTAGAGATAGCTATTACACTCACCTTTGGCCCCAACTCTCTTAAAGCTCTGTTATGCTGCTGGAGTCTTCCACTGTTCCTCTGCCATTGTTTTGTTTCCCATTGTTACCTCTCTAGCTTTATTTTCTATGGTCCAATGTCCATTCTTGCCTCTCCTTTAACTTTTAGATATCTGAAAAAACACTTGCAATCATCTTTTATTACTCGCTCGCTTATTCTTAGATTTCATCTTCTTTGCCTTTTTGCATTTTTAGTTATCCTCTGATTTTTAAAGGCTTCCCAATCTTCCGGCTTCCCACTATTCTTCACCACGGTGTATGCTTTTTCTTTTGTTTTTATGCTTGTCAGCCATAGTTGTCTGTCCACCCCTTAGTATGTTTCTTCTTCCTTGGGGTGAATTTCTGCTGTGCCCCCATGTTACCCCGGAAACTCCTGCTATAGCTGCTTTACCATCTTCCATGCAATCTTCCCTTCCAATCAATTCTGGCCAGCTCCTGCCTCATGTCATCATTACCACTTCATCTTTTTCAATCTTCTCCGTCTCAAACTGCCCTCTAGGGGTTCCTTCACCTTCAGCTCCCTGACCACGTCTGCCTCATTACACATCACTAAATCCAGAACTGCCTGTTCCTTAGTCGGCTGTACCACAAGCTATTCCAAAAAACATCTTGTCGATGCTCCACAAATTTCTTTTCTTGAGATCCCACTACCAACCTAACTTTCCCAGTTCACCTGGGAAGTCCCCTATGATTACTGTAATAGTGCCTTTCTAACATGCCTTTTCTATCTCCTGATTTATTTTCTTCCCCACATCCTGACTAATGCCAGGAGGCTCGTACCCAGCTCCCGTGAGGGACTTCTTCCCTTCGCCGTTCCTCAACACTACTCTCGCAGATTCTACACCTTCAGGCTCTACAGCATTTCTTGCTATTATTTAATTTCATTTGTTACCACCAAGACCTATCTGCCCATCTTGCCTATCTTTTTGATTGGACATTTATCCTCGGATATTTTGCTCCTAGCCTGGATCCCGTTGCAGCTACATATCTGTAATATCTATAACATTGTACTGCTGTTGTAGGTTTGGAAGGTGATGTCAAAGGAGGCTGCTGTCCATTCAGCAGATGGTGTACACTGCTGCCGCTGATAGAGGGAGTGCCACGCCCCACCTTCACTGAACCTTGCTGCAGCCTTCTCCACTTGACAGGCTGCTTGTCAATCAGGCTGGAAATTAAGTAAATAATCATTTAAACATAGTGGAATCTCCTCCCTCACACTCTGATACCACACCTCATTAAATATCAGGGCCAATCCAATCACTGCTTGGACAGCTTCTGAGAGTTTGGCTGGGGCCCAGGGAATGCTGGGAATATTTCAAATGAGTCTTTTGGCACAGTTTATTTAGATAAAGCTTTGGTGTCTCTTTTTGCCAAGGAAGAGATGGTACCAAACTCATAGTCAAGAGGAAGCTGTGAAGACACAGGATCTGTTAAAAATTAATACAGGGAGATGTTAAAAGGTTGGTTCTATTTGAAGTTGCTAAGTCACCTGGATCCAGATGTAATGTCCCCGCACATACTAAGGGTAGAAAGTGCAGAGCACTGGCCACAATAGTTTAAAAAAAATCACGGCACAAGAAATAATCATTAATCCCCCTCATACACACAGACCAAGTCCCACATGTGGCTAGTACAGCATTCATATGTTAAAATAAATAATATTAAAATATATATAAATCACATACCTTATCACAGTCTAAGCTAACAAAGAAAGTATTCCAGATGCCTTCTCAATCATCTTATCTACCAACCCAGCTACTTTCAGGGATCAGGACAGGCTCTCCAAGATTCCTTTGAATCTCTTGTTTATTTGACACTCTTTTGCCTTGTTTGTTCTCTCCAAATGCATGACCTCTTAGTCCTCCAGTTTGAATATCATGTGCCACTTTCCTGCCAACCTAACAAGCCTATTATGACTTCCTGCAACTAAAAGCTTTTTTTCCATGCAGCCAATTTTCATTTAATTTGCAAATACCTTAATTAGGGCTTTTAGGTTTAAATCTAAGTCATTGAGCTATGTATATATATCAAAAATAACCAGAGACCCATTACTGCAAAAGCCCTCCAAAGACAGCCTCCTAGGCACAACACCATTCGAACGTTATCTTCTGCACACAGCAACTCAGCCATTTATGGATTTAGCTTTCCACTTGCCCTTGAATCCTGTCATCTTTTAATGTGGGACCGAAATGCCACATGGACCATCATCAAATGCCTTGCCAAAATCCAGTAGGCCTTAGCTGCTCCATTACTCTCAATGGCTGTCCTAGTTATCATTTTATAAATTCAGCCCAGCTACCCAGACACGACATTTTGTAAATACATTTATGCTGACTACTGAAACAGTCAGCTCACTAAGTCACCAGTTAATGTAACCACACTACTGTCTTCGTCATCCAATGTTTATTTGCTTATGTTGGACTGAAACCAGCAGCAGGTCTTTTATCTGATTGTAAGGTGATATTTATAGAAATACATAATGGAACATTTAGCATTGGGTGATGTTTTGATGTTTTGAAAGCAGGTACTGACAGAGAGAAACCAGGGTAGAATGAGCAAAGTTTCTTGTTACATTATGCACAGAACAACAACACCATTGTTTATGCATTGGCAGGACATCTGATGGCATTCAGTACAGGGCATGGAGTCAAAGTGGTACTTACAATGAGTAATGCACATATATTGACCCTACGGCTCTGACTTGAGGGTTTTGCTTCAGTACTCAGATACCCAGTGGCAGCAAGTGGCTCTGAACTATCTGCTCTCAGATTATTAGATCCCATCCAGTGACCACATTAAGAAGCAAAGGGTTGATATTAGCCCTCCTCACCTGGCAGGAATGAGGCAGGCAGCTTGTTAGAGTCCTGGTTTGTGCAATTGTTACTGCATTTCAAAATCAGTTCCGCCCAAAGTTTTGCCTGCAAGCAGAGTCCTTGTTCATATGAAAATCCTGGGTTCCGTGGTATAATTTGTAACCAACACAACTTTTATTGAAGATTATTGATGTTGACACTGGGTCCTAGGCACTGGTACTGACACTGACACAGGTATTGACACTGAACATGACAACTGGCTACCAACACTGGCAAAAGTATTATGTACTGGACATTGATGTTACAAAATGACACTGGGTTCTAGCATTAAGTCCTGACTTTCAGCACTGTCACTTGCATTGGATGTAAGGGAATTCCCACACTGGCTGAAACGTCTGTTAGTTCTACTTTTCTGAGGTCAATACAGCATTCTTCAATACTCCTTTTTGTAATTCTTAAAGTAGAAATGACAGGGAAATGAAAGTAATTCCTGCTCATCTGTTGCAGTGGAAAATTTATTTCTTTCAGATTTTGTATTTTCTATGAACATATAATGTAGAACATAGAGCACTAATTTCAAGCGACAGAGTGAAAAAGTAAATTGAACACAGGATGTCTGTGAAAGGGAGAACAAACACTGCACTTCAGTAGCTCCTTTCAAGACCATTAGATGTCTCAAAGAATTTTGCAGCCGGTGAAATGATGTCACTGTTATAACACAGGAAATGCAGCAGCCAATTTGTGTCCAGTAAGATCCCGCAAACAGCAATGTGATAATGACCAGATAATCTATTGATTGAGGAATAAATACTAACTGGAATACTGGGGAAATATAACAGCTCTTTAAGATAGTGCCAAGGAAGCTTTTCTATCCTCCAGAAGAGGACTCAGTTTAAAGATTCAATGACAGACTGCTACTTCAATGGTGTAATACTCTCTCCATTTTGCCCATCAAGAGCGCTGTAGTCACTCAGAACTGCACCACTGGCACTGCAACACATCCTCAGTACTTACAGTGCAGTGGTCCCTCAGTACAGCTCCACCAACAATGCAGCACTCCCACAGTACTGATCCTCCAACAATGCAACATTCCCACAGTACCGATCCTTCAACAATGCAACATTCCCACAGTACCAATCCTCCAACAATGCAACATTCCCACAGTACTGATCCTCCAACAATGCAACATTCCCACATGACCGATCCTCCAACAATGCAATATTCCCACAGTACCGATCCTCCAACAGTGCAACATTCCCACAGTACAGCTCCACCAACAATGCAGCATTCCCACAGTACTGATCCTTCAACCACGCAACATTCCCACAGTACAGCTCCACCAATAACGCAACATTCCCACAGTACTGATCCTCCAACAATGCAGCACTCCCACAGTACTAATCCTCGAACAATGCACCATTCCCACAGTACCAATCCTCCAACAATGCAACATTCCCACAGTACCGATCCTCCAACAATGCAACATTCCCACAGTACTGATCCTCCAATAATGCAGCACTCCCACAGTACTGATCCTCCAACAATGCAGCACTCCCACAGTACTGATCCTTCAACAATGCAACACTCCCACAGTATTGATCCTCCAACAATGCAACAGTTCCACAGTACTGATCCTCCAACAATGCAACATTCCCACAATACTGATCCTCCAATAATGCAGCACTCCCACAGTACTGATCCTCCAACAATGGAGCATTCCCACAGTACTTATCCTCCAACAATGCAACATTCCCACAGTACCGATCCTCCAACAAAGCAACATTCCCACAGTACTGATCCTCCAACAATGCAACATTCCCACAGTATGGGTCCTCCAGCAATGCAACATTCCCACAGTACTGGTCCTCCAACAATGCAACATTCCCACAGTACTGATCCTCCAATACTGCAGCACTCCTACAGTACTGCCCCTCCAAAAGTGCAGCATTCTGTACTACTGACCTTCTGACAGTGCAAAATTCCCACAGTACTGACCCTCCAAAAGTGCAGCATTCCGTAGTACTGACCTTCCAACCGTGCTACATTCCCACAGTACTGACCCTCCAAAAGTGCAACATTCCGTAGTACTGACCTTTCAACAGTGCAACATTCCCACAGTACTGACCCTCCAACAATGCAGCTCTCCTTCAATTCAGTGCAGCTGTCACTCCAAGGAATCCCTCAGTACTGATCCTCTCACAGTGCAGCAATCCCACAGTGCTGACCCTCTGACAGTGCAGCAATCCCACAGTCCTGATCCTCTGGCAGTGCAACACTCCCTCAGTACTGACACCCTGACTGTGCAGCGGTGCCTCAACACTGACCCTCCTACAATGCAGGATTCCCTCAGTCGTTCATTGGAGTATCTCCCAGATTGTTTTACTCTCGCCCTTGAGTGGGACTGAAACCCACACCTTCTAACTCACAGCTAAGAAAGGGCGCCCACAACTGAGACAAGCACGGAAGTGTTGTTTTATGTGTTCCTGAGAAAAAAAAGCATTGCTGTTCAAGCTATCGCTTTTCATCCCCCACTAATTGCTCTTGAGAAGTACCGCTGAGCTGTTTTCTTGAACGCTTTGCCTTTGGAATGAGGGTATTGCCACAACACTGCTCGGAAGCAAGTTGCAGGATTATGACTCAACAATAGTGAAGGAAAATTGATATAGTTCTAACGTGCGTGACTCAGCAGGGAGCCTGCTATGGTGGTGTTGCAATGTAATGTTACTGCTGGCCTTGTTTTTCCAGGTGATTGAGGGCACAGGTTTAGAAGATGTTGCCTGTGGAGACTTGGTGATTTGTTGTAATGTCACCTGTAGATGGAAAATTATGTGCCGCTATGCACTGCACATGGAGGGAGTGAATGTTTAAGGCAGTGAAAGGGGATGTTGAGCAAGTGGAAAACTTTTTCCTGGATGTTGTCAATCTTCCTGGGTGTTATTGAAGCTGCTGCCATCCAATCAAGTGGGGGTCATTCTATCATGTTGGAAAAACTCAGCAGGCTTCTGGAGAAGGTTAACTGGACCCAAAATATTAACTCTACTTTCTCTCTACAGATGCTGCTAGACTTGCTGAGTTTTTTCCAGCAATTTCTGTTTGTGTTTCTGATTTCTAGCATCTGCAGTTCTTTGGGTTGATTTTTTCATTCTATTATGTTCCTCACCTGTGCCTTTTATACAATGGAAAGCTTTGTAAATCACAAGGTGAGTTATTTACTGCAAGAATCCCCAGACTCTGGTCTGATCTTGTAGCCACATTTATTTATCTGGCTGGTCCATTCTGGTTCCTGGTCAATGACAAGTCCCAGGATATTAATGGAGGGGAACTTAGAAATGGTGCTGCCTCTGAATATCAAATGGAGGTTCAGTTTTCTTGCAACATGAACTTCGCCTGCTACTCCAGTGGCACATTCATTACACTTATGAGCTATTGATGAGCCCTCAACTGAATGTTACCCAGATCTTGGGGCTATGGGCAAGGACTGCTTCAGGATCTAGAGTTGCAAATGGTGCTGAACATTGTTCCAAACATCAATTAACATCTCCACCTCTGACCTTATGATGGAGGGAAGATCATTGAGGAACCATTCGAAACTGTTTGGCAGTGTGCCTGTGTGTCTGCAGCCCTTGCCTTTTTACTTTTACAGGTTATGGATTTGAAAGGTTGGAGGAGACTTGGTGAGTTACTCAAGTGCAAGTGACACACTCAAACAGCTGTCCAAGGGCTAGTTTGTGGAAGAGGAATTTCTCTCAGGGCCTGGAAACATACAGAGGGCTTGGGTTTTGCTCATCTTCAAATTACTTGCTGATAATGTTCACTCATTGGTAAACAAAATTTCCCAAAGCCTTGCAAAATGAAAGGGCTTTCCCTTTTTTATTTGAACAGAATTGGCTATGTTCGAAGTTTGGCGCCAATTCCTGTTTGGCTAACAGCGCAACAATGGAAAGTGAAACTTAGAAATAACTGAGCTTACAAATTCGACTGGATTCCACGTGATTTCAGGGAAAGGAAACAGGTTTGCCATATTTGGAAAATGACAGTACGCGCGCCAAGTATGAGGATGGAGGCTGGTGCTGGGCTTTCTGAGCCGTGGTGAGATGATGAAACCACAAACCGCGGGGGTGGAGAAGGGTGGGGACAGACGTGAACTCTGCCTGTAAAGTGAGGTTATGGTGGGGGTTGGATTACAGAAGGTGGTGCTCCCTGTTAGCATGTGACGTCTCTGAGCGGCCCACACCTCTATATAAGAGCTTTGCAGAGCCAGGGTGCGTTGAATTGAAAGCAGAGCGATGTCCTGATGTTTGTCGTTTCTGCAATGGGCAAACAGAGGTGACACGCTCTCTCTTGCAGGAATGTATTTACTGGGGACAAGTCTCCATGTCTGATCTGCACCTTGTACTGTTGCAGAATTCGTTATCTTGCTTTGCTCTACACCGTGTTTGTAACACAGAGCGTTGTCCCAATCTGTTACAGAATGAACAACCAGAAACCACAGCTCCGATCCTGGTTAATCGCTCAGATTAACAGCGGCAGTTACCATGGACTGCGTTGGTTGAATAAAGAAAAAACCATGTTCCGTATTCCCTGGAAACACGCCGGCAGACAGGACCTGTGTGAGAATGATTACAGCATCTTCAAGGTAGGGGCTTGCAGCGGGGTGTGAGCAGTTGCCTGCAGACAATTAATGTTGTTTGTACAGTCAGCCTGGGAGTATGAGGCGGCTGAGCGAGCAAATGTCTGAATTAAAAAGTCCGAACCCGATATTTTGCATAAGATTGGCAGCACTGAGGGATCGCCGCTCAGAAAGTTAGACCCTGGTGGATGTCAAGACTGTTTGACATTAATTATGAAGAACAGCAGGAGAGTATGCTATGGCGTTTTTGTCAAAACCAGTAAATTAAGAGATTATCTTGTAATTGTCTCACTACTGTTTGTGGGAGCTTGCTGTGCACAAATTGTTTGGTCTGATTCCAATATTACAACAGTGATTAACTTCAAAAGCATTGATTTGGCTGTACAGCACGTCGAGAGATCTGCTGCTCCAACAATGTGCTGCGGCAATGCCAGTCTTTTCGATGTTGTCTATCTCTAGAGGGATTCCTGTTTGAAATGTTTCGGCTTTGAGAAAATGAAAAATGTTGGCTAAGCTCTCTTTAATTAGATTCTAATTTCAATTGGAGTCTGGCCTTCTCAAGGAATATTAGTTTAGAGTTTGATGTGTAGCATGAAAAGTTAGTGAATTATGGTAAAGTGAGACCAATCAGCTAATCTCAGCAGAGACTGTCCAATATAGGGAACCCACGGCAGCGTTTAGTTTGTAAATGCTCCCCATGCCAAACATCACATAAAAACGTTGGGTTCTTTGCTGCCCTGCTGTGTAGATACGTGGTGTTTACCTGACGTGCATACACAAGGAATAAACCAGGTTCCTTATCACTGCTCCCTCTGCTGGCGCAGTGGAGAGTTGTACTGGCCTATTCTTTCAAATTGGAAGATGAACTCACTTGGTGATGCTGTTGTTATGATGGGCAGCTGAGGATGTTGGGGAAGTAATGATCAGCCACTGCCCACTCCCTGGGTGATGGCGATTTTGGTGAGAAGCCAGAATAGCTGTCAAACGAAAGGAAAGCCCCACAGATGCAGGAAATCTAAAACGGGCGCAGAGAATTCTGGAGGAACTGAGCAGGTCTGGATCTGGAAATTTAGTTATGAACAAGTCGTACAGACTGGTAACATTAACTCTGTTTCTCTCGCTGCAGATGCTGTCGGACCTGCTGAGTTTCCCCAGCATTTTGTGTTTGTTGAGGAATAACTATCGCCTGGGGCACAGCCTGACAATATTCAGTGATTTAAAGTGACAGAGCATCCGCTCCTCCTGAAACTGAAAAAATGTTTCAAATCTCCTTCCAGACATGGGAGCTCAGTGCTGTCGGAGGGTGGGTGCTGAGGGAGTGCTGTCGGAGGGTGGGTGCTGTGGGAGTGCACAGCTGTCAGGAGAGTTGGCACTGAAGGAGCGTTTTATTCTTGGAAGATTGTAATGCATTTATCAACTCGATAACCTCCCAATGCTCCAATTCATTTTATAACTTGACCTTTCATAAGTCAGCAGCCTGGCATCTGTTAACTGGGTTTAATTAAGTATTCAGTTTTGGGTCAGTGAGTAGCTGTCTTTTTGTCTCTTTACATGTGTTGTGGAGGTGGTTAGCTCATTTGGCTGGACAGCTGGTTTGTGACGTAGATTGATGCCAATGGTGTGGGTTCAATTCTTGGACCAGCAGAGGTTCCTCAAGGAAATTTCTTTTTCAGTCTTTGCCCTCACCTGAGATGTGGTGATCCTCAGGTTTAGCTACCACCAGCCATTTCTCCTGTCAGAGAGCAGGTCTTTGGTCTGCTAGGCTATGGTGACCTTAATAATGTCAGCCTATTGATGCATGTCTCTGCCTGTGTATTTCTGTGTGGGATCCTCCTGTGTGTAAATATCAAGCTCCTAAGTGATGATTTGGCAATTTATTTGTTTTCAAAACACTTGAAATCCCAAGCAGCAGACTTTCTCTGGCTGTCGTTGTCTGAGGGTCTCAATACACTGTAAGTGTCACTTTGCTGTCCCTGTGCTTAGCAGCTTGAGGGATGGGTGGAGCATTTCAAGGCTTGCTGCATGCCACCTCACCTGAACACCTGCAACAGCTGTGATCGGTGCTCAAAGAGAGATATGACAGTGGGCATTCAAAGTATGGAGGGTGGCTAATGTGGTGCTGTTATTTATGAAAGGTTGTGAGGAAAAGCCAGGGGACAATAGGCCAATGAGCCTGACATCAGCGGTGGCTAAGTTGTTGGACGGGATTTTGAGGGACAGGATTTCCATGCATTTGGGAAGGCAAAGACTGATTAGAGAGAGGTCAGCATGGCTTTGTGCATGCAAAATTATGATTGAGTTTTTTGAAGAGGTGATAAAGGTGATGAAGGCAGAGTTGTCTATCTGCACTTCAGCAAAGAACTTGACAAAGTTCCACATAATAGACCTGTTAGTAAGGTTAGATCTAGGGGCAACTAGCCAATTGGACACTAAATTGGCTTGATAGTAGGAGATAGCCGGTGGTGGTGGAGGATTGCTTTGCAGACTGGAGGCCTGTGACCTGCCGTGTGCCACAAGGGTCAGTGCTGGGTCCACTGCTTTTTATCATCTATAATAAACAATTGGGATGTGAATATAGAAAGCATGGTTAGTGAGTTTGCTGATGACACCAAAATAGGTGTAGTGGACAGTGAAGAAGATTATCTCAGAGTACAACAAGACCTTAATCCGATGGGGAAAAATGGGCTGAGGAGTGACACGTGGAGTTTAATTTAGAAAATTTGAGATGTTGCATTTTGGTCAGGCAATCAAGAGCAGAGCTTATACAGTTACTGGTAGGCCCCTGGGGAGTGTTGCTGAATAAAGAGACCTAGAGGTGCAGGTGCATAGTTTCTTGAAATTGGATTTGCAGGTAGACAGGGTGATGAAGAAGATATTCGGCACGCTTGCCTTTATGGTCAGAATTGAGATATTATGCTGTGGCTGTGAGGCCACTTTTCGAATACTGCCTACAGTTTTGGTCATCTTTCTGTGAGATAGATGTTGGTAAAGTAGAGAGGATGCAGGAAAGATCGACAGGAATAGGCTGGGGCTTTTTCCCCTGGAGCGTCAGAGGCTGAGGGATGATCTTAGAGTTTTATAAAATCATGAGGAGTATGGACAGGACTGCTGGCCGCTTGAATTGGAGAAAACATGATCTGTTTGGGGAGAGACACTTTTCAGTCCCTGGACAGTCTGCGTGCAGCCCATCATAGATATTTTTGCTTGTGGAGCTGTCTTTTTAAAAAAAAGACACTGGAGTTTGCTCAATGCAGGAGCAAATGACTGTAGGTGCTTGAATCTGTACTGAAAACAAAAAGTGCTGGAGATCTCAGTGGGTCAGGCAGCATCTGCGGAGAGAGAGTAATCTGACAATTCAAGTCTAGATGATTCTTCATCAGAGCTGACGTGAAGTGACATGAAGACTTCACATCAGTCCTGATTAAGAGTTACCTAGACTCAAAACATTAGCTTGTTCTCTCTCCGTAGATGCTGCCTGACCTGCTGTGACCTCCAGCATTATTTCATGTTTAGCACTGGAGTTTGTTCATTTGTTTTTCATTAAATTCCGACTACTCTGCTACCTTTTTGTTTGTTCAAGGAGTAGGAGTGTCACTGGCTCGGCCAGCATTTATTTTCCATCCTTAATTGCCACTAAGAAGATGACAGGTGGTAACAAAGTGTGGAGCTGTATGAACACAGCAGGCCAAGCAGCATCTCAGGAGCACCAAAAGCTGACACTTTGGGCCTGCTAAGTTCACTTGGTGTAGGTAGAGCCTCAGTGCTGCAAAGGAGAGAGATCCAGGATTATGACATGGCAGCACCGCAGAAACAGTGCTGTAGTTCCCGACCGTGTGGTTGTAACACATACACGAATCAAAGGCTGTCCTGAAACTCCACTGTACAATTTAAAGTTTTAGCAAAGATCTGTAGCTCGGGTTGTGGGTGAGGTTGTTGATTTGCTCACTGAGCTGGCTTGTTTTCGTTCAGACGTTTCGTCCCCATGCTAGGTGACATCAGCAGTGCAGCCTCCGATGAAGCAATGTTATTCTACTCGGCTTGGAATTTATACTGCCTGGTCCATTATGGTGAGTAGTGTCATTTCTGGTTTTGACCTGTGTGGGTTTGTATATGGGGTCCAATTCGATGTGTTTGTTGATTGAAGTATGGCTGGAATTCCAGTGCATGTTTGTGTTTGGCCTGGACTACTGGGACAAATTGACCATCGTAGCCCAAGCCAAACATAGACGTGCATGGGAATTCTTAGAGACATGATTCTCCTCCTATAAGGCAATCAACAGACACATAGAATTGGACCCCATATACAAGCCCATATAGATCAAAACCGGAAATGACGGTACTCGCCATAATGGACCAGACAGTATAAATTCCAAGCAGAGTAGAATAACATCGCTTCATCGGAGGCTGCACTGATGATGTTACCTAGCATGTGACGAAACATCTGAACAAAAACGAGCCAGCTCAAGTCAACCACTTCATCCACTGTGCAATGCAGTGAGGGCCAGTGCCAACTGACTGATGTAGGTTCCTGGCAGTCCATACAGAGAACACACCACTAGCCCATTGCATCCATTCCATCAGCAAGGTGAAACACAAGTACATGCTGTAGAGCCTAAAAGATGATAGGGACAGCTGGGCAGAAACTCTGAAGGTATGTAGTGGTCCTGACATGTCAGTTGTCATCTGACTTTTGGGAGACTATTACTCACATCAGTGATCTCCTGATATCAATATTTATCACATTATTATTGGCGTTTTCCTGTTGCACCTTCCCTGTCTTTGGCATGGGAAGGAACATCACAACCAAGGTGGCATTTATGAAGTGATGTAACTTACGTAGACAAAAGTGGCAGCTAAGTTGTTTATAGAAAGATCCCACAAACAGAAATGAGGTGATGATCAGACAAGTTGTTATCAATGATAGCTGAGGGAAATACATTGGCTACTGCATTGTCTTAATCTTAACTGTACTGCTGTACTTTGAGTAGATAGGAAAGACAAATGCCAGTGTCCACTCATGGTTCAGTAGGTAACGTTGTTGCCTGTTAGTAATAAAGTTGTGGCTTCAAGAACTACTCAAGGGATTTTGGTGTATTACCTTAGCCAGCAGTCTCAGTGCAGCAGAAACAAATTGCTGCACTATTTCAGAGGCAATACTGAGGGAGTGCAGTACTGTCAAAGGGGCAGTATGGGGGAGCACTGTGACGATCAGTACTGAGCGTGCACCGCAGCGTCAGAGGGATAGTACTGAGGGAGCACTGCACTGTATTGTCACTATTCTGGTACTGTTCATTGCAGTCAGTTGCTAAAGAATGTTGCTGTTTCTTTTCCAGGGCTGGGCAACGGTGAGTGGGAAATGTACTGATGGTCCACCCAAATGGAAAGCTAACTTCCGATGTGCCCTCAACAATATTGACTCATTCAGTTTGCTGGAGGACAACTCAAAGGAATCATCAGATCCACATAAAATCTATGCCATAACTAACCAGAAGATCAGTTCAGCTGTTGGTACGTTTCCCTTGTGAATTTAGGCACAATGGTAGCTTAAGCATTCCATTTCAAGGACTGAGATGCCTGGCACTTAGTGACAAATCAGCCATGGTCTCATTGAACAGGCTAGAGAGGTTAAATGATCTCTTCCCCATTCACAGTTCCTTTGTGTATCTGCATATGCGATTGTTTGGAACTCTCCATCTAGTTGGACTCAGCATAATTGTTTTACTGTGGTTTATTGCACTTGCAACCTAGGCCATCCGTTTCAGATATAGGAATAGCAAATGGCAATACAAGACTATACTGCAGTGATCGTCAAGATCCTGAACACTGCTGAAAAATCCCTGGGGCAGGAATTGAGTTTTAAAAGTAAAATCTTGATCAAGTTTCTGGATTTTATTTATGAAACAGATTTGAACATGCGGAGGAGAGCTCTTTGACATTTTATCTGGTAATGATATGTGGGTGCTGCTGGCAAGGCAAACATTTACTCTCCATCTCGTATAGTCCTTGATTAGATCATGAACTACCAACTTGAACTGCTGCACTCTATATGGTGTCAATTAAGAATCCCACAATTGGTTAGCGGAGAGTCAGTTTCCTTTCTGATTAGCTGTGGGGCTCATGGATTGGATGACCAATGATGAGTCTGGATACTTGCCAGGTGGACCTAAGTTAATGCGGAGAGGTGAGAGAAGCCGAGGGTGCTGTCCTTGCACCAGTGGTGGTCTGAAGGAGATTTAACTGAGGCGTTCAAAATTCTGGATTATTTTGATAGAAAATATGAGGAGAAATTGTTTCCAAAGGTCACAGATTTAAGGCTATTGGCAAAAAAAAAAATCAGAGATTGATGGGGATTTGTTTGTGGACCACTGTACGGTCTGGAAGGCACTAAGCCTTACAAGATGATGGAAGCAAATTCAATAATAATACTGCACACTGAAAGGAAAATATGGGCAAAGCAGGGGAGTGTGAGTAATTGGATTATTCTTTCAAAAAAGCCATCAGGGACGCAATGGATTGAATGGCCTACTTCACATTCTTTGATTTGAAGTATTGGTAGAAAAGCAATTCAAAACAAAAAAAAATTAGATGTTTAAAATCTGTTTTGCTGTGATTTCAGATCCAAATATGGATGGAGCTCTGCAGGAAGATGATAATCTCGAATCACAACTGCACATCAATCCTGAGACTAACCTGGAACAGCCCAACTTTGCATTGCACTGCTCTGCAATGTTTCACCCTCAGGTATGTTGGGATGTGGGATTCAATTTCGCTGAGCTTTCAATCACCAGGAAACCCATTTGACAGATAACAAGATTACAGCAAAGATGGGAAACGGGATGTGGAGCAGGGAGCAGTGATTTGGAATTATGGCTGTGAGACCTCTAGATAACAACAGGAAGCTTCCTTGTACTTCTCCATAACTGCCCCTTTGTTAATTATTTTGGATCCATAACTATCTAGGGAATATTACAAGTTTTTACCATTTAAGTCCGGTAGACTGTTTAATGTCAAGATGCACCTTTAAACTGCTTTAACTCAATTTGTATATGTGGCTTCCTTGTTCAGGAGTTCAGGATTCCTAAACTGAAGGGAAAAGGCACTCTTAATCTATGTTGTAATCACCCCAAACTTCATGTCTGTCGAGGAGAAGGCAGCTTTTCTGGTTGCTCATCAGTGTGGTCACAGCTATGACTCAAAGGAGGCAGCACCCTGAGTCAGAATGCTGTGGATTCAAATCCCACCCCAGTTATTCTATGGACAGAACTGAGTGTTAAGGAAGCGGTACAGTATTGGAGGAGTCATACAAAGGCTGCCCTACACTGTCAGAGGGGCAGTACTGACAGATGGATGTGCGGTCTTTCTGGAGAGATCTTAAACTATATCCCCCCGCATAGGGGAGGCAATGGCCTAGTGGTATTATTTGCTTCACTGTTAATCCAGAGACATAGAACATAGAACAATACAGTGCAGAACAGGCCCTTCGGCCCTCAGTGTTGCGCCGACCTGTGAACTAATCTAAGCCCATCCCCCTACACTATCCCATCACCATCCATATGCTTATCCAAGGACTGTTTAAATGCCCCTAATGTGGCTGAGTTAACTACATTGGCAGGCAGGGCATTCCACGCCCTTACCATTCTCTGAGTAAAGAACCTGCCTCTGACATCTGTCTTAAATCTATCACTCCTCAATTTGCAGCTATGCCCCCTCGTACAAGCCAATGACATCATCCTAGGAAAAAGACTCTCACTGTCCACCCTAAATCCTCTGATCATCTTATATGTCTCTATTAAATCCCCTCTTAGTCTTCTTCTCTCCAATGAGAACAGACCCAAGTCCCTCAGCCTTTCTTCATACGGCCTGCACTCCAGACCAGGCAACATCCTGGTAAAGGAGGGTAACCAGTCCAACCTGTCTCTGCCTCCCTAACCTGTTCTTCCTCTCACCCATCCCTTCCTCCCACCCCAAGCCGCACCCCCATCTACCTACTAACCTCATCCCACCTCCTTGACCTGTCCGTCTTCCCTGGATTGACCTATCCCCTCCCTACCTCCCCACCTATACCCTCTCCACCTATCTTCTTTTCTCTCCATCTTCGGTCCGCCTCCCCCTCTCTCCCTATTTATTCCAGAACCCTCACCCTATCCCCCTCTCTGATGAAGGGTCTAGGCCCGAAACGTCAGCTTTTGTGCTCCTGAGATGCTGCTGGGCCTGCTATGTTCATCCAGCCTCACATTTTATTATCCAACATCCTAGTAAATCTCCTTTGCACCCTTTCCAATGCTTCCACATCCTTCCTGTAATGGGGCAACCAGAACTGCACACAATATTCCAAATGAGGCCACACTAGCATTTTGTACAGTTGCAGCATGACATCATGGCTCTGGAACTCAATCCCTCTACCAGTAAAACCTAACACACTGTAAGCCTTCTTAACAGCACTATCAACCTGGGTGGCAACTTTCAGGGACCTAAGTGCATGGACTCCAAGATCCTTCTGCACATCCACACTAACAAGAATCTTTCCATTGACCTGGTATTCTGCCTTCCTATTATTCTTCCCAAAGTGAATCACCTCACATTTATCCGCATTGAACTCCATTTGCCACCTTTCAGCCCAATTCTGTAATTTATTCAAGTCTCCCTGCAATCTGCAACATTCTTCCACACTGTCCACCACTCCTCCGACTTTAGCGTCGTCTGCAAACATACTAACCCATCCACCTATCCCAGCGTCCAAGTCATTTATAAAAATGACAAACAGCAGTGGTCCCAAAACTGATCCTTGAGGCACACCACTAGTAGCCGGACTCCGGGCTGAATATTTTCCATCAACCACCACTTGTTGCCTTCTTACAGAAAGCCAGTTTCTAATCCAAACTGCTAAATCTCCCTCAATCCCATGTGTCTGTATTTTCTCCAATAGCCTACCATGTGGAACCTTATTAAAGGCTTTACTGAAGTCCATGTACACCACATCAACTGACTTACCTTCATCCACATGCTTGGTCACCTTCTCAAAAAACTCAATGAGGTTTGTGAGACACGACCTGCCCTTGATGAATCCATGTTGACTATCTCCAATCAAACTGTTGCTTGCTAGATGATTATGAATCTTTTCTCTTATAATCCTTTCCAAAACTTTTCCTACCATAAACATAATACTCACTGATCTATAATTACCTGGGTCATCTCTACTGCCCTTATTGAACAGGGGCACAACATTTGCAATCCTCCAGTCCTCTGACACTAAACCTGTAGACAATGAGGACTCAAAGATCATGGCCAAAGGCTCTGCCACCTCCTCCCTAGCTTCCCAGCGAATCCCCGGAAAAATCCCATCCAACCCAAGGGATTTATCTATCTTCACACCTTCTAGAATTGATAACACCTCCTCCTTACTAACCTTAATCCTTTCAATTCTAATAATCTATGACTCAGTCTTCTCCTCTACAATATTCTCCTTTTCCTGAGTGAAAACAGATGAGAAATATTCGTTTAGCACCTCTCCAATCTCCACAGGGTCCACACATAACTTCCCACTTCTGTCTTTGACTGGCCTATTCTCACCCTAGTCATCCTCTTATTCCTCGCATACCTATAGAAAGCTTTAGGGTTCTCCTTTATTCTACCTGCCAATGTCTGCTCATGTCTCCTCCTTGCTCTTCTTAACTCTCTCTTTAAATCCTTCCTAGCTAATCTGTAACTCTCCATTGCCTCATCTGAACCATCTCGTCTCAACATCACATAAGCCTCCCTCTTCCACTAAACAAGAGATACAATTTTTTTTAGTAAACCACGGTTCCCCTACCTTATCGCTTCCTCCCTGCCTGACAGGGACATACCTATCAAGGACACACAATATCTGTTCCTTAAACCAGCTCCACATTTCGATTGTCCCCATCCCCTGCATTTTGCTACCCTATTCTATGCCTCCTAAGTCTTGCCTAATTGCATTGTAATTGCCCTTCCCCCATCTATAACTCTTGCCCTGTGGCATGTTCCTATCCCTTTCCATTGCTAAACCAAATGTAACTGAATTATGGTCACTCTCTCCAAAGTGCTCACCTACCACTAAATCAAACAACTGGCCTGGTTCATTACCAAGTACCAGATCCAATGTGGCCTCCCCTCTCGTCGGCCCTTCGACATACTGTGTCAGGAAACCCTCCTGCACACATTGGACAAAAACTGATCCATCCGACGTACTAGAGTTATAGCATTTCCAGTCAATGTTGGGGAAGTTAAAGTCTCCCATAATGACCACCCTGTTCCTTTCACTCCTGCCCAGAATCGTTTTGCCAATCCTCTCCTCCACATCCCTGGAACTTTGCCGAGGCCTATAAAAAGCTCCATGCAGTGTGACCTCTCCTCTCCCATTTCTGACCTGGAAAATGGTGACCTGGGTTCCAATCCTGCCACAGCAGGTGATGGAATTTGAATTCAATTTTTAAAAAAAGCCTAGAATTAAGAATCTAATGATGACCATGAATAGATTGCCAATTGCTGGGGAAAATCCCATCTCATTCATTAAAGTCCTTTAGAGAAGGAAACTGCCATCCTGGTCTGACCTACATGTGACTCCAGACCCACAGCAATGTGATTGACTCTGAATTGTCCTCCGGGCATTTAGGGATGGGCAATAAATGCTGCCTGGTCAGCAGTGTCCTCCTGCTGTTAATGAATGAAAAAAATGGATGCTAAAGAGGCCATTGCAGTATTTTTAGAAAGAATAGGAGTTTTCTGTTCAGGGTCACTCAACCAACATCACTGAAAACAAAAAGAAAGCCAGTCATTTATTATGTTGCTGTTTGTAGGGTCTTGCTGTAGATAGTGGCAGCTGCTTTATATCAAGGAATACCCTTCAAAATGTTATTGCTTGGCTGCAGAAGGCTTTGGGTTACCCTGAGAGTTGCGAAAAGCATATTGAAATTCACATCTTGTTTTATATCCTATGCTGCGAGTGCAGCAGAATCTAACATGTTAAAACATTTATTGCAAATTAGACAATTACAACAAATTAGCAAGAAACAGCAAGTGTACAAAACAAGGATTGCAAGTAATCTGTTTCACAAACAAAAAAATTCCAAACACTTCAGTTCTCTTTCAAGTTTTCCAATGAAACCTGCTTTATTACATGGAAGATTGGCCTTTGACAGGAGCTACAATTATTTCCCAAATATTCCCAAAGTAAGGAATTAGGAACTGTAGTTTTGTTTTATCACTGATAACTCCATCTTTACTCTGACATTAAGTGCTCACTTGTTGATAAATCAATTCCTTGACCTTTTCCAGTCACCCAAAACTATGACGAATGTCTGGTATTGAGTTACTTTGATTGCAGCAGTGTTTGTGTCCAGAAAAACCTGTTAATTAATCTGGTTGGAACTTGCTAACTCTGTTTCTCCCTCCGTAACTCCTGACTAAGTTTCTGCAGCTCTTAGTTTTTATTATGTATTTCCAGCATCTGCAGTGTTTTGTTTTGAGTAGGAAAAAAATTGAGACTTGTATTTCCATAGCGCCATTTCCAACCTTAATGTTTCTCAAGGCATTTTACAACCAAAATGAAGTAATTATTGAAGTGTAGCCACAGTTCCAGTGTCAGATACACAAAAGCCACTATGCATACAGCAGGTTTCCACGCAGACAGGGCCTTGGTATATTTCATATCGCTAAGGCACGCCTCTGTCATTTCAGCACTGACCACCTGACAGAGCAGTGCTCCCTCAACACTATCTCGCCAACAGAGCAGTGCTCCCGTAGCAGTGACCCTCCAATTGTGCAGTGCTCCTGCAACACTAACCCCCCAGCAGTGCAGTGCTCCCTCAGTACCGGCCCTCGAACTGAGCAGTGCTGCCGCAGTACCGGCCCTCGAACTGAGCAGTGCCGCCGCAGTACCGGCCCTCGAACTGAGCAGTGCTCCCGCAGTACCAGCCCTACAGTAGTGTTGGGCAATGTGCTCATGGACTCGAGTAGATCCTGATCCCACAGCCTTCGGACTTCAATGAGAGAGTGAAGGTGAGTGTGATCCCAAGGGAGACATGGCTAACCCCTTACATCATCCCCATTATAGCAAGGGAATCAATGACCTTTCCACCTGTGCAATGATTACAAACTACTTGGTAAAAATGTTCATTGATGACCTGTCAATGTGTGTATAATCAGTTTCTGAGCTGAATATGATAGGAATGGATGAAGGGTTTTGTGATTTGGCAACGTTAACCGTCTGAAACACAGATGTCTCCTCTTGGTTCTGTTCAATCAGGGACAGTTAGAAGAATGGATTCCAGAATTTGATTTAATGAATCTGTCGGATAGTGCTGAAGGTTAGTACTTTACTCATTGATATTGTTTGGGTGTATCTTGGTGAAGCTGAGCTGCTTGAAATCCTGACATGGAGAATCCACTGGGACACACAACTGGTCATTCCCAGCCAGCAGCTGAATGGAGGTGAATAATGGAGCCTTATTAGAACTGCCTGTGGGCTGGGGGCGAGCAGGAACGCACGCAGCCAAGTAGCACCCCTCAAACTCACCTCCCGCCTTGCCCTGCCACCACCACCCAAAGCACTGAGCTCCATTAGCGTTAGTCTTGCCTGTTCTGGAGTGCTCCTCCCTGACTGAAATGGACCTCCAGGCGGGAAATCTTTTAATGAGAAAAGACTCACTTGCAGTGTGGAATTAAAACTTCATCACAAGAAAACCAGACTTCCCAATTGAAAGATAACAAAGTGTGAAGCTGGATGAACACAGCAGGCCAAGCGGCATCTCAGGAGCACAAAAGCTGACGTTTCGGGCCTAGACCCTTCATCAGAGTCTCTGATGAAGGGTTTAGGCCCGAAACATCAGCTTTTGTGCTCCTGAGATGCTGCTGGGCCTGCTGTGTTCATCCAGCTCCACACTTTGTTATCTTGGATTCTCCAGCATCTGCAGTTCCCATTGTCACTTCTCATTTGAAACTTCTTTCCACCACAACACCACCATCTCACTAGATGACCTGCAAACTCTCCCACATGACATTGCCTGGATAATATCCAGGCCAACATGTTGAGAGTTGTTTCCTTCAGTTGCCAATTCCCAGTTCTTGACCTAAAGCAATGCTTCCTTTATAGAGAGCAATAAGCCATGTTCACATCTGGAGTGCAGAAAGGAGAGCTTCTCTGTAGAGAGAGCACAGAGCCAGAATGATGCAGCAGGTAAAGGTTTATGGGAACTTAGAGAATTCAAAATGCAAGAGTGACGTCACTTTCAGAAGTACTTCAATGATTGCAATGTACTTTTGGAGTGTTGGGAAATGTGTAATATTGCAGCGGGAAAAGAAACTTCCTTTTTGTTCTTTCATTAAAGACCAAATGGCCCCTGGCCTGTTCTATCCAGCGAATATCTATAACCCAGTGATGAACAGATTCGACAGTCTCCAGGTGCCTCTGGACACCCATCCCCAGGAAGTTTTCAGTGTGTCCCCAGCTCAAGTCGTGCCCACTGATGAGTACAGGGAACTGCCAAGTCACACATTCAACACAGGTAATTCCTGGAACCAGAATCAGGGGAGCGGGTGGAGGCAGAAGGGTGTTTCATTAAAATTCAAGTGTGATTCACTTGTCACCTGTAATGACTTTAATCATTAGCTTAAATGGGGTGTCTTTACCCTGAACATGAAGACAAAAGGGTGGCCATTGCTATCCAGATGTACACTGGCACCATCTCTCTGCCTGCTCCAGTCCTTGCCGGGTACACTTCCCTGAAGGGTAAAAGGGCTTATCTCGGGTCCAGTGGCCTTTGCTGTTTGTCCTTGAAAGATAAATTAGGGTTTCCAACTGGGATTAATGTGTTCGTGGATGTTTCATCATGTGACTGGCCCCAAAACTTCACCATTGGCCATTTCAATCCATCCTTTGACATATGGCTACCTTACGCTAATTAGAAAGTTAGAATATTAATTACACAATTAGATGATGCTTGAGTGTCAGCCAGTCTCTTCCATTTTTGTTTTATGTAATGTTTGACAAAGAGGAATGTTCAAAGAAAATAATTTTAAATATTTTTTTAATGCCCCTATGATTCTTCACTTGGGATTGCTGGTCCAACTGTGCCCTGGAGTTTGATCTTCAATTTTTGGAGGGTTGGCAACCCTAGATGTACAGAATGGCCACCTTTTCAGTACACATGAGAGGTACAAGGCAGAAGCCTGCCTTCTGGCCTTGACACCAAGCAGCTTGTAGGGTTGGGCATTGTAGCTGCTCAGGAAGAAGCTCCAGGACTCTCTTCTTCACCAGGCTAAGAAACACAAAGCAGATTACGTTAATTCTTACCACTCAGCATAATAACCTAGCACTAGGCAGAGGATGAAATAATGTAGTCTCCTGTTTGGCTTGGGTATGGGACCCTGTCCAGCAAAACTAGTGACGCTGTGAATCCTTCAGACCTCTTGACTTCAAATCCAGATGGAGCAGTCTGATGGAGAGGAAGGGTCTTCTGATCACACTCTAGACCCATGTCCTATTGACATGCACTTGAGGTCCACTTGGGGTCAAATCCATGCAACATTTTTGGGGAGGGTGCTGAAAACGGTGCATGCTAAGTTGATGTCTTTAAACAGTAAGAATCTGTGTTTTACGTTCCTGATATTAGACCAAACGTGGGAACCTCTGCATGTCCCAACATCTCATGTAATGGAGAATACGGCCCAGGAGATACCAGTACACTACCTTACTCCTGATGTCCCTCTGAATCCGGCTGCACAAACACAGGTTGAAATTCCAATCGTATCTCAACTCCAACAAGGTATGTCAAGCAGAGAAATAGCTGAACCCTTGTGCCAACTAGTCCAATTTTTGCCCTTTCTATTTAAAAGTAAACATTTTTAATGAGACATTTAGACAGAACAGAAAGATTTGCATTTTTGCAGCACCCTTCAAAAACTCAGAATACCCAAAATGCTTTTCAACTGATGAAGTACTCTTGAGACAAAAAAACCTAAGAACTGCAGGTGCTGGAAATCGGAAACAAAACAGGAGATGCTAGGAAAACTCAGCAGGTCTGACAGCATCTGTGTAGAGAAAGCAGAGTTAATATTTCAGATCCAGTGACCTTTCTTCAGAATGGTCAGAGTTCATGTATTCTTTAAGTGTCGCCACAATTCAATTATGTGAAATTATTCAGATACCGCAGTTAGTGAAAAGCAAGATCCTATAAAACAGCACTGAGATAAAAACATGGAAAATAGCCAACAGTAGGCTATTCACAGTTCATTGAGACAACTTTGCCATTCAGTCTGCTCATGGCTAATCTTCCATCTCAATACCACACTCCTGCTCTCTTCCCACATGCCTTGACATTTTTAATGTCTAGAAATCTATCTATTTCTTTTGTAAATATATGAAGTGACTTGTCCTCCATTGCCTTCTGTTGTAGAGAATTCCAGAGGATCATCACCCGGGTATACAAACTTCTCTTCATCTCAATCCTAAATCCTGTATCCTAAGACTGGCAACCTTTGTTCTTGACCCCTATCCCAGACAGGGGATACGTCCAGTCCGTCCAGGCAGCATTTTATATGTTTCAATGAAATCTGTTCTCATTCATCTAAACTGGAGTGAATACAGCCTCGAATCGACCCAGTCTCACCTTATGCAACAATCCTGCCATCCCAGGAATCAGCCTTGTAAACCTTCACTGTACTCCCTCTATATTGGCAAGTATGTCCTTTCTTAAGGAGACCAAAACTGTGCATAATGTACTAAGCATGGCTCATCAAGGCTCTGTACAACTACCGTAGGGTTCCTTTGCTCCTGCACTCAAACCCTCTTGCAACAAAAGCCCACATACCATTTGCCTTCCTAATTGCTTGCTGTATCTGAATGTTTGCTTTGTGACTGCTGTAAGAAGATACGTCTCTCTTGTACATCAGCATTTCCCAATGTGTCACCATTTAAGTAACACTCTGCTGTTGTATTTTTTTCTACCTCAGTGGATAACGTCGCACTTAATTCACATTATATTGCATATAGAATAGAACAGTACAGTGCAGTACAGGCCGTACAGCCCTCAATGTTGCACCAACCTGTGAAACCAAACTGAAGCGTCTCTAACCTACACTATTCCACTATTATCCATATGTTTATCCAATGACCATTTAATTTCTCCATTCCTTCAAATTGTGTGAATTGCTTTGAAGCCCCTTAACACCCTCATCAGCACTTTCGATCCTATCTGATTTTGGGTTGTCAGCAAACCTGAAATATCAGAATGAAGTCACACTTCCAAATTGTTGATAGATACTGTGAACAGCTGAGGCCCAAGCACTGATCCCAGCACTAGTTTGAAAAAGATCTGTTTATTCCTGTTAGCTAACCAATTCTCAATCCAAGCCAACATGTGACCTCATCCCAATTGTTTTGATTTTGCACCATCCTCTTATGTGTGGATTTTATCTGAAAAGCTAAATACTCCACATCCACTGGTTCTTCGTCATCAATTCTACCAACACCTACCTCAAATTAATTTTGACTTTGTCTAATTAACTTGATATTTTTGAAGTGTCCTGTTATCACATCCTTTATAATAGGCTCTAGCATTTTCCCTAATGCTGATTTTAGGCTAAGATTAGGGTGCCACCTTCCAATCTGGCAGGAATATTCTAGAATCAACACAAATTTGGAAGATGACAATCAACGCTTCTACTTTTTCTCCCTCTCTTAACACATTGGAAAATAAATTATCAGGGATTGGGCATTTATCAGTTTACAGTACAATGAATTACTCCACTATTGTTTTCATTGATACAGCTCTCCAGTTTCCCCTTCGCAATAGAACTTTGGTTCCCTGGAGTTTTTGGATGTTTTCTGTGTTGTCATCCACGAAGGCCGAACTAAAGTAATTGTTTAATACTGGGCCATTTCCACGTTCTCCACTATCAGGTCTCCCATTTCTAACAATAAAACACCTACAAATAAAAGCCTAATATTGGAGATGCTGGAGATCTGAACTAAAAATAGAAAGTGCGGGAGAAACTCAACAAATCTGGCAGCATTTCTGTAAGGAGAAACAGTTATCTTTTTGAGTTCAAAAGTACTTTCTTTTTTGAAGACTTAGGGGTTGAGTTGAGTTTCTTCAGCACTTTCTGTTTTTATTTAAATAAGAAACCTATGTTTGTCTTCACTAATCTTTCTCTTTTGATATAGTTGTTAAGCTTTCACAGTTTATTTTTGTGTACCTCGCAACCAACTTTAGTCTCAGATTCTTTTTTTTTCTCTCTCTCAATCAATCAATCCCCTCATCTTTGTTTGCTGCATTCTAAACTACTCCCGATCATCAGACTTGCTACCTTTTCTAGCAGCATTATATAATTCCTCTTTGCTTACTATCAAATGATCTGCATTGTCTGGTGTTGGTGTGGGGATGAATTTTGGAAAAGACGTTGGGGGAGCTCTCGCTGAAATAGAGCCATGGGATCTTCACATCCAAGTCAGATGGCAGATAGAGAATTAGTTTTAATGCCTCATTCAAAAGACGGCATCATTTGAATGTTTAGTATATCATCAGTGATTCCCCTCCCACAACATGGCCATTTCCTCAAGTACTGGATGTCGAACAACAGCCTTGGGGTGCAGGTTTATAGTTCCTTGAAGGTGGAGTTGCAAGTAGACAGGGTAGTAATGAAGGTGTTTAGTGTGTTTGCCTCTATTAGTCAGTGCATTGAGTATAAGAGTTGGAATGTTATGATAGAGGTTAGGCTGCTTTTGGAACGTTGCAATCAGTTCTGGTCTCCTCGCTGTAGAAAAGATGTTGTTAAACTTGAAATGGTTTGGAAAAGATTTATAAGGATGTTGCCAGGGTTGGAGGGTTTGAGCTACAGGAGGAGGCTATTTGGGGCTATTTTCCCTGGAGCATTGAAGGCTGAGGGATGACCTTATAGTGGGTTATAAAATCATGAGGGGCCTGGATAGGGTGAATGATCAAGGCCTTTTTCCCGGGTTAGGGGAGCCCAAAACTAGAGGTCATAGATTTAAATGAGAGGGGAAAGATTTAAAAGGGAACGAAGGGGCAACTTTTCCACAGAGACGGTGGTGAGTATATGGAATGAGCTGCCAGAGGAAGTGGTGGAGGCAGTACGATTACAACATTTAAAAGGCATCTGGATGGGTATATGAATAGGAATGGTTTAGAGGGATATGGGCAGATGCTGGCAAATGGAACTAGATTAATTTAGGAGATCTGGTCAGCATGGACCAGTTGAATGGAAGGGTCCGTTTCCATGCTGTACATCCTCCTGATTGTACGACTATATTACAATACTGCCACTGTGGGAATTGCTAGAGTCTATTATAAAGGATTTGACAACAGGACACTTCAGAAGTATCATTGAAAATAGATAAAGTCAAAATAGATTTATGAAGGGAAATCATGATTGACAAAACCACTGCAGTTTCTTGAGGTAGTGAATAGTATAGATAATGATTCCATATCTTTTAATACCTCTACCCAGCAAAAATCTCTCATTTTCCAGTTGAACCCTAGCCTTGATAGCTTCTTGAGTAGAGTGTTTCAGATTTCCACTGCCTTCCGTATGAAGAACTGCTTCCCGACATCACAATATCACACCTGAAGTGTCCTACCTCCAATTTTAAGGTTACATCTTCTTCTGCTGGGCTCTCCTACCAGTGGAAATCCTTTTTTTCTAACCACGGTTATGAAACATAGGTTGACCCCCTCCCCCTCACTTCCCGATAACCTGAACTGAAACACCCAAAGAGGCTCATATTGCCCTATAATCTGGTAAAAGAAGTGTGAAAAGTGATACAACCTGCCTCCGCACCTCACAATCTGTTATAAAGGAGTAGTTAAACAAAATGAAATCCTTTCACTCACTCTATAAATCAACAAGTAACAATTTATTAATCTAACTCTAACAGTGAACAAATTAACAGAACTACGAACAAACTAAGCAATTCCCCTTAACTACTAACTAATCCCTGAATAAAACAAAATTGTAATGGTATGCTGTTCAAATAAATACAACTCCCACTTATATAAACCATAATAATAATAATAATATAAATTAAAACAAATCCCTCAAAATTGCAGCCAGGATATGTCTTCTGAAATGTTCCATGCCTTCGCCGCTGATCCTCAATCAGGAACGCCTTTCTCTGAATTCATGTGTCAGGAATGTTAGCCAAGATTGCAGCTATACCTTTAGTTAGATGAAGCTTGTTCTGAGAGTTCAGAAAATTCTGAGAGCCAGTGATTTCCTCTTTAAAGCTGATGGGCTCTTAACTCCAGTAGATGGCAGTTACACCGATTTTCAAATGCTGTCCATTTTTAGACCTTTGATGACCTATGAATTTCTTACAGTTGGATTGGTCCTAGATTATCAAAACCATCAGATTTAATTTTAACTGGTTTTTAGCTTCTAAGTGCCTGGTTTAAATTAATTGGCTGATTTTCAAATGGGTTGCCTTAATAACAAAATAAACCACTACCTGGCATGTTAACCGTATAGCCTTTTAATACAATGTTTCAACTTAAGGAGTTCTCTGTGCACCTGCACATTTTTAAAAAATCTCCAAACCTAGAAAAACACACAATCTTTTAAAGGGACCACACACCCTTCCTCTCTATCATTTTACAAACATCAAAATGTTCTACCCAACTTCACAACACTACACTATCAAATTCTTTCATCATTTTAATGAGACCAGTTTTTCGTTTTCTAGATCTTTTTATCCTTTGTAGCTGATTACTAGATCTGCTTAAATATTGCAAATTATTGCAAGGCAAAATGAAAAGCTGTCTGGTGATTAAACCTCTTTCTCTTTGTGCAGTTCTAAGAGATTTTGACCTTACCATTTACTATCGTGGCAAAGAGGTTTTTCAGAGCACAGTTAGCAATGCTTATGGCTGCCGCCTGTATCATGATGAAGAGAATGAAAGATTCACTCAGCTACAACAAATCAGGTTCCCAAGTACAGAGGAGATAAAGGATCGCCAACAGAAAAAGTTCACCAATTGTCTCCTGTCAAACATGGCGGGAGGACTTCTCCTGGAGAGTAAAAATGGAGATCTTTTTGCCAAGAGGCTGGGCAAGTGCCAAGTCTTTTGGACTGGCTCAGGGGCATCCATGAATGAGGAGTCAAAGAAGCTGAACCGAGATGAGGAGATTAAGTTATTCAGCCTGAAAGATTTCTTCACGGGTAAGTTTCCTGCTCATGGGCTTCTGTTGTTGATGTTCAAACCCCCCGGCTTCCTGTAAATCTTCAATGTTGGAGATACAATCCAATCTTCCAGCCTCACCATGGAGTGTTTCTCCTGTCACTGCCTCGTTCTCCTTCTCAGTCATCTGGTCAAGGCCAATATCTTTGTCTGTGTGCTTTGATACACTTTCAGCTTCAATATCATTTCCACATTGCCTTTGACTTGTGCTTTTAATATCCCATTCAACCTTCTTTAATATTAACCTACTTCACCCATTAGGAGATTTCTTTTTGGAGGGGATGTGCTTGTCGATGGCTATCTGTGTGAATAGTTATTAGCCACCTCATTCCTTCTGCTTAAAAACACAACTCTTCAAATGTTTCCCAAAGGAGGAGAATGTCAGGTTGAGACCAGCCACAGCAGCATGTACCAATCACACTGTCCATGAGGCATGATGGCACATCTTCCAATCTGTTAAACACAGTCTGTTTGGGATGGGATTAAAGAGAGTGCTGGGTTTAAACCCTGACTGCGAGAAGGCAGGCTGTATATCCAGCATTTTCCCCAACCTCTGGGTCAATTAGTTTAAAACTTGCCTCAAAACCCAGCCTCTGAATGCAGTTAAAATGGAATGATTAAAATACAGTCTCTTTTTCTTCAGAATATATGGAGTTCATGTTGCAGGAACATGGAATGCCACAAAGCTCCATCTTCCTATGCTTTGGACAACAATTCCGAATAGGAAATGAGAAGAAGAAACTCATCCTGGTCAAGGTCAGTGGGTCTTCATCAGTCCAACAGGGAATTTTAGAGAGATGTCTTTGAAGACATACATTTTACATAGGACCTTCAAAACCTTAAGATGCCCCAAAGCATTTCAGAACCAGTGAAATACCACTTACAATGTGGTTACTGTTGTACAGTAGGAAATGTGAGAACCAATTTATGTGCAGCAATATCCTACACACAGGAATGTGATAATGACCAGAATAATCTTACCCAGATACTGGTTCACATGTGAAACTCGCTACTATAACGAGTGGTTGAGGAGAACACTATAGATAATATACTTGAGGGGAAGCTAGATAACCAAACAAATAAGGAAAGAAACTACAGAAGGCTGTGTTGATAGTGAAAAGGAGTGGGAGGAGGCTGGAATGGACAGTTTGGGCTGAAAAGTCTGTTTGTATGTTGGATCTTCTCTGTAAGTCTAAATTGTCCATAACATGAAGGTTTTAGACTACGGCATCTTATGATGGTGACACCATCAAACAACTTATCTACTCCTGCTCTCCCTTTTTTGCTGTGCAGTGAGATTTCTTGGGCTGATCCTACTGGGTTAGTTTTCTAAGTCTCCTTTTTATTTTAAAATGAAAGAGTTTGATGGGGGGGAATTTACTTGTGGCTGAGTGGTCAGCACAAGGCTGACTGGTTCAATCTCACACTCTGGCGTCTGTGTGGAGGTTGCACATTCTCTCTGTGTAGGCATGTGTTTCCTCTGGGTGCCCCGGTTTCCATCCACAGTCCAAAGATGTGCAGGTTTAGGTGGATTGGCCGTGGGAAATGCAGAGTTGTAGGGTGAGTCTGGGTGGGATGCTCTTGGGAGTGTTGGTGTGGGACTCAATGGGCTGAATGTCCTTTTTCCCCACTGCAGGAATTGATTCTAAGCCTTGCAGCAGGGTGAGCTCAGTGATTAATCACTAGCTGACTTCCCAGCCTAAATAGACTCTTTGATAGCACCATTTAGATCAAGATCCTCTGGTGCAGCAGACACATGAAAACGCCACAAGCTGCCTTCTAATTTACACAATCCTGACTTGCAGCAAAATCAGGGCCTGAATCACCAAAGCCTTGTAGTCAGATTTCTGAAAATTAAATTCTAAACGGGGGCTCTTCTAAGTCTTATAATCTTATGAGTCACTGGTTCACCATCAGCAAAGTCTTGTGTTTATTTCTGCTGACCATACTTTTGGAGTAATATGCATGTCCCGGACAGAGGGGATTTATGAAAATGTTTCCCAAGGTGAGGAACTGCAATGATGCGGAGAGACTGGTGAAATATAGAAAAAAGCAGCCTATTGGGCCTGCACTAATCATACTGTGACTGATCCTGTGTGTCAGTACTATGCTGCTGCTCTCTCCCTATATGCCCTGATGCCTGTGGTGTCTAGACGTCTTTCTATTTGGTCTCCACATCGCGATAGAGAATTCCACAAGTCCCCGCTCTGACTGAAGAAATGTCTCCCCTCATTCAATACAACAAAGGCCTACCCTGTATCCTTAGACCAAAACACCTTGTTTTAGGACAGCTCAGCCAAGGGGAACACTCCCCCTGCATTCAGTCTGTCCAGCCCTGTCAGAACTTTATATGTTTCAATGCAAGCCCCTGTCATTTTTCGAAACCCCAGTGAATTTGAGGTCAGTTAACCTTTCATGACGAAAGAATTAAAATAGTTGTTTAATTGCTATGTCATTTCCTTGCTCTCCATCAGTTTTTTCCATTTCTTTATGTAAGAGGCCTACATTTATCCTCACTAATCCTCTTTTTGCCTTTTTACGCAGCTAAGTCCACTTTTATATTCCTTGCGACTTTACTGTCATTTTTTCAAAGTCTTAACGAATGTCTTGCTCTTACCTTAATGAATTCAGAACTCTTCCCAGACCTCTGGCTTGCTACTTTGTCTAGCAACTTTATATGACTTCCTTTTGGATCTAATACCATCCTTAATTGCTTTGGTTAGCTGTGGTTGGAACGTTTCTTCCTGTTGTTTTTGCACCAGAAGGGAATGCATAGCTGTTGCAATGTGTGCATTTGCTCCTTGTGTATTAACTATTGGCTGGCCATCTGTCATGACTCATTTTACTGAAGTTACTCAGTCCAGCATAATCACCTTGCCCCGTGTACCTTTATACTTCCCTTTGTTTAGATTTCTGACCATAATTTTGGATCAGACTATTTCACTTTCCACGTCAATGAAGAATCTTAATGTTATGATCATTCTTCCCTGAAGAATTCTGCACAACAAGATTATCAGTTAACTCCTTCTCAGTACACAATATCAAATTTGGAACACCATGTTCCCTTGTTGGTTCCTCAGTGTATTGTTCTAAACAAAACCTTGTACCCGTTCCAGGATTTCATCTGCCACAGCTTTATTGCTAGACTGGGCAACTCAAACTATGTGTAGATTAAGGTCACCCATGATTACCATAGCATGCTTATTACATGCATCTGTAATTTCTTGCTTACTTACATTCCCTACCTTTTTAGAGGTCTATAGATAACCCTCACTAATATTTACCTGCCTTGTTGTTTATTCACGCTAGCCAGTATGATTCCACATCTGGATTTTATGACCCAATATACTTTCTCACTTGTGTATAGATTTCATTGTTTACTCTTCTCATCATCTTTTCCTTTATGCCTGTACTTTCTAACCATTGAGTACCCTTGGATTTTCAGTTCCCATCCTTGGTCACACTACAGCCATGCTTCTCTAATCACAATTGTATCAGACCTGTTTATAACTATTTGCACCATTAAATTAATTTACTTTATTGTGATGCTGTGTGCTTTGGATTGACAGTAACTATGTAGATTTGTCTGTGATGGTTCTTCACAGCACTGAAAAGGGTAAAAAGATATTGAAATGGAATAGACAGAAGTGTTTTCATAGAGAAAAATGTGAAAAGAAATGTTTCCTGTGACAGGAAGGTAAGTAACCAGAGAACACAGGCTTAAGATAATTTGCAAAAGAACTAGAGGGGAAATGAGAATTTTGTTCCGCACAGTGAGTTTTTGTGATCTAGAATGCACTGCCTGAAAGTTGGCAGAAGTCTTTTCAAGCAAAACTTTCAAAAGGGAATTTGATAATGTTCAAAGGAAAAGGTTTTACACGGCTCTGTGGGGGGGAGGAGGTAAATTAACAAGGGAGTGGGATTAATTGAATTCTCTCTTTCTCAAAAAACTGGCTCAGGCACAGTGTGCTGAATAGCCTCTTTCCTTGCTATAGCATTCTATGAATCTACAGCAGGAATGTTTTCATTCTATTCCAGGGTGGTAGGGATGCCAAGATCTTTCACCCCATCCCTTCACTAACAATCTCAATTCCACCCGATGCTTTTCATTCTGAGAACTGAAGGTAGCAAAGGGTCAAACCCAGGTGTCTTTGGCAACTTTACACAAACAGCCTGATGATATTGGCCAACAGTAGAATTTAATGTTTGCTTTTGTTTTTCGCTTTAAGTGGCTGAATCTCATTCCATCAGTGTTGTCTTTCTTCTGTTTCCAACCCTCAGATTGTTCCTAAAATCTGCATCTGTCTGATTGAATATGCCCATCAAGAAGGAGCATCCTCACTGAACAGTGAAAATGTCAGCCTGCAGATCTCCAACAATTCCAACACATCATCCATGGAGAACTTGATAGCTTTAATCCAAGAATTGGAAAGTATAATGGAGGTAGAGTAGCTGAGGCACTGGTCCCAGGCAGTGGGCGCTTCGAATATCTGCAAATGTCAACTTGTCGTGAAAATCTCCTCTTGATCACACCTGCACATGTAGCTACAAAGTATTCTGACCCAGTTCCTACAATGTTTAGCCAGAAAGATCTTCTAGAACTTGTCACTGTCTCTTAACCTTTGTGCATTTGAGTCCCGGGCAAATCTTCAGTATAATCTTTTAGGCATTCAGAGGAATGTTTCTTGCATCTTGCTTTTTTCTAGTTACTGGTCAAGATATTTGACTGTTTGCAACCATTCAAAAAGCTGGATCAGAATTTGCTTCCATCTCAGCTGGTTCTTGCTAGTAAGGAAAAATAACAGAAGATTAAACATCAAACCCACCTTTATTTCACAATAGTACTGATTCAGTTAAAGTCTGGAAGCAGCAGATATTGGTCATCGTGAAGAACAACACACTCTGCTGCATAGTGTGTTGCTCATTCGGGAAACTGGAAATCAAGATTCAAACAACCTGCATTTCTGTTGCTTCCCCTAGTGACTTCAGGATGTTTCGAAGTACTTTTCAGCAAAAAAAGTACTTTTTTATAATTGATGTACAGATTTATTCCACAAAAAGTAATGGCCAGATGAAGCACACGGTGGGGCCATAGATTTAGATTGTTTGGCATAGGGCAATTTTTTGTTTTGCTTACCAGCCTACCATGAAGCTTTGTTTTTGAAAGTAGGGAAAAGTATTTCGGCATTGCAGTTTTTATTATCTGTTTTTGGAAATTTAAATGTCTTTTCTTTTGGTCCCTTCCATTCAAAAGATGCTGCAGTCAATTTTAGTCCACTGTCCTGCTCTACTACCAGTTTGTAAATCCTTTCCCATCAAGTCTCAGGATGTTAGCCTCCATAGCAAGGCCAGCATTTGTTGCTCATCCCTGTTTGTTGTTGAGAAGTTTGAGGTAAGCCACTGATTTGAACAACTGTAGCCTATCAGATGTTGATATACTGTTAAGGAGTTGCAGTCTGTCGATGCAGTGACAGTGAAAGAACAGTGATAGAGTTCCATATCAGTGTGTGACTTTGCAGCAGTGTTGTCCTGTGTTTTGTCTTTTGCAAATAGTGATGGTCCTGGGTGTGGAGGTGCAAATTTTTTTAAAAAGAAGCTCTGCAAGTTAAGTTGCTGTGTAGGTGTTATTCAACAAAAGAGAACCTACCCTGTAATTCTTTAAAAAGGTGAGCCCATTTTCAAATCAATGGCACAGGAGTTCCCAAAGGCCTGGTTGAATCTTTCTGATTAGACACTGGGGAGCAAAGGTGAAAGTGAGCTCTGATTCTCACACAGAAACAGTCAAACTATTTCTCTGATACCAGAGTCATACTGAGGCAAAACAAACAAACCAACTTGTTTGTTTCAAATTTTGAGAGAAAAAAATATCTTATGTTTCTATAAATACTGAAAATTAGGACCAATCACGGAGCACTTTTTTAAATATATTTCTGATTAACTTCAGTTGAAATTATATAATAGCTGACGTTGCCCATGGTTCTACAGCAGCAAGAGTGTTGGAGTTTAATGGGTTCACCAACAATATCTCCCCTCAAAACATTGTCCTGGAGTGTCCAGAGTTTCTTGGCGATGATTGTTGGGGATTATCTTGTTTTTAGATCAAGGGAGAGAGCTGCAAGCAAGCTAGTAGTAGAGTTTCCTCAAACATTTTAAGGTAGGTTATTTTAATGTCACTTAGCCCAATATCTGGGAGTGAATAATCTCACTCTCAGTTCCCGCATGGACTCTATCCAGTCCTTTGCCTCGCAACACCATGAACTGTAAAACAGACACTGGCACACTTAAAGTTAGGGACTTAAAAAAGGGGTTATGCTGCAAGTTCTGGAATTTAAACAAAGCAGAATATTCTAGAATTACTTGGAAGATCCAGTAGTACCTTTTCTTTAAAAAAAGCAAGTCATCTTTGGGTGATGTTGTCCCTCGTAGCTATGTGATTAACTCCTGGTCTGGGCAACCCACTCCATTCAGAGGCTGTAGTGAGAGAGGGTTTAGCCTGCAAGCCTTGAAAATTTGCCCTTCAAATGTTAATTTCCAAAGTTCGAGTATCTTTCTAAGAAGTGCATGCAGACTCAGTTGGCTGAATAAAGTTAAATGCTGCCTTATTCTATGTTAAATTCTTTTATCTGCTGTAAACAGAAAGCATAAGGGAGTGGCTTTAAGGCTTTTCACTAACCTGTCACAAAAATACATGAAACCTCTTAAAACTGATAGTCCTTAACTTCAAGGCAGAAACCAGTATGTTAGAACATTCAGGAAACGTCAGCCGATTCTGCCCGCTTGTTACTTTTCTTCTGTGTGATATTTCTCTTGCTGCTGCCTCTTCAAGAAACTTTCAACCTCTTTTCGGGTCGTTGATTTTTATACTTTGAAACAAAAGTTAAAGCAGAAAACCTGACAATCCATCTCATCAGTGGGGACTTCTCTGATGCTGGTCATGATGGTTTGAATTCAGGCATTGTAACCACACTCCTGGGTTTTCAGAGAGCAATGGTTACAGAGAGTCAATATTCCGCTGGTAGGATGGAGTTAGAAAATGTTTACCAAAAATGATTTAAGGGCTTCCTTTTAAGCTGTGAGTTGAGGACAACGTGCATTCATCTCATCACACTGGACGAATGATGTGAAAGTAGTCTAGAGAATCTTAATTTCTAGGTGTTACTTTGTACAAAAATTGCATTTTAAGATCCCTTTCATTTCATAGATTGTTGATTTGTTTCAGGATGACCTCTTTGATTCTGCCCAGTCTTATTTCCAGTGATCCAGGTGACTGTATTTCCCTTCCCGTAGATCGGGGTTGGGGGACGCGGTGGGGAGCGGGGCTGGTGTGTGTTTGGTGGTGGGATATCATTCCTGCTGGCCAGGCAGAATGGGGTACTCCTGGTCTCAGCCCAAGGCAGCAGCAATCTTCAGTGCAGAGGTCACTGAGAAAAAGCCATTTGATTCCATTTGAGCTTGCTGCTCTTTGAGGGCAGAATCTGGCCCCAGCTAAAACTGGGGAACTGTCAGATGTTACTGATTCAGTGATAGTGTCAGTCATGAAATCAATCTGAGGATTCCCAAACCAACTTTGGAATAAGTACTTATTGATAGGGACAGGAATTGCTCTACATTAGTCATGGGATCATTAGATCCCAAAACAAGCTACCAGATGTTGGTAGCAGATATACAATCACTCCATTTCCCAATGAAATATCTTGAGGAGGAATTTATTGTGTGGTGAGGTGATTAGGGCTTCGATGAATTGCTAAGCTGAATTCTCTCAGTATCCAAAGTACCACTAGTGTTGTGGTACTCCCTCCAGGATCAGGATGGTTCTCATTTTGGTGCTAAGTTAATCTGCATTCAATGCACATTTGGCACTTGTAGTCCAGGTGACAGGGTCTTCCGAGGGAAACCATGTGTATGAGGTGTTTTCAGGTCACCTGCTGACTGAATTTGACCTGAAGAGGGTGGATGGGGGAGTCAAATGAAAAAGGTGCACATTCTGGGGTCCATTGTTGTATGGTTGACCCACAGATCTCATTTGGGAGATAATACCTTCAATTAGATGTCCCCCAACCATTGAAACCCTTTCAATCTGCACTTTGAAAAAAGAACCCATTTTCCCCAGCTCAGCAGAGCCTGAACAGTCTTACTGGGGTTATAAGGGTGAAGTGTACATATCTTTCTAAAACTATATCCTTTATATTTTATAATTTTGCTGTTTAAAATTTTCTTGAAGTTTATTAAAATAGAGACAAATTGCAACTCCTGTGTTTTCTTGGATTCAGTTCATTCTCAGTAACACTTGCATCATTTAAGGTAATATTTGTACTTAGAACACTTACAGAATCTGTGAACCATGCTGAGTTGTCCCTAAGTGTGGCCAGTCGTCTGACAGCGTGGCCTGCTCTGGGAGTTTATCCACTAGGTGTCCCTCCCTTTAGTTTAAATACAGACTCTTCATGAAACATTTTCAAGATGCGCCAACATTGTTGTGATTTGTAGTTGCTCTTGCAACTTGAATAGATGAAAGTCAGTTCCTGAACAGAGAGGTCCCAAAACAAGCAGCAGGCAAACAACCTGAACAGTCTCTTTCTTCGTGGTGAACATTCTTTATCAGAGGTAGAGTGTTTTGGAAGACAATTTCAAAGATTTTGGTGCTGGTATCCTCCAGACTAAGTCTCCAAACGAATGAGGTTTATTAACAACTTTGTGAAGTGGCTCATACCAAGCCCTTTCGTTTTGTCAGGCTACTAGACTTTCAAACAGATTGACCAGCAGCCGACTCCACCACAAGCTCATGGAGGGAATAACTTGCTTCCGTGCGGTACCCTTCTGAGATACCACCTTTATGAAGGTTTTGGAGATCATGACATCCACTGATCTCCAAAACACAATACAACTATGACAAGCAGCAAAGAGATATTAAGAACGAAAGTTTTTCTTCCTCCCCTTTCCAATATTTCGGTTTATTTGTAGTGAAAATGTTGGCGAGGATAGGAAAGACTGTTTGGCCATCAGGCCATGATATTCTCATTGGGCTCTGACTGCTGACATTGTTCATATGCAAGCCTACATTGGTGCTGGCTTTATCCCAGACCCAGCCATTCTGATTTGTACTGTGTTAGCATTTCATCTCTTACAGACACAACTAAGTCCCAGACCTCAAACATTAACTCTTCCATTACCTCACCATCCAATAACTAACACGTCACAAGTCAGAAACAGTGAAGCTCAGCGAGGAGAGAAGTAATTTCTTTATTAAGGATTTCCTCTCTTTTGAACTTATACAAAACTGAAGAAGGCATTTTATGAGTGGAAATACTTGTTAATAAAACAGTTTCCCAATGTTCAGTAATTTTGCACAAGATGGGGATTGACTCTATTGCCCAGATCACAGGTTCCTGCTATCACAGTGCAGGCATTATCACTGTTCATGTAAAATATACCCCAACAGCAGAATGTAATGAAACAGTCTAAAATGATTCAGTGGCACAGAAATATACAGTCAAAGGTAATTCAAAGTGATATTAAATTAGCAGGTTTACTGAGAGTACAGTTCTAACAGTGAGGGTAGAATATATCTCAGGAAATAGCACTACACTCTACAATCACTATGTTAGGACCTAATGCTCAAAAGCAACTTGTGTTAATGTAGTGTACTTAATAGCAAACTATGCCAAGGTGCCTTAGAAATATTACAGTGTAAAATAAACATTCAAGCTATGTCAGCTGATATGAGAATAGCTAGCCAAAAGCTTGGTCAAAGAGTAATGATTTCTAAGAAGTGTTTTGAACCACAACCCAGGGATAAATAGGTGATAAGGGAATTTTGGAGCTTGGGGCCCAGGTAGCTGAAAGCATAGCCAACAATTGTGAAGTGATTAAAATCAGGGACAGTAAAGAGGTCAGTATTAGGGGAGCTGAGATCTCAAGGGTTGAAAGGAGGAGATGACATAGAAAGTGGGAGAAAAAGCCATGAATGAGATTCTTTAAAAGAAAGACAGTGTCGGTCAGTAAGCAGGAGACGAATTTTCACCCTTCCCGGCTCAGAAGAAAAATGCAATATTCTGATCACATTGGCTCCTCTGTTGCACAGTCACACTGCTGACAACAGAAAGCAACTGCACTGGAAGTTGTCAATTGAATATGAGTCAAGAAAGTACTCGGAAGAAAACAATGTAGCACCCACCATTTTCTCCGCTCTCCCCTCCCCTGCTGTGAATGACCTAGCTACCGAACATCCTCTCCACCTGGCCTGCTGTGCCTGGGAAATACACTAGCAAAATTTAATTGGGTACTGATGTTATCTCAGGCCTGGAGGAATCCTCTTCCTTCTATGTTTATCAAAACACTGAACAGCCAATCCCTCATCATAAATATCAACACCCAAATATCTGTTGATCACAGCTTTCTTTCGACAAGTTATTGGCCCCATTTTCACTGAGATCAGATTTGCAAGGTAGAAGCTGCAACAACAACGACCTACATTTATATAGTGTGCTTAATGTAACCTCCAAAAGACATGCGATGAATATCCCGGGGCAGGCTTCTTACCTCTGCTTCCACACAGCCTGCTTCAGAAGGCTCAGAGGGGATGAAATCAGGTAAACAGTCTCAAAAAGTATATTCAAATAGTCTCAAATGTGTGTTATGCCAATTAAAACCTTTTAGACTAACAAAGGGTCTCAAAAGAATTGAATGTGCTCAATTGCTTCCTCATCCCAGTGGTGTTGAATCTTCCCTGAATCATTTCACAGGCCCAAATACCCACACACTCAGGAACAGTGTGATCCAAACTGCCCTGCGGAACTCAGACTGACCAAACAATGTGGGTCCTCTGTGATTTGGCAGAGAGCAGGCAGGTCCAGTTTGAAACGTATGGGAGGACAGTGGTGTCACTGAATGCTGCTGAGATATGGGGGTCAAGGAAAATGTGCTCTTGTTTCTCCAAATCAATCAGTTCTTCACTTTCAGTTCCAGAAATGCTGCCTTCGCTTTCACTTAGAGTGGTTGAGACTATTGATGGAATTCCTGCAGAAATAAAATAGTTAGGTTGCAAACTTAATTTGCAAATTAATACAAATATTTCCCAAAATGGATTGTTAACATTATTCCTGCAGGTTTTTATAGCCGCTAAAACTGTACATCAAGCACACAGTTTCTGTTCCATTTGGACCTTGTATCACACTTACAAGGTCCAAATAAATAATAGTAACCTTTCCAAAGTCTTGCAAGATTGCCGTTTCTCCTGACGTAATGTGCTCAATCTTTTCATGTGCTCCCACATTTCAGTCCAACTGATATGGATGTGAAAGATTTCCCATTTCTTCTGACAACATGGGTGTTTGGTTGTCTCAATCTTACTTGAAGAGAGTCTGATTATTTAAAGTATGAATGTCACTCAGACTCAAACTGCAGCACATTAATGTGAGCATCAGCGTGGTACACAGTGAAGGACACTCACCAAGAGACTTGTCCTCTACTGCCTTTGAAGGATTCTCACCCAAGGTCCTGAAATTGGCGCATCACCCTCAAGCACTGACATCTCTTCTTAAACAGGACCAACCCCACCAGCACAATTTACAACAGTAGATATGGCATTGTCAACGCTGAGAAGGTGACCAGAGTATATGACAATGATTATCCATAGACAATGCTAAACTCTTGTGACTTTCTGCATTACACATCTGTATTTTTGCAGAGATGCTCATCTATTGAAGATAAGTGGTTAAGCTTACACTGAGTTAGTGACCAGTGCAAAGTACATAAACCAATTAAGCATCCATTAGATCTGGTTTAACTGGCTTAGTGTCAGAGTGTGAGCATTGGGCGAAGTGAAAATTTCAGCACTAATTATGCAATTCTCTATCAGGCATGGACCTCAATAGGTCAGCTGTGAGATGCAGACTTGTAATAATAGGAATGAGCAGTCCAGTTCCATTGAAACATTCCAGCATTTTATGCTAACAGAGTTCCCTAACAGCCAAACTTACAGATTTACCTGTTCCTTTATATTCACTGTGCAGGAACCACTGACATAATTTCCAGTTACATTGTAAGTGTTTTGGATAGTCTGTTGAGTCATGATGCTGTTTGCAGCTGTAAAATTAAAGAAATTAACTTTACCCGAAGCACTGGAAGACAGTCGAGTTAGGATTTGCACATCTGACTTATTTTGATTCATCCGGAATAATCCTACGCTCAACCCTCCACTCCTGCCCCATTAGGCCACACACTCATTACTTCAAACACACCCACCATCCTCTAACCAAACTGCACTAACCAGGCTGCCAGTATCTTGCAATACCTGCCATTATTTATACTTTGATGCCTCAACCTTAAACAGATTATCTGGGCACTTAGAAAAAAAAATTGGCATGGGGCAAGAGGGGGTGTGGGAAAAAGGTTAGGTAGTTCTTCCAATGAACTGGTACAGAAACAATGTGTAGAATGGCTTTCTTTTGTGCAGTGTGATTATCTGAGTTTTTTTGCTTTTTGTGCAAACTTACAGTATGCAGTTTGGCCAGTGCAATTTCCTACATTACAACACTGACTATATTTTCAAAGTATTTCAATTGTTACAAAGGCTTCTGAGACATCCTGAGATCATCAAGACTGTAAAATGTGACAAAATGATGTGCAGACAGGTAAAACAGATTGAGTATATTTCGCAGCATTTCTTAAGAGCCCTGGAAGAATATCACTAACCTTCAACTGTCCCATTGGAATCCCACGATCTTTTACTTGTACAGAACAAGAGATCAGTCTGGAAATTTTCACCGCAGCTCTCACATGTCTTTTCCTTCTCCTCCAAGATCTGCTCACTGTTAACAGCAACAAAGTGCATTCATATGGTGCTTTTAAAGTAGTAACTTATCCAATGATGTGTCACAGTTGCCCTAACACACAAAATCTGACGCTGTTGTGAAATGGGATTGGGACGCTGAAAGTAGCCTTGCAATTATGTCATAGTTTGGGCAGACGTTAGACTTTAGAGAGACTAGAAGCAACATTCTGCAAGACACACTAGAATGAAGCTGTCTAGAAGAAATATGAAGATCACAGGGACATGAGTGCAAAGAAAATGAATTATTCACTTCCAAATGTAACTATAAGTCAAAGCCTGGTACGTCTAAGATGACCATATATTATCAGTATTCAGTATTAGTGTATAATTAAGTGTTATTTCAAAATCTAAGTCTAAAAACAGTCCTTGACTTTGCCTTCTCCTTAACCAGTCTGTAAAGAATCTAAACTCATATCATGGGATCAAACCACACAGTAACAGAGACACAGTACTTCATGTGGAGATAGCAGATCAAATAGACAAATGTGGAGGTTTCTTAGAGGTACATTTAAGGGAGAGAGAGAGAGAGAGAAATTGGTAGATGTGTAAGAGATCAGAACTGGAAGAGCTCAGAGACCTTGAAAAGCTTTAGTAGCACACGATATTAGAGTTAGAGATGAGAGGGTTGAAGCTGTAGAAGGGTTTGAAAAGAAGTTTGAAACTTTTACAATTAGGTCCTGATTGACCAAGATCCAACCTAGGTTGGTGAGCACAGGATAATCGGGAAATGAGACTTGGTATGAGATAACAGATGGGCAGCAGAATTTTGGGATGACCTCAAGTTTACGGAAGGTGAAACAGTCCAGAGTCCAGTGAAATGGTCAAGCTTGTAAGTAACAAAAACCTTTACAAGAGTTTCAGCAGCAGATGAGCTAATGCAGATGGGAATCAGGTAATGGTACAAAGGTGGAAAGAGATAGTCTTTGTGATGGTACAGACATGTGATCAGAAGTTCGTATCATGGTCAAATACAGAGATCATAAACAGTCCTGTTCAGCCTCAGAGATTACCAGAGAAGTTGTTGGAGGATAGGATCAGGGTAAACCCTAAGGCTTTCTATAGGTAGTTAAGGAATAAATGAATGATGAAAGTAAGTTTAGGGTCAATCAAGGATAGTAGTGTAAGTTGTATGTGGAGTCAGATGAGATAGGGGAAGCACTAAATGAATATTTTTCAACAGTATTCACTCTAGAAAACGACAATGTTGTCGAGGAGAATACGGAGATACAGGCTACTAGACTAGGTGGGATTGAGGTTCACAAGGAAGAGGTATTAGAAATCCTACGGAGGGTGAAGATAGATAAGTCCCCGGGCCGGATGGGATTTATCCTAGGATCCTCTGGGAAGCTAGGGAGGAGATTGCCGAACCTTTGGCATTGATCTTTAACTCGTCATTGTCTACAGGAATAGTGCCAGACGACTGGAGGATAGCAAATGTAGTTCCCCTGTTCAAGAAGGGGAGTAGAGAAAACCCTGGTAATTATAGACCAGTGAGCCTTACCTCAGCTGTTGGTAAAGTGTTGGAAAAGGTTATAAGGGATAGGATTTATAATCATCTAGAAAAGAATACATTGATTAGGGATAGTCAGCACGGTTTTGTGAAGGGAAGGTCGTGCCTCACAAACCTTATTGAGTTCTTTGAGAAGGTGACCAAACAGGTAGATGAGAGTAAACCAGTTGATGTGGTGTATATGGATTTCAGCAAGGCGTTCGATAAGGTTCCCCACAGTAGGCTATTGTACAAAATGCAGAGGAATGGAATGTGGGAGATATAGCAGTTTAGATCAGAAATTGGCTTGCTGAAAGAAGACAGAGGGTGGTAGTTGATGGGAAATGTTCATCTTAGAGACCAGTTACTAGTGGTGTACCGCAAGGGTCGGTGTTGGGTCCACTGCTGTTTGTCATTTTTAC